>NW_024037051.1:2034504-2095033 GCF_015706575.1 Patiria miniata
TTTGCCAACTTGTTGGCCTCATCACAACCTTCTGAACAAGGTATAGTTGGTGCAGAATTTCTCTGGTTGAGGTACTTTTGACGGCGATATACGAAGTTTTGTGTCGCGGGCGCTTGCAGGCATTGCTGTTAGACTGACTGCACATAGGGGTACTATTGGCATTGATGCGCTATATCTTAATTTGTCTTCGCAACCACTTAGTTTCAAGACCTGTCCTTTCGCCAGCTTGTTGGCCTTATCACAAGCTTTCGAACAAGGTATAGTTTGTGCAGAACTTCCCAGGTTAAGGTACCTTTTGGCCGCGATATACGAAGTTCGTGTCGCGGGCGCTTGCAGGCATTGCTGTTAGACTGACTGCACATAGGTACTACTAGCATTGATGCGCTATATCTTAAATTTTCTCCGCCACCACCGGTTTCAAGACCTGTCCGTTTGACACCTGGTTTTGCCTCATCACAAGCTTCCGAACAAGGTATAGTTTGTGCAGAACTTCCCAGGTTAAGGTACCTTTACACCGCGATATACGAAGTTCGTGTTGCAGGCGCTTGCAGGCATTGCTGTTAGACTTACTGCACATAGGGTACTACTGGCATTGATGCGCTATATCTTAAATTTTCTTCGCCACCACTGGGTTTTAAAGACCTGTCCTTTCCAACTTGTTGGCCTCATCACAACCTTCCGAACAAGGTATAGTTTGTGCAGAACTTCTCTCGTTGAGGTACCTTTAGACCGCGATATACGAAGTTCGTGTCGAGGGCGCTTGCAGGCATTGCTGTTAGACTGACTGCACATATGGGTACTACTGCATTGATGCGCTATATCTTAATTGTTCTCCGCAACCACTTAGTTTCAAGACGTGTCCTTTCGCCAGCTTGTTGGCCTTATCACAAGCTTCCGAACAAGGTATAGTTTGTGCAGAACTTCCCAAGTTAAGGTACCTTAAGACCGCGATATACGAAGTTCGTGTCGCGGGCGCTTGCAGGCATTGCTGTTAGACTGACTGCACATAGGGGTACTACTGGCATTGATGCGCTATATCTTAAATTTTCTTCGCAACCACTGGTTTCAAGACCTGTTCTTTTGTTAACTTGTTGGCCTCATCACAACCTTCCGAACAAGGTATAGTTTGTGCAGAACTTCTCTGGTTGAGGTACCTTTTGACAGCGATATACGAAGTTCGTGTCGAGGGCGCTTGCAGGCATTGCTGTTAGACTGACTGCACATATGGGTACTATTGTCATTGATGCGCTATATCTTAAATTGTCTCCGCAACCACTTAGTTTCAAGACGTGTCCTTTTCGCCAGCTTGTTGGCCTTATCACAAGCTTCGGAACAAGGTATAGTTTGTGCAGAACTTCCCAATTAAGGTACCTTTAGGCCGCGATATACGAAGTTCGTGTCGCGGGCGCTTGCAGGCATTGCTGTTAGACTGACTGCACATAGGGGTACTACTAGCATTGATGCGCTATATCTTAAATTTTCTCCGCCACCACTGGGTTTCAAGACCTGTCCCTTTGCCACCTGGTTTGCCTCATCACAAGCTTCCGAACAAGGTATAGTTTGTGCAGAACTTCCCAGGTTAAGGTACCTTTAGACCGCGATAAACGAAGTTCGTGTCGCGGGCGCTTCCAGGCATTGCTGTTAGACTGACTGCACATAGGGGTACTACTGGCATTGATGCGCTATATCTTAAATTTCTCATCAACCACTTGGTTTCAAGACGTGTCCATTTGCCAGCTTGTTGGCCTCATCATAAGCTTCCGAACAAGGTATAGTTTGTGCAGAACTTCCAAGGTTAAGGTACCTTTAGACCGCGATATACGAAGTTCGTGTCGCGGGCGCTTGCAGGCATTGCTGTTAGACTGACTGCACATAGGGGTACTACTGGCATTGATGCGCTATATCTTGAATTGTCTCCGCAACCATTTGATTTCAAGACCTGTCCTTTCGCCAGCTTGTTGGCCTAATCACAAGCTTCCTAACAAGGTATAGTTTGTGATGAAATTGCAAGGTTAAGGTACCTTTACACCGCAATATACGAAGTTCGTGGCGCCGGCGCTTGCAGGCATTGCTGTTAGACTGACTGCATATAGGGGTACTACTGGCATTGATGCGCTATATCTTAATATGCAGCGCAACCACTGGGTTTCAAGACATGTCCTTTTGCCAGCTTGTTTGCCTCATCACAAACTTCCGAACAAGGTATAGTTTGAGCAGAACTTCCCAGGTTAAGGTACCTTTAGACGGCGATATACGAAGTTCGTGTCGAGGGGCTCTTGCAGGCATTGCTGTTAGACTGACTGCACATAGGGGTACTACTGGCATTGATGCGCTATATCTTAAATTTTCTCCGCCACCACTTGGTTTCAAGACGTGTCCTTTCGCCAGCTTTTTTACCTTATTACAAGCTTCCGAACAAGGTATAGTTTGTGCAAAACTTCCCAGGTTAAGGTACCTTTAGACCGCGATAAACGAAGTTCGTGTCGCGGGCGCTTGCAGGCATTGCTGTTAGACTGACTGCACATAGGGGTACTACTGGCATTGATGCGCTATATCTTAAATTTTCTCCGCAACCACTTAGTTTCAAGACGTGTCCTCTCGACAGCTTGTTGGCCTTATCACAAGCTTCCGAACAAGGTATAGTTTGTGCAGAACTTCCCAGGTTAAGGTACCTTTAGACCGCGATAAACGAAGTTCGTGTCGCGGGCGTTTGAAGGCATTGCTGTTAGACTGACTGCACATAGGGGTACTACTGGCATTGATGCGCTATATCTTAAATTTTCTCCTCAACCACTTGGTTTCAAGACGTGTCCATTTGCCAGCTTGTTGGCCTCATCATATGCTTCCGAACAAGGTATAGTTTGTGCAGAACTTCCCAGGTTAAGGTACCTTTAGACCGCGATATACGAAGTTCGTGTCGCGGGCGCTTGCAGGCATTGCTGTTAGACTGACTGACATAGGGGTACTATTGGCATTGATGCGCTATATCTTAAATTTTCTCCGCCACCACTGGGTTTCAAGACCTGTCCGTTTGACACCTGGTTTGCCTCATCACAAGCTTCCGAACAAGGTATAGTTTGTGCAGAACTTCCCAGGTTAAGGTACCTTTACACCGCGATATACGAAGTTCGTGTTGCAGGCGCTTGCAGGCATTGCTGTTAGACTTACTGCACATAGGGGTACTACTGGCATTGATGCGCTATATCTTAAATTTTCTTCGCCACCACTGGTTTTCAAGACCTGTTCTTTTGCCAACTTGTTGGCCTCATGACAACCTTCCAAACAAGGTATAGTTTGTGCAGAACTTCTCTGGTTGAGGTACCTTTTGACGGCGATATACGAAGTTCGTGTCGAGGGCGCTTGCAGGCATTGCTGTTAGACTGACTGCACATATGGGTACTATTGTCATTGATGCGCTATATCTTAAATTGTCTCCGCAACCACTTAGTTTCAAGACGTGTCCTTTCGCCAGCTTGTTTGCCTCATCACAAGCTTCCGAACAAGGTATAGTTTGTGCAGAACTTCCCAGTTAAGGTACCTTTAGACCGCGATATACGAAGTTCGTGTCGCGGGCGCTTGCAGGCATTGCTGTTAGACTGACTGCACATAGGGGTACTACTAGCATTGATGCGCTATATCTTAAATTTTCTCCGCCACCACTGGGTTTCAAGACCTGTCCCTTTGCCACCTGGTTTGCCTCATCACAAGCTTCCGAACAAGGTATAGTTTGTACAGAACTTCCCAGGTTAAGGTACATTAAGACCGCGATAAACGAAGTTCGTGTCGCGGGCGCTTCCAGGCATTGCTGTTAGACTGACTGCACATAGGGGTACTACTGGCATTGATGCGCTATATCTTAAATTTTCTCATCAACCACTTGGTTTCATGACGTGTCCATTGCCAGCTTGTTGGCCTCATCATAAGCTTCCGAACAAGGTATAGTTTGTGCAGAACTTCCCAGGTTAAGGTACCTTTAGACCGCGATATACGAAGTTCGTGTCGCGGGCGCTTGCAGGCATTGCTGTTAGACTGACTGCACATAGGGGTACTACTAGCATTGATGCGCTATATCTTAAATTTTCTCCGCCACCACTGGGTTTCAAGACCTGTCCTTTTGCCACCTGGTTTACCTCATCACAAGCTTCCGAACAAGGTATAGTTTGTGCAGAACTTCCCAGGTTAAGGTACCTTTACACCGCAATATACGAAGTTCGTGTCGCGGGCGCTTTCAGGCATTGCTGTTAGACTGACTGCACATAGGGGTACTACTGGCATTGATGCGCTATATCTTGAATTGTCTCCGCAACCACTTCATTTCAAGACCTGTCCTTTCGCCAGCTTGTTGGCCTAATCACAAGCTTCCTAACAAGGTATAGTTTGTGATGAAATTGCAAGGTTAAGGTACCTTTACACCGCAATATACGAAGTTCGTGGCGCGGGCGCTTGCAGGCATTGCTGTTAGACTGACTGCATATAGGGGTACTACTGGCATTGATGCGCTATATCTTAAATTTTCAGCGCAACCACTGGGTTTCAAGACATGTCCTTTTGCCAGCTTGTTGCCTCATAACAAACTTCCGAACAAGGTATAGTTTGTGCAGAACTTCCCAGGTTAAGGTACATTTAGACGGCGATATACGAAGTTCGTGTCGAGGGGCGCTTGCAGGCATTGCTGTTAGACTGACTGCACATAGGGGTACTACTGGCATTGATGCGCTATATCTTAAATTTTCTCCGCCACCACTTGGTTTCAAGACGTGTCCTTTCGCCAGATTTTTTACCTTATTACAAGCTTCCGAACAAGGTATAGTTTGTGCAGAACTTCCCAGGTTAAGGTACCTTTAGACCGAGATAAACGAAGTTCGTGTCGCGGGCGCTTGCAGGCATTGCTGTTAGACTGACTGCACATAGGGGTACTACTGGCATTGATGCGCTATATCTTGAATTTTCTCCTCAACCACTTGGTTTCAAGACGTGTCCATTTCCCAGCTTGTTGCCTCATCATAAGCTTCCGAACAAGGTAAAGTTTGTGAAGAACTTCCCAGGTTAAGGTACCTTTAGACCGCGATATACGAAGTTCGTGTCGCGGGCGCTTGCAGGCATTGCTGTTAGACTGACTGCACATATGGGTACTATTGGCATTGATGCGCTATATCTTGAATTGTCTCCGCAACCACATGGTTTCAAGACGTGTCCTTTCGCCAGCTTGTTGGCCTTATCACAAGCTTCCGAACAAGGTATAGTTTGTGCAGAACTTCCTAAGTTAAGGTACCTTTAGGCCGCGATATACGAAGTTCGTGTCGCGGGCGCTTGCAGGCATTGCTGTTAGACTGACTGCACATAGGGGTACTACTGGCATTGATGCGCTATATCTTAAATTTTCAGCGAAACCACTGGGTTTCAAGACCTGTCCTTTTGCCAGCTTGTTTGCCTTATCACAAGCTTCCGAACAAGGTATAGTTGGTGCAGAACTTCCCAGGTTAAGGTACCTTTAGACCGCGATATACGAAGTTCGTGTCGCGGGCGCTTGCAGGCATTGCTGTTAGACTGACTGCACATAGGGGTACTACTGGCATTGATGCGCTATATCTTATATTTTCTCCGCCACCACTTGGTTTCAAGACGTGTCCTTTTGCCAGCTTGTTGGCCTTATCACAAGCTTCGGAACAAGGTATAGTTTGTGCAGAACTTCTCTGGTTGAGGTACCTTTTGACGGCGATATACGAAGTTCGTGTCGCGGGCGCTTGCAGGCATTGCTGTTAGACTGACTGCACATATGGGTACTATTGGCATTGATGCGCTATATCTTGATTTGTCTCCGCAACCACTTGGTTTCAAGACATGTCCTTTCGCCAGCTTGTTGGCCTTATCACAAGCTTTCGAACAAGGTATAGTTGGTGCAGAACTTCCCAGGTTAAGGTACCTTTAGGCCGCGATATACGAAGTTCGTGTCACGGGCGCTTGCAGGCATTGCTGTTAGACTGACTGCACATAGGGGTACTACTAGCATTGATGCGCTATATCTTAAATTTTCTCCGCCACCACTGGGTTTCAAGACCTGTCCGTTTGACACCTGGTTTGCCTCATCACAAGCTTCCGAACAAGGTATAGTTTGTGCAGAACTTCCCAGGTTAAGGTACCTTTAGACCGCGATATACGAAGTTCGTGTCGCAGGCGCTTGCAGGCATTGCTGTTAGACTGACTGCACATAGGGGTACTACTGGCATTGATGCGCTATATCTTAAATTTTCTTCGCCACCACTGGGTTTCAAGACCTGTTCTTTTGCCAACTTGTTGGCCTCATCACAACCTTCCGAACAAGGTATAGTTTGTGCAGAACTTCTCTGGTTGAGGTACCTTTTGACGGCGATATACGAAGTTCGTGTCGAGGGCGCTAGCAGGCATTGCTGTTAGACTGACTGCACTTATGGGTACTATTGGCATTGATGCGCTATATCTTAAATTGTCTCCGCAACCACTTGGTTTCAAGACGTGTCCTTTCGCCAGCTTGTTGGCCTTATCACAAGCTTCGGAACAAGGTATAGTTTGTGCAGAACTTCCCAAGTTAAGGTACCTTTAGGCCGCGATATACGAAGTTCGTGTCGCGGGCGCTTGCAGGCATTGCTGTTAGACTGACTGCACATAGGGGTACTACTAACATTGATGCGCTATATCTTAAATTTTCTCCGCCACCACTGGGTTTCAAGACCTGTCCTTTCGCCAGCTTGTTGGCCTTATCAAAAGCTTCCGAACAAGGTATAGTTTGTGCAGAACTTCCCAGGTTAAGGTACCTTTAGGCCGCGATATACGAAGTTCGTGTCGCGGGCTCTTGCAGGCATTGCTGTTAGACTGACTGCACATAGGGGTACTACTGGCATTGATGCGCTATATCTTAAATTTTCTCTGCCACCACTTGGTGTCAAGACGTGTCCTTTCGCCAGCTTTTTGACCTTATCACAAGCTTCCGAACAAGGCATAGTTTGTGCAGAACTTCCCAGGTTAAGGTACCTTTAGACCGCGATAAACGAAGTTCGTGTCGCGGGCGCTTGCAGGCATTGCTGTTAGACTGACTGCACATAGGGGTACTACTGGCATTGATGAGCTATATCTTGAATTGTCTCCGCAACCATTTAGTTTCAAGACGTGTCCTGTCGCCAGCTTGTTGGCCTTATCACAAGCTTCCGAACAAGGTATAGTTTGTGCAGAACTTCTCTTGTTGAGGTACCTTTTGACGGCGATATACGAAGTTCGTGTCGCGGGCGATTGCAGGCATTGCTGTTAGACTGACTGCACATATGGGTACTATTGGCATTGATGCGCTATATCTTGAATTGTCTCCGCAACCACTTGGTTTCAAGACCTGTCCTTTCGCCAGCTTGTTGGCCTTATCACAAGCTTCGGAACAAGGTATAGTTTGTGCAGAACTTCCCAAGTTAAGGTACCTTTAGGCCGCGATATACGAAGTTCGTGTCGCGGGCGCTTGCAGGCATTGCTGTTAGACTGACTGCACATAGGGGTACTACTAGCATTGATGCGCTATATCTTAAATTTTCTCCGCCACCACTGGGTTTCAAGACCAGTCCCTTTGCCAGCTTGTTGGCCTTATCACAAGCTTCCGAACAAGGTATAGTTTGTGCAGAACTTCCGAGGTTAAGGTACCTTTAGACGGCGATATACGAAGTTCGTGTCGCGGGCGCTTGCAGGCATTGCTGTTAGACTGACTGCACATATGGGTACTACTGGCATTGATGAGCTATATCTTGAATTGTCTCCGCAACCACTTGGTTTCAAGACGTGTCCTTTCGCCAGCTTGTTGGCCTTATCAAAAGCTTCCGAACAAGGTATAGTTTGTGCAGAACTTCCCAGGTAAAGGTACCTTTAGGCCGCGATATACGAAGTTCGTGTCGCGGGCGCTTGCAGGCATTGCTGTTAGACTGACTGCACATAGGGGTACTACTGGCATTGATGCGCTATATCTTAAATTTTCAGCGCAACCACTGGGTTTCAAGACCTGTCCTTTTGCCAGCTTGTTTGCCTCATCACAAACTTCCGAACAAGGTATAGTTTGAGCAGAACTTCCCAGGTTAAGGTACATTTAGACGGCGATATACGAAGTTCGTGTCGCGGGCTCTTGCAGGCATTGCTGTTAGACTGACTGCACATAGGGGTACTACTGGCATTGATGCGCTATATCTTGAATTGTCTCCGCAACCATTTAGTTTCAAGACGTGTCCTGTCGCCAGCTTGTTGGCCTTATCACAAGCTTCCGAACAAGGTATAGTTTGTGCAGAACTTCTCTTGTTGAGGTACCTTTTGACGGCGATATACGAAGTTCGTGTCGCGGGCGATTGCAGGCATTGCTGTTAGACTGACTGCACATATGGGTACTATTGGCATTGATGCGCTATATCTTGAATTGTCTCCGCAACCACTTGGTTTCAAGACCTGTCCTTTCGCCAGCTTGTTGGCCTTATCACAAGCTTCGGAACAAGGTATAGTTTGTGCAGAACTTCCCAAGTTAAGGTACCTTTAGGCCGCGATATACGAAGTTCGTGTCGCGGGCGCTTGCAGGCATTGCTGTTAGACTGACTGCACATAGGGGTACTACTAGCATTGATGCGCTATATCTTAAATTTTCTCCGCCACCACTGGGTTTCAAGACCAGTCCCTTTGCCAGCTTGTTGGCCTTATCACAAGCTTCCGAACAAGGTATAGTTTGTGCAGAACTTCCGAGGTTAAGGTACCTTTAGACGGCAATATACGAAGTTCGTGTCGCGGGCGCTTGCAGGCATTGCTGTTAGACTGACTGCACATATGGGTACTACTGGCATTGATGAGCTATATCTTGAATTGTCTCCGCAACCACTTGGTTTCAAGACGTGTCCTTTCGCCAGCTTGTTGGCCTTATCAAAAGCTTCCGAACAAGGTATAGTTTGTGCAGAACTTCCCAGGTAAAGGTACCTTTAGGCCGCGATATACGAAGTTCGTGTCGCGGGCGCTTGCAGGCATTGCTGTTAGACTGACTGCACATAGGGGTACTACTGGCATTGATGCGCTATATCTTAAATTTTCAGCGAAACCACTGGGTTTCAAGACCTGTCCTTTTGCCAGCTTGTTTGCCTCATCACAAACTTCCGAACAAGGTATAGTTTGAGCAGAACTTCCCAGGTTAAGGTACATTTAGACGGCGATATACGAAGTTCGTGTCGCGGGCTCTTGCAGGCATTGCTGTTAGACTGACTGCACATAGGGGTACTACTGGCATTGATGCGCTATATCTTAAATTTTCTCCGCCACCACTTGGTTTCAAGACGTGTCCTTTCGCCAGCTTTTTGACCTTATCACAAGCTTCCGAACAAGGTATAGTTCGTGCAGAACTTCCCAGGTTAAGGTACCTTTAGACCGCGATAAACGAAGTTCGTGTCGCGGGCGCTTGCAGACATTGCTGTTAGACTGACTGCACATAGGGGTACTACTGGCATTGATGAGCTATATCTTGAATTGTCTCCGCAACCACTTAGTTTCAAGACGTGTCCTGTCGCCAGCCTGTTGGCCTTCTCACAAGCTTCCGAACAAGGTATAGTTTGTGCAGAACTTCCCAGGTTAAGGTACCTTTACACCGCGATATACGAAGTTCGTGTCGCGGGCGCTTGCAGGCATTGGTGTTAGACTGACTGCACATAGGGGTACTACTGGCATTAATGCGCTATATCTTGAATTTTCTCCTCAACCACTTGGTTTCAAGACCTGTCCATTTGCGAGCTTGTTGGCCTCATCATAAGCTTCCGAACAAGGTATAGTTTGTGCAGAACGTCCCAGGTTAAGGTACCTTTAGACCGCGATATACGAAGTTCGTGTCGCGGGCGCTTGCAGGCATTGCTGTTAGACTGACTGCACATAGGGGTACTACTGGCATTGATGCGCTATATCTTAAATTTTCAGCGCTACCACTGGGTTTCAAGACCTGTCCTTTTGCCAGCTTGTTTGCCTCATCACAAGCTTCCGAACAAGGTATAGTTTGTGCAGAACTTCCCAGGTAAAGGTACCTTTAGGCCGCGATATACGAAGTTCGTGTCGCGGGCGCTTGCAGGCATTGCTGTTAGACTGACTGCACATAGGGGTACTACTGGCATTGATGCGCTATATCTTATATTTTCTCCGCCACCACTTGGTTTCAAGACGTGTCCTTTTGCCTGCTTGTTGGCCTTATTACAAGCTTCGGAACAAGGTATAGTTTGTGCAGAACTTCCCAGGTTAAGGTACCTTTAGGCCGCAATATACGAAGTTCGTGTCGCGGGCGCTTGCAGGCATTGCTGTTAGACTGACTGCACATAGGGGTACTACTAGCATTGATGCGCTATATCTTAAATTTTCTCCGCCACCACTGGGTTTCAAGACCTGTCCTTTTGCCACCTGTTTGCCTCATCACAAGCTTCCGAACAATGTATAGTTTGTGCAGAACTTCTTACGTTAAGGTACCTTTACACCGCGATATACGAAGTTCGTGTTGCAGGCGCTTGCAGGCATTGCTGTTAGACTTACTGCACATAGGGGTACTACTGGCATTGATGCGCTATATCTTAAATTTTCACCGCTACCACTGGGTTTCAAGACCTGTCCTTTTGCCAGCTTGTTTGCCTCATCACAAGCTTCCGAACAAGGTATAGTTTGTGCAGAACTTCCAAGGTAAAGGTACCTTTAGACGGCGATATACGAAGTTCGTGTCGCGGGCGCTTGCAGGCAATGCTGTTAGACTGACTGCACATATGGGTGCTACTAGCATTGATGCGCTATATCTTGAATTGTCTCCGCAACCACTTGGTTTCAAGACGTGTCCATTCGCCAGCTTGTTAACCTTATCACAAGCTTCCGAACAAGGTATAGTTTGTGCAGAACTTCCAAGGTTAAGGTACCTTTAGGCCGCGATATAAGAAGTATGAGCTCATGATGCTTCACGAGCCCAGGACCTCCACTCTGTGGGGTGACAGATCCTTTGCGGCAGCGTCAACCCGAGTGTGGAACCAACTCCCTCTGGCTATCAAATCATCTCCATCCATCACAACATTTAAGACAAAAATAAAATCTCACCTGTACAAACAAGCTTACTCTCACAACACACAATCTTAACTTGACTTTCTCCTCGAGCGCCATGAGCGCCTATTTTTGGCGGATACCGGCGCTTTACAAATGTTCTTTTATTATTATTAGTTCGTGTCGCGGGCGCTTGCAGGCATTGCTGTTAGACTGACTGCACATAGGGGTACTACTAGCATTGATGCGCTATATCTTAAATTTTCTCCGCCACCACTGGGTTTCAAGACCTGTCCTTTTGCCACCTGGTTTGCCTTATCACAAGCTTCCGAACAAGGTATAGTTTGTGCAGAACTTCCCAGGTTAAGGTACCTTTACACCGCGATATACGAAGTTCGTGTTGCAGGCGCTTGCAGGCATTGCTGTTAGACTTACTGCACATAGGGGTACTACTGGCATTGATGCGCTATATCTTAAATTTTCTTCGCCACCACTGGGTTTCAAGACCTGTTCTTTTGCCAACTTGTTGGCCTCATCACAACCTTCCGAACAAGGTATAGTTTGTGCAGAACTTCTCTGGTTGAGGTACCTTTTGACGGCGATATACGAAGTTCGTGTCGCGGGCGCTTGCAGGCATTGCTGTTAGACTGACTGCACATATGGTTACTACTAGCATTGATGCGCTATATCTTAAATTTTCTCCGCCACCACTGGGTTTCAAGACGTGTCCTTTCGCCAGCTTGTTGGCCTTATCACAAGCTTCGGAACAAGGTACAGTTTGTGCAGAACTTCCCAGGTTAAGGTACCTTTAGGCCGCGATATACGAAGTTCGTGTTGCGGGCGCTTGCAGGCATTGCTGTTAGACTGACTGCACATAGGGGTACTACTAGCATTGATGCGCTATATCTTAAATTTTCTCCGCCACCACTGGGTTTCAAGACCTGTCCTTTTGCCACCTGGTTTGCCTCATCACAAGCTTCCGAACAAGGTATAGTTTGTGCAGAACTTCCCAGGTTAAGGTACCTTTACACCGCGATATACGAAGTTCGTGTTGCAGGCGCTTGCAGGCATTGCTGTTAGACTTACTGCACATAGGGTACTACTGGCATTGATGCGCTATATCTTAAATTTTCTTCACCACCACTGGGTTTCAAGACCTGTTCTTTTGCCAACTTGTTGGCCTCATCACAACCTTCCGAACAAGGTATAGTTTGTGCAGAACTTCTCTGGTTGAGGTACCTTTTGATGGCGATATACGAAGTTCGTGTCGCGGGCGCTTGCAGGCATTGCTGTTAGACTGACTGCACATAGGGGTACTACTGGCATTGATGCGCTATATCTTAAATTTTCTCCGCCATCACTGGGTTTCAAGTCCTGTCCTTTTGCCAGCTTGTTGGCCTCATCACAAGCTTCTGAACAAGGTATAGTTTGTGCAGAACTTCCCAGTTTAAGGTACCTTTAGACCGCGATATACGAAGTTCGTGTCGCGGGCGCTTGCAGGCATTGCTGTTAGACTGGCTGCACATATGTGTACTACTGGCACAAATGGGCTATATCTTAAATTTTCTCCGCAACCAATGGGTTTCAAGACCTGTCCTTTCACAAGCTTCGGAACAAGGTATAGTTTGTGCAGTACTTCTCTGGTTGAGGTACCTTCAGACGGCGATATACAAAGTTCGTGTCGCGGGCGCTTGCAGGCATTGCTGTTAGACTGACTGCACATAGGGGTACTACTGGCATTGATGCGCTATATCTTGAATTTTCTCCTCAACCACTTAGTTTCAAGACCTGTCCATTTTCCAGCTTGTTGGCCTTATCACAACCTTCCGAACAAGGTATAGTTTGTGCAGAACTTCCCAGGTTAAGGTACCTTTAGACCGCGAAATACGAAGTTCATGTTGCGGGCGTTTGCAGGCGTTGCTGGTAGACTGACTGCACATAGGGGTACTACTGGCAATGATGCGCTTTATCTTAAATTTTCTCCGCCACCACTTGGTTTGAAGACCTGTCCTTTTGCCAACTTGTTTGCCTTATCACAAGCTTCCGAACAAGGTATAGTTTGTGCAGAACTTCCCAGGTTAAGGTACCTTTAGGCCGCGATATACGAAGTTCGTGTCGCGGGCGCTTGCAGGCATTGCTGTTAGACTGACTTCACATAGGGGTACTACTGGCATTGATGCGCTATATCTTAAATTTTCAGCGCAACCACTGGGTTTCAAGACGTGTCCTTTCGCCAGCTTGTTGGCCTTATCACAAGCTTCCGAACAAGGTATAGTTTGTGATAAAATTGCAAGGTTAAGGTCCCTTTAGTCCGCCATATACGAAGTTCGTGTCGCGGGCGCTTGCAGGCATTGCTGTTAGACTGACTTCCCAAATGGGTACTACTGGCATTGATGCGCTATATCTTACATTTTCTCCTCAACCGCTTGGTTTCAAGATCTGTCCTTTTGCCAGCTTGTTTGCCTCATCATAAGCTTCTGAACAATGTATAGTTTGTGCAGAACTTCCCAGGTTAAGGTACCTTTAGACCGCCATATACGAAGTTCGTGTCGCGGGCGCTTGCAGGCATTGCTGGTAGACTGACTGCACATAGGGGTACTACTGGCATTGATGCGCTATATCTTAAATTTTCTCCGCCACCACTTGGTTTCAAGACCTGTCCTTTCGCCAGCTTGTTGGCCTTATCACAAGCTTCCGAACAAGGTATAGTTTGTGCAGAACTTCCCAGGTTAAGGTACCTTTAGACCGCGATATACGAAGTTCGTGTCGCGGGCGCTTGCAGGCATTGCTGTTAGACTGACTGCACATAGGGGTACTACTGGCATTGAATTGATGCGCTATATCTTAAATTGTCTCCGCAACCACTTGGTTTCAAGACGTGTCCTTTCGCCAGCTTGTTGGCCTTATCACAAGCTTCCGAACAAGGTATAGTTTGTGCAGAACTTCCCAGGTTAAGGTACCTTTAGACCGCGATAAACGAAGTTCGTGTCGCTGGCGCTTGCAGGCATTGCTGTTAGACTGACTGCACATAGGGGTACTACTGGCATTGATGCGCTATATCTTGAATTTTCTCCTCAACCACTTGGTTTAAAGACCTGCCCATTTGCCAGCTTGTTGGCCTCATCATTAGCTTCCGAACAAGGTATAGTTCGTGCAGAACTTCCCAGGTTAAGGTACCTTTAGACCGCGATATACGAAGTTCGTGTCGCGGGAGCTTGCAGGCATTGCTGTTAGACTGACTGCACATAGGGGTACTACTGGCATTGATGCGCTATATCTTGAGTTTTCTCCGCCACCACTGTGTTTCAATTCCTGTCCTTTTGCCAGCTTGTTGGCCTCATCACAAGCTTTCGAACAAGGTATAGTTTGTGCAGAACTTCTCTGGTTGAGGTACCTTTAGACGGCGATATGCGAAGTTCGTGTCGCGGGCTCTTGCAGGCATTGCTGTTAGACTGACTGCACATAGGGGTACTACTCGCTTTGATGCGCTATATCTTAATTTTTCTCCGCAACCACTGGGTTTCAAGACCTGTCCTTTTGCCAGCTTGTTGGCCTTATCACAAGCTTCCGAACAAGGTATAGTTTGTGCAGAACTTCAAAGGGGACCTTTAGACCGCCATATACGAATTTCGTGTCTCGGGCGCTTGCAGGCATTGCTGTTAGACTGACTGCACATAGGGGTACTACTGGCATTGATGCGATATATCTTAAATTTTCACCGCAACCACTGGGTTTAAAGACCTGTCCTTTTGCCACCTTGTTTGCCTCATCACCAGCTTTCGAACAAGGTATAATTTGTGCAGAACTTCCAGGTTAAGGTACCTTTAGACCGCGATATACGAAGTTTGTGTCCCGGGCGCATGCAGGCATTGCTGTTAGACTGATTGCATATAAGGGTACTACTGGCATTGATGCGCTATATCTTAAATTTTCTCCGCAACCACTGGGTTTCAAGACCTGTCCTTTTGCCAGCTTGTTGGCCTCATCACAAGCTTCCAAACAAGGTATAGTTTGTGCAGAACTTTCCAGGTTAAGGTACCTTTAGACCGCCATATACGAAGTTCGTGTCGCGGGCGCTTGCAGGCATTGCTGTTAGACTGACTGCACATAGGGGTACTACTGGCATTGATGCGCTATATCTTAAATTTTCACCGCAACCACTTGGTTTCAAGACCTGTCCTTTTGCCAGCTTGTTAACCTCATCACAAGCTTCCGAACAAGGTATAGTTTGTGCAGAACTTAACAGGTTAAGGTACCTTTAGACCGCCATATACGAAGTTCGTGTCGCGGGCGCTTGCAGGCATTGCTGTTAGACTGACTGCACATAGGGGTACTACTGGAATTGATGCGCTATATCTTAAATTTTCTCCGCCACCACTTGGTTTCAAGACGTGTCCTTTCGCCAGCTTGTTGGCCTTATCACAAGCTTCTGAACAAGGTATAGTTTGTGCAGAACTTCCCAGGTTAAGGTACCTTTAGACCGCGATAAACGAAGTTCGTGTCGCTGGCGCTTGCAGGCATTGCTGTTAGACTGACTGCACATAGGGGTACTACTGGCATTGATGCGCTATATCTTGAATTTTCTCCTCAACCACTTGGTTTAAAGACCTGCCCATTTGCCAGCTTGTTGGCCTCATCATTAGCTTCCGAACAAGGTATAGTTCGTGCAGAACTTCCCAGGTTAAGGTACCTTTAGACGGCGATATGCGAAGTTCGAGTCGCGGGCACTTGCAGGCATTGCTGTTAGACTGACTGCACATAGGGGTACTACTGGCATTGATGCGCTATATCTTGAATTGTCTCCGCAACCACTTTGTTTCAAGGTTATAGTGCCTTTTGCCAGCTTGTTAGCCTCATCACAAGCTTCTGAACAAGGTATAGTTTGTGATGAAATTGAAAGTTTAAGGTAACTTTACACCGCGATATACGAAGTTCGTGTCGCGGTCGCTTGCATACAACTGATCACAAACGGCTCGCTCTAAGATCTTACCTACAATTGGCAAGATAGAAATGGGACGATAGTTACCTACATCAGAGGTATTGCCAGATTTAAAGATTGGTACCACTTTGGCACTCTTCAATCCTTCGGGAACATGTCCATGCATCAAGGACATATTTATGATTTTGGTTAAGGAACGAAGGATGGCAGGGCAAGCAACTTTTAGTAAACGACAGCTGTGTTGATCATCCCCTGTAGCTTTGTTAACATTCATAGTCAGGAGAGTTTTTTCAACAAAAGCAGGCGAGACCGGCCTGAGATTAAAAACACAATCGTTACCACCTGATACATCGGTGAACACAGTAGGTGTTGTGACAGGCAAGTCTTTTGTGACGTTTTGCGCACAAGTTACAAAATAATCATTAAATGCATTAGCAATCTGATCACTGTCACTGCAGTCTGATCCATTGACCTCAATCGAACTGGGGAGAATACGGCCTTGCTTCGGGGTTACTTCTTTAAGGCAACTCCAGATCTTTTTGCTGTTACCAGCATTATCACGGATCAGACCACAGTAATGATCAGTCTTTTGCTTCTGCATCATGTGTGTTACTTTATTACGTAAACATCTATACTCATTCCATAAATTCTGACAATTATGTTTGACGGCAGCCTTATGGATCTGATCACGTTCTTTCATCAGCTTAACAATGTCGTCTGTGATCCAAGGACAAGCATTTTGCCTAATTTTCTTTTTACAGAGTGGAGCATGCAGGTTCACAATTTCCATAAAACTATTTAACCAGGTTTGCCAGGCTAGTTCAATGTCAGTTATGTTAACAATAGCATTCCAAGGTACATTTTCCAAATCATGAATAAAATCTTGGACAATCATCTTCTTGAATGGTCTATACTCAATATAATTATGACCTTGTTGAGTGGATGATTTAAAATTAAAACAACGAACTGAATAAGTTAAAAAATGATCACTTATACTAGTACAAAATACACCATTATCAGTAAAAACATCTGGATTATTTACAAATATTAAGTCGATGAGAGTGTTGCTATGACTGGTGACCCTTGTAGGGCTGGTGATCACTTGAGCAAATCCATATAGAGAAGTATAAAATTTCAAGTTATCAGTATTGATATTAGTGACACCATCCATAAAATTACAGTTAAAATCACCCAATAAAATGCACTCCTTTTTTTCAGTTGAGGCGGTTGCTAAGACTTCATCTATTTTATCAAAGAAATCAATACCCGTGCTCGGTGGCCTATAAAATGCACCAACAAGGATAGGCGATTTATATTTGTTATACTTCACTTCAACCCACACACTTTCAAGAGCCGCAGACTCAAGATTATGTCGCCTGGTAACCTGGACATCATTTGATACATAAATAGCTACACCGCCACCATGTCTAGTTCTGTCACTTCTTAGTATGGAGAAACCGTCAATACATAACTCCTCATCCGAGATACTAGAGTCACACAGCGTTTCGTTCAGACATATAACATCGAAAGGTCTATGCTTCAGCAAGAGACGAAGTTCGTCTATCTTACTGACAAGGCTATGAATGTTAAGATGACCACATTTAATACCTTTTGTTTTAATGGGAGGGATACTGCCTTCAACCAGTTCATTGTAGCTATATTGCAAACCTTGTGTTGAGTAGTTCACGGACGATTGTTCACTGACGATTTCTTCACGAACAGACGATTCTTTCTCTGGTACTGGAACCACTCGGCTTCCTGAGATGGCAATGGACGACGACGAATCAGGGGACAAAGGGGCTGCACATGTTGACTCGGAGTCAGATGCCTTTTCCGTGTTTTCCAGTCCTCGTGATGGAAATCCTGATATCTATGTACAGGAACGTCACTGCTTGAGCCAGGCCTGGTACTGACAGCCTGGGCATAGGTGGGAGGTGGTTGGCCATCTCGGTGCTGAAGTGTAGACGAAGTTCTACATGATGGAACCAGTGAATTCGAACGTCCGCAATGGCGTATAGGTCTATCATTGTCAATCAGCTCATTGTAATACTGATCAATTACTTCCTCTGGTGTGGGCTCTTCGGAGTCGACTCCAGCTTGATCTGTCAGTGCAGTGAAGCGATTTGTCAAAGGAACAATAGGTGTTGCTGTCACTTCGGAAATACTTGGATGTACCATCTGTGTTTGGCTTTTGTGATTTGTGGGAGTCCGTAGTTGAGGTTGCTGACGTTTTGTTGATATGTCTTTGTCGATGGTTGAAGAAGACGATGCGGTTGCTATGGAACAGTTTTGCTGTGGCGATTTTTTGCTTGTTAGCAAATCAATGGCGGTTTGCAAGCTTTTACGTTCACTCTCCAGTGCCTGAATCTGTGATTTTAGATCGAGGTTTTCATTAAGTTCAACTCTCATTGATCTCACTTCATTTCTTAATTCGTCAATAGAGAATCTTAAGTCCCGTATTTCAGAGTTGAAGGGAATTTCCTGGGTAACCTTATTGGTTGCAGTTTTGGTTTGGGGGGTACAAGTTTTGTCACTGTTCCCTGCATCCGTAGTAGCTTGCCTAGTTGTAGATTCCATCTTGGTTGTTTTTAGTTTAGAGGAAGACAAGCAGGCTTTGGGAAACTTGCTATGGTCATCAGTTAGGTAGAGATATAATTCCAGGATATCGTCAGAGACAGCCTCTACCGAGCGTCTTGATTTTAATATCAACTGATCGCTGGTACCCATACCTTGCGTACTGTTCTGTACGTCGCCATGTTGTATTCTTTCGGTGTGCTTGGTTATTGCAAACTGAAACAGACTCTTCCTTGCTTCATCCAGAATATCCAGGTTTATATCTTGTTGCATCTGTTGCCTCAGATCAACATGTGGCGTTACTCTGCTTTTTAGAAGAATCTGATGCAGATCTGAATCGATATTTTCGGAGAATGTGGGAGCGATATTCTCTGTAGTTGCACCAGTTGCCGCTATCTTGAATTGTCTCCGCAACCACTTTGTTTCAAGGTTAAGATACCTTTTGCCAGCTTGTTGGCCTTATCACAAGCTTCCGAACAAGGTATAGTTTGTGCCGAACTTTTCAGGTTAAGATACCTTTAGACCGCGATATACGAAGTTCGTGTCGCGGGCGCTTGCAGGCATTGCTTTTAGACTGACTGCACATAGGGGTACTACTGGCATTGATGCGCTATATCTTGAGTTTTCTCCGCCACCACTGTGTTTCAATTCCTGTCCTTTTGCCAGCTTGTTGGCCTTATCACAAGCTTTCGAACAAGGTATAGTTTGTGCAGAACTTCCAGGTTAAGGTACCTTTAGACCGCGATATACGAAGTTTGTGTCCCGGGCGCATGCAGGCATTGCTGTTAGTCTGATTGCATATAAGGGTACTACTGGCATTGATGCGCTATATCTTAAATTTTCTCCGCAACCACTGGGTTTCAAGACCTGTCCTTTTGCCAGCTTGTTGGCCTTATCACAAGCTTCCGAACAAGGTATAGTTTGTGCAGAACTTCCAAGGGGACCTTTAGACCGCCATATACGAATTTCGTGTCGCGGGCGCTTGCAGGCATTGCTGTTAGACTGACTGCACACAGGGGTAATACTGGCATTGACGCGCTATATCTTAAATTTTCACCGCAACCACTTGGTTTCAAGACCTGTTCTTTTGCCAGCTTGTTGGCCTCATCACAAGCTTCCGAACAAGGTATAGTTTGTGCAGAACTTCCAGGTTAAGGTACCTTTCGACCGCGATATACGAAGTTTGTGTCCCGGGCGCATGCAGGCATTGCTGTTAGGCTGATTGCATATAAGGGTACTACTGGCATTGATGCGCTATATCTTAAATTTTCTCCGTTACCACTGGGTTTCAAGACCTGTCCTTTTGCCAGCTTGTTGGCCTCATCAAAAGCTTCAAACAAGGTATAGTTTGTGCAGAACTTTCCAGGTTAAGGTACCTTTAGACCGCCATATACGAAGTTCGTGTCGCGGGCGCTTGCAGGCATTGCTGTTAGACTGACTGCACATAGGGGTACTACTGGCATTGATGCGCTATATCTTAAATTTTCACCGCAACCACTTGGTTTCAAGACCTGTCCTTTTGCCAGCTTGTTAACCTCATCACAAGCTTCCGAACAAGGTATAGTTTGTGCAGAACTTCCAGGTTAAGAGACCTTTAGACGGCGATATGCGAAGTTCGTGTCGCGGGCACTTGCAGGCATTGCTGTTAGACTGACTGCACATAGGGGTACTACTGGCATTGATGCGCTATATCTTGAATTGTCTCCGCAACCACTTTGTTTCAAGGTTATAGTGCCTTTTGCCAGCTTGTTGGCCTCATCACAAGCTTCTGAACAAGGTATAGTTTGTGATGAAATTGCAAGTTTAAGGTACCTTTACACCGCGATATACGAAGTTCGTGTCGCGGGCGCTTGCAGGCATTGCTGTTGGACTGACTGCACATAGGGGTACTACTGGCATTGATGCGCTATATCTTGAATTGTCTCCGCAACCACTTTGTTTCAAGGTTAAGGTACCTTTTGCCAGCTTGTTGGCCTCATCACAAGCTTCCGAACAAGGTATAGTTTGTGCCGAACTTTTCAGGTTAAGATACCTTTAGACCGCGATATACGAAGTTCGTGTCGCGGGCGCTTGCAGGCATTGCTTTTAGACTGACTTCACATAGGGGTACTACTGGCATTGATGCGCTATATCTTGAGTTTTCTCCGCCACCACTGGGTTTCAATTCCTGTCCTTTTGCCAGCTTGTTGGCCTGATCACAAGCTTTCGAACAAGGTATAGTTTGTGCAGAACTTCTAAGGGGACCTTTAGACCGCCATATACGAATTTCGTGTCGCGGGCGCTTGCAGGCATTGCTGTTAGACTGACTGCACATAGGGGTAATACTGGCATTGACGCGCTAAATCTTAAATTTTCACCGCAACCACTGGGTTTCAAGACCTGTTCTTTTGCCAGCTTGTTGGCCTCATCACAAGCTTCCGAACAAGGTATAGTTTGTGCAGAACTTCCAGGTTAAGGTACCTTTCGACCGCGATATACGAAGTTTGTGTCCCGGGCGCATGCAGGCATTGCTGTTAGACTGATTGCATATAAGGGTACTACTGTCATTGATGCGCTATATCTTACATTTCCTCCCCAACCACTGGGTTTCAAGACCTGTCCTTTTGCCAGCTTGTTGGCCTCATCACAAGCTTCCGAACAAGGTATAGTTTGTGCAGAACTTCCCAGGTTAAGGTACCTTTAGACCGCCATATACGAATTTCGTGTCGCGGGCGCTTGCAGGCATTGCTGTTAGACTGACTGCACATAGGGGTACTACTGGCATTGATGCGCTATATCTTAAATTTTCACCGCAACCACTGGGTTTCAAGACCTGTCCTTTTGCCAGCTTGTTAACCTTATCACAAGCTTCCGAACAAGGTATAGTTTGTGCAGAACTTCCAGGTTAATGTACCTTTAGACCGCAATATACGAAGTTTGTGTCGCGGGCGCTTGCAGGCATTGCTGTTAGACTGACTGCATATAAGGGTACTACTGGCATTGATGCGCTATATCTTAAATTTTCACCGCAACCACTAGGTTTCAAGACCTGTCCTTTTTCCAGCTTGTTGGCCTTATCACAAGCTTCCGAACAAGGTATAGTTTGTGCAGAACTTCCCAGGTGAAGGTACCTTTAGACGGCGATATCCGAAATTCGTGTCGCGGGCTCTTGCAGGCATTGCTGTTAGACTGACTGCACATAGGGGTACTACTCGCATTGATGCGCTATATCTTGATTTTTCTCCGCAACCACTGGGTTTCAAGACCTGTCCTTTTGCCAGCTTGTTGGCCTCATCACAAGCTTCCGAACAAGGTATAGTTTGTGCAAAACTTCCAAGGGGACCTTAGACCGCCATATACGAATTTCGTGTCGCGGGCGCTTGCAGGCATTGCTGTTAGACTGACTGCATATAAGGGTACTACTGGCATTGATGCGCTATATCTTAAATTTTCACCGCAACCACTAGGTTTCAAGACCTGTCCTTTTTCCAGCTTGTTGGCCTTATCACAAGCTTCCGAACAAGGTATAGTTTGTGCAGAACTTCCCAGGTGAAGGTACCTTTAGACGGCGATATCCGAAATTCGTGTCGCGGGCTCTTGCAGGCATTGCTGTTAGACTGACTGCACATAGGGGTACTACTCGCATTGATGCGCTATATCTTGATTTTTCTCCGCAACCACTGGGTTTCAAGACCTGTCCTTTTGCCAGCTTGTTGGCCTCATCACAAGCTTCCGAACAAGGTATAGTTTGTGCAAAACTTCCAAGGGGACCTTAGACCGCCATATACGAATTTCGTGTCGCGGGCGCTTGCAGGCATTGCTGTTAGACTGACTGCACATAGGGGTACTACTGGCATTGATGCGCTATATCTTAAATTTTCACCGCAACCACTGGGTTTCAAGACCTGTTCCTTTGCCAGCTTGTTGGCCTTATCACAAGCTTCCGAACAAGGTATAGTTTGTGCAGAACTTCCAGGTTAAGGTACCTTTAGACCGCGATATACGAAGTTTGTGTCCCGGGCGCATGCAGGCATTGCCGTTAGACTGATTGCATATAGGGGTACTACTGGCATTGATGCGCTATATCTTGAATTGTCTCCGCAACCACTTTGTTTCAAGGTAAAGGTACCTTTTGCCAGCTTGTTGACCTTATCACAAGCTTCCGAACAAGGTATAGTTTGTGCTGAACTTCCCAGGTTAAGATACCTTTAGACCGCGATATACAAAGTTCGTGTCGCGGGCGCATGTAGGCATTGCTTTTAGACTGACTGCACATAGGGGTACTACTTGCATTGATGCGCTTTATCTTGAGTTTACTCCGCCACCACTGGGTTTCAAGTCCTGTCCTTTTGCCAGCTTGTTGGCCTCATCACAAGCTTTCGAACAAGGTATAGTTTGTGCAGAACTTCTCTGATTGGGGTACCTTTATACGGCGATATGCGAAGTTCGTTTGGCGGGCTCTTGCAGGCATTGCTGTTAGACTGACTGCACATAGGGGTACTACTCGCATTGATGCGCTATATCTTAATTTTTCTCCGCAACCACTGGGTTTCAAGACCTGTCCTTTTGCCAGCTTGTTGGCCTCATCACAATCTTCCGAAAAAGGTATAGTTTGTGCAGAACTTCCAAGGGAACCTTTAGACCGTGATATACGAAGTTCGTGTCGCGGGCGCTTTCAGGCATTGCTGTTAGACTGACTGCACAAAGGGGTACTACTGGCATTGATGCTCTATATCTTAAATTTGCACCGCAACCACTGGATTTCAAGACTTGTTCTTTTGCCAGCTTGTTGGTCTCATCACAAGCTTCCGAACAAGGTATAGTTTGTGCAGAACTTCCAGGTTAAGATACCTTTAGACCGCGATATACAAAGTTCGTGTCGCGGGCGCATGCAGGCATTGCTTTTAGACTGACTGCACATAGGGGTACTACTTGCATTGATGCGCTTTATCTTGAGTTTACTCCGCCACCACTGGGATTCAAGTCCTGTCCTTTTGCTAGCTTGTTGGCCTTATCACAAGCTTTCGAACAAGGTATAGTTTGTGCAGAACTTCTCTGATTGGGGTACCTTTATACGGCGATATGCGAAGTTCGTGTCGCGGGCGCATGCAGGCATTGCTGTTAGACTGATTGCATATAAGGGTACTACTGGCATTGATGCGCTATATCTTGAATTTTCTCCGCAACCACTGGGTTTCAAGACCTGTCCTTTTGCCAGCTTGTTGGCCTCATCACAAGCTTCCGAAAAAGGTATAGTTTGTGCAGAACTTCCAAGGCGACCTTTAGACCGTGATATACGAAGTTCGTGTCGCGGGCGCTTTCAGGCATTGCTGTTAGACTGACTGCACAAAGGGGTACTACTGGCATTGATGCGCTATATCTTAATTTTTCTCCAGAACCACTGGGTTTCAAGACCTATCCTTTTGCCAGCTTGTTGGCCTCATCACAAGCTTCCAAACAAGGTATAGTTTGTGCAGAACTTCCCAGGTTAAGGTACCTTTAGACTTCCATATACGAAGTTCGTGTCGCGGGCGCTTGCAGGCATTGCTGTTAGACTGACTGCACATAGGGGTACTACTGGAATTGATGCGCTATATCTTAAATTTTCTCCGCTACCACTTGGTTTCAAGACGTATCCTTATGCCAGCTTGTTGGCCTTATCACAAGCTTCTGAACAAGGTATAGTTTGTGCAGAACTTCCCAGGTTAAGGTACCTTTAGACCGCGATAAACGAAGTTCGTGTCGCGGGCGCTTGCAGGCATTGCTGTTAGACTGACTGCACATAGGGGTACTACTGGCATTGATGCGCTATATCTTAAATTTTCACCGCAACCACTGGGTTTTAAGACCTGTCCTTTTGCCAGCTTGTTTGCCTTATCACAGGCTTCAGAACAAGGTATAGTTTGTGCAGAACTTCCCAGGTTAAGGTACCTTTAGACCGCAATATACGAAGTTCGTGTCGCGGGCGCTTGCAGGCATTGCTGTTAGACTGACTGCACATAGGGGTACTACTGGCATTGAATTGATGCGCTATATCTTAAATTTTCTCCGCCACCACTTGGTTTCAAGACGTGTCCTTTTGCCAGCTTGTTGGCCTTATCACAAGCTTCTGAACAAGGTATAGTTTGTGCAGAACTTCCAGGTTAAAGTACCATTAGACCGCAATATACGAAGTTTGTGTCGCGGGCGCTTGCAGGCATTGCTGTTAGACTGACTGCACATAGGGGTACTACTGGCATTGATGCGCTATATCTTAAATTTTCACCGCAACCACTGGGTTTCAAGACCTGTTCCTTTGCCAGCTTGTTGGCCTCATCACAAGCTTCCGAAAAAGGTATAGTTTGTGCAGAACTTCCAGGTTAAGGTACCTTTAGACCGCGATATACGAAGTTTGTGTCCCGGGCGCATGCAGGCATTGCTGTTAGACTGATTGCATATAGGGGTACTACTGGCATTGATGCGCTATATCTTGAATTGTCTCCGCAACCACTTTGTTTCAAGGTAAAGGTACCTTTTGCCAGCTTGTTGACCTTATCACAAGCTTCCGAACAAGGTATAGTTTGTGCAGAACTTCCCAGGTTAAGATACCTTTAGACCGCGATATACAAAGTTCGTGTCGCGGGCGCATGCAGGCATTGCTTTTAGACTGACTGCACATAGGGGTACTACTTGCATTGATGCCATTTATCTTGAGTTTACTCCGCCACCACTGGGTTTCAAGTCCTGTCCTTTTGCCAGCTTGTTGGCCTCATCACAAGCTTTCGAACAAGGTATAGTTTGTGCAGAACTTCTCAGATTGGGGTACCTTTATACGGCGATATGCGAAGTTCGTTTGGCGGGCTCTTGCAGGCATTGCTGTTAGAATGACTGCACATAGGGGTACTACTCGCATTGATGCGCTATATCTTAATTTTTCTCCGCAACCACTGGGTTTCAAGACCTGTCCTTTTGCCAGCTTGTTGGCCTCATCACAAGCTTCCGAAAAAGGTATAGTTTGTGCAGAACTTCCAAGGGGACCTTTAGACCGTGATATACGAAGTTCGTGTCGCGGGCGCTTTCAGGCATTGCTGTTAGACTGACTGCACAAAGGGGTACTACTGGCATTGATGCGCTATATCTTAAATTTGCACCGCAACCACTGGATTTCAAGACTTGTTCTTTTGCCAGCTTGTTGGTCTCATCACAAGCTTCCGAACAAGGTATAGTTTGTGCAGAACTTCCAGGTTAAGGTACATTTAGACCGCGATATACGAAGTTCGTGTCCCGGGCGCATGCAGGCATTGCTGTTAGACTGATTGCATATAGGGTACTACTGGCATTGATGCGCTATATCTTGAATTTTCTCCGCAACCACTGGGTTTCAAGACCTGTCCTTTTGCCAGCTTGTTGGCCTCATCACAAGCTTCCGAAAAAGGTATAGTTTGTGCAGAACTTCCAAGGCGACCTTTAGACCGTGATATACGAAGTTCGTGTCGCGGGCGCTTTCAGGCATTGCTGTTACACTGACTGCACAGAGGGGTACTACTGGCATTGATGCGCTATATCTTAATTTTTCTCCAGAACCACTGGGTTTCAAGACCTATCCTTTTGCCAGATTGTTGGCCTCATCACAAGCTTCCAAACAAGGTATAGTTTGTGCAGAACTTCCCAGGTTAAGGTACCTTTAGACTTCCATATACGAAGTTCGTGTCGCGGGCGCTTTCAGGCATTGCTGTTAGACTGACTGCACATAGGGGTACTACTGGCATTGAATGATGCGCTATATCTAAAATTTTCTCCGCCACCACTTGGTTTCAAGACGTGTCCTTACGCCAGCTTGTTGGCCTTATCACAAGCTTCTGAACAAGGTATAGTTTGTGCAGAACTTCCCAGGTTAAGGTACCTTTAGACCGCAATATACGAAGTTCGTGTCGCGGGCGCTTGCAGGCATTGCTGTTAGACTGACTGCACATAGGGGTACTACTGGCATTGAATTGATGCGCTATATCTTAAATTTTCTCCGCCACCACTTGGTTTCAAGACGTGTCCTTTTGCCAGCTTGTTGGCCTTATCACAAGCTTCTGAACAAGGTATAGTTTGTGCAGAACTTCCAGGTTAAAGTACCTTTAGACCGCAATATACGAAGTTTGTGTCGCGGGCGCTTGCAGGCATTGCTGTTAGACTGACTGCATATAGGGTACTACTGGCATTGATGCGCTATATCTTAAATTTTTCCCGCAACCACTAGGTTTCAAGACCTGTCCTTTTTTCAGATTGTTGGCCTCATCACAAGCTTTCGAACAAGGTATAGTTTGTGCAGAACTTCCTAGGTTAAGGTACCTTTAGACCGCGATATACGAAGTTCGTGTCGCCTGCGCTTGCAGGCATTGCTGTTAGACTGACTGCACATAGGGGTACTACTGTCATTGATGCGCTATATCTTGAATTTTCTCCGCCACCACTGGGTTTCAAGTCCTGTCCTTTTGCCAGCTTGTTGGCCTCATCACAAGCTTCGGAACAAGGTATAGTTTGTGCAGAACTTCTCTGGTTGAGGTACCTTTAGACGGCGATATACGAAGTTCGTGTCGCGGGCGCTTGCAGGCATTGATGTTAGACTGACTGCACATAATTTTACTACTCGCATTGCTGCGCTATATCTTAATTTTTCTCCTCAACCACTGGGTTTCAAGACCTGTCCTTTCGCCAGCTTGTTGGCCTCATCACAAGCTTCCGAAAAAGGTATAGTTTGTGCAGAACTTCCAAGGCGACCTTTAGACCGTGATATACGAAGTTCGTGTCGCGGGCGCTTTCAGGCATTGCTGTTACACTGACTGCACAGAGGGGTACTACTGGCATTGATGCGCTATATCTTAATTTTTCTCCAGAACCACTGGGTTTCAAGACCTATCCTTTTGCCAGCTTGTTGGCCTCATCACAAGCTTCCAAACAAGGTATAGTTTGTGCAGAACTTCCCAGGTTAAGGTACCTTTAGACTTCCATATACGAAGTTCGTGTCGCGGGCGCTTTCAGGCATTGCTGTTAGACTGACTGCACATAGGGGTACTACTGGCATTGAATTGATGCGCTATATCTAAATTTTCTCCGCCACCACTTGGTTTCAAGACGTGTCCTTACGCCAGCTTGTTGGCCTTATCACAAGCTTCTGAACAAGGTATAGTTTGTGCAGAACTTCCCAGGTTAAGGTACCTTTAGACCGCAATATACGAAGTTCGTGTCGCGGGCGCTTGCAGGCATTGCTGTTAGACTGACTGCACATAGGGGTACTACTGGCATTGAATTGATGCGCTATATCTTAAATTTTCTCCGCCACCACTTGGTTTCAAGACGTGTCCTTTTGCCAGCTTGTTGGCCTTATCACAAGCTTCTGAACAAGGTATAGTTTGTGCAGAACTTCCAGGTTAAAGTACCTTTAGACCGCAATATACGAAGTTTGTGTCGCGGGCGCTTGCAGGCATTGCTGTTAGACTGACTGCATATAAGGGTACTACTGGCATTGATGCGCTATATCTTAAATTTTTCCCGCAACCACTAGGTTTCAAGACCTGTCCTTTTTTCAGATTGTTGGCCTCATCACAAGCTTTCGAACAAGGTATAGTTTGTGCAGAACTTCCTAGGTTAAGGTACCTTTAGACCGCGATATACGAAGTTCGTGTCGCCTGCGCTTGCAGGCATTGCTGTTAGACTGACTGCACATAGGGGTACTACTGTCATTGATGCGCTATATCTTGAATTTTCTCCGCCACCACTGGGTTTCAAGTCCTGTCCTTTTGCCAGCTTGTTGGCCTCATCACAAGCTTCGGAACAAGGTATAGTTTGTGCAGAACTTCTCTGGTTGAGGTACCTTTAGACGGCGATATACGAAGTTCGTGTCGCGGGCGCTTGCAGGCATTGATGTTAGACTGACTGCACATAATTTTACTACTCGCATTGCTGCGCTATATCTTAATTTTTCTCCTCAACCACTGGGTTTCAAGACCTGTCCTTTCGCCAGCTTGTTGGCCTTATCACAAGCTTCCGAAAAAGTTATATTTTGTGCAGAGCTCCCTGGATTAAGGTACCTTTAGACCGCGATATACGAATTTCGTGTCGCGGGCACTTGCAGGCATTGCAGTTAGACTGACAGCACATAGGGGTACTACTAGCATTGATGCGCTATATCTTGACTTTTCTCCGCAACCACTGGGTGTCAAGACCTGTCCTTTTTCCAGCTTGTTGGCCTCAACACAAGCTTCCGAACAAGGTATAGTTTGTGCAGAACTTCTCGGATTAAGGTACCTTTAGACCGCGATATACGAAGTTCGTGTCGCGGGCGCTTGCAGGCATTGCAGTTTGACTGACTGCACATAGGGGTAATACTGGCATTGATGCTCTATATCTTGAATTTTCTCCTCAACCACTTGGTTTCAAGACCTGTCCATTTGCCAGCTTGTTGGCCTGATCACAAGCTTCCGAACAAGGTATAGTTTGTGCTGAACTTCCCAGGTTAAGGTACCTTTAGACGGCGATATACGAAGCTCGTGTCGCGGGCGCTTGCAGGCATTACAGTTAGACTGACTGCACATAGGGGTACTATTGGCATTGATGCGCTATATCTTAAATTTTCTCCTGAACCACTTGGTTTCAAGACCTGTCCTTTTGCCAGCTTGTTGGCCTTATCATTAGCTTCCGAACAAGGTATAGTTTGTGCAGAACTTCTAGGTTAAAGTACCTTTAGACCGCAATATACGAAGTTTGTGTCGCGGGCGCTTGCAGGCATTGCTGTTAGACTGACTGCATATAAGGGTACTACTCGCATTGATGCGCTATATCTTAAATTTTCCCCGCAACCACTAGGTTTCAAGACCTATCCTTTTTCCAGCTTGTTGGCCTCATCACAAGCCTCCGAACAAGGTATAGTTTGTGCAGAACTTCCTAGGTTAAGGTACCTTTAGACCGCGATATACGAAGTTCGTGTCGCCTGCGCTTGCAGGCATTGCTGTTAGACTGACTGCACATAGGGGTACTACTGTCATTGATGCGCTATATCTTAAATTTTCTCCGCCATCACTGGGTTTCAAGTCCTGTCCTTTTGCCAGCTTGTTGGCCTCATCACAAGCTTCCGAACAAGGTATAGTTTGTGCAGAACTTCTCTGGTTGAGGTACCTTTAGACGGCGATATACGAAGTTCGTGTCGCTGGCGCTTACAGGCATTGCTGTTAGACTGACTGCACATAATTTTACTACTCGCATTGCTGCGCTATATCTTAATTTTTCTCCGCAACCACTGGGTTTCAAGAGCTGTCCTTTCGCCAGCTTGTTGGCCTTATCACAGGCTTCCGAAAAAGGTATATTTTGTGCAGAGCTCCCTGGATTAAGGTACCTTTAGACCGCAATATACGAATTTCGTGTCGCGGGCACTTGCAGGCATTGCAGTTAGACTGACAGCACATAGGGGTACTACTAGCATTGATGCGCTATATCTTGACTTTTCTCCGCAACCACTTGGTGTCAAGACCTGTCATTTTTCCAGCTTGTTGGCCTCAACACAAGCTTCCGAACAAGGTATAGTTTGTGCAGAACTTCTCGGATTAAGGTACCTTTAGACCGCGATATACGAAGTTCGTATCGCGGGCGCTTGCAGGCATTGCAGTTAGACTGACTGCACATAGGGGTAATACTGGCATTGATGCTCTATATCTTGAATTTTCTCCTCAACCACTTGGTTTAAAGACCTGTCCATTTGCCAGCTTGTTGGCCTCATCACAAGCTTCCGAACAAGGTATAGTTTGTGCAGAACTTCCCAGGTTAAGGTACCTTTAGACGGCGATATACGAAGCTCGTGTCTCGGGCGCTTGTAGGCATTGCAGTTAGACTGACTGCACATAGGGGTACTACTGGCATTGATGCGCTATATCTTAAATTTTCTCCTGAACCACTTGGTTTCAAGACCTGTCCTTTTGCCAGCTTGTTGGCCTCATCATAAGCTTCCGAACAAGGTATAGTTTGTGCAGAACTTCCCAGGTTAAGATACCTTTAGACCACCATATACGAAGTTCGTGTCGCGGGCGCTTGCAGGCATTGCTGTTAGACTGACTGCACATAAGGGTACTACTGGCATTGATGCGCTATATCTTCAATTTTCCCCGCAACCACTATGTTTCAAGACCTATCCTTTTTCCAGCTTGTTGGCCTCATCACAAGCTTTCGAACAAGGTATAGTTTGTGCAGAACTTCCTAGGTTAAGGTACCTTTAGACCGCGATATACGAAGTTCGGGTCGCCTGCGCTTGCAGGCATTGCTGTTAGACTGACTCACATAGGGGTACTACTGTCATTGATGCGCTATATCTTGAATTTTCTCCGCCATCACTGGGTTTCAAGTCCTGTCCTTTTGCCAGCTTGTTGGCCTCATCACAAGCTTCTGAACAAGGTATAGTTTGTGCAGAACTTCTCTGGTTGAGGTACCTTTAGACGGCGATATACGAAGTTCGTGTCGCGGGCGCTTGCAGGCATTGCTGTCAGACTGACTGCACATAATTTTACTACTTGCATTGCTGCGCTATATCTTAATTTTTCTCCGGAACCACTGGGTTTCAAGAGCTGTCCTTTCGCCAGCTTGTTGGCCTTATCACAAGCTTCCGAAAAAGGTATATTTTGTGCAGAGTTCCCTGGATTAAGGTACCTTTAGACCGCGATATACGAATTTCGTGTTGCGGGCACTTGCAGGCATTGCAGTTAGACTGACAGCACATAGGGGTACTACTAGCATTAATGCGCTATATCTTGACTTTTCTCCGCAACCACTGGGTGTCAAGACCTGTCCTTTTTCAGCTTGTTGGCCTCAACACAAGCTTCCGAACAAGGTATAGTTTGTGCAGAACTTCTCGGATTAAGGTACCTTTAGACCGCGATATACGAAGTTCGTGTCGCGGGCGCTTGCAGGCATTGCAGTTAGACTGACTGCACATAGGGGTAATACTGGCATTGATGCTCTATATCTTGAATTTTCTCCTCAACCACTCGGTGTCAAGACCTGTCCATTTGCCAGCTTGTTGGCCTTATCACAAGCTTCCGAACAAGGTATAGTTTGTGCAGAACTTCCCAGGTTAAGGTACCTTTAGACGGCGATATACGAAGCTCGTGTCTCGGGCGCTTGAGGCATTGCAGTTAGACTGACTGCACATAGGGGTACTACTGGCATTGATGCGCTATATCTTAAATTTTCTCCTGAACCACTTGGTTTCAAGACCTGTCCTTTTGCCAGCTTGTTGGCCTCATCATAAGCTTCCGAACAAGGTATAGTTTGTGCAGAACTTCCCAGGTTAAGGTACCTTTAGACCACCATATACGAAGTTCGTGTCGCGGGCGCTTGCAGGCATTGCTGTTAGACTGACTGCACATATGGGTACTACTGGCATGATGCTCTATATCTTAAATTTTCTTCGCCACCACTGGGTTTCAAGACGTGTCCTTTTGCCAGCTTGTTGGCCTTATCACAAGCTTCCGAACAAGGTATAGTTTGTGCAGAACTTCACTGGTTGAGGTACCTTTAGACGGCGATATACGAAGTTCGTGTCGCTCAGTCTTGCAGGCATTGCTGTTAGACTGACTGCACATAGGGGTACTACTGGCATTGATGCGCTATATCTTAAATCTTCTCCGCACCACTGGGTTTCAAGACCTGTCCTTTTGCCAGATTGTTGGCCTCATCACAAGCTTTTGAACAAGGTATAGTTTGTGATGAAATTGCAAGGTTAAGGTAGCTTTAGACCGCGATAAACGAAGTTCGTGTCGCTGGCGCTTGCAGGCATTGCTGTTAGACTGACTGCACATAGGGGTACTACTGGCATTGATGCGCTATATCTTGAATTTTCTCCTCAACCACTTGGTTTAAAGACCTGTTCATTTGCCAGCTTGTTGGCCTCATCATAAGCTTCCGAACAAGGTATAGTTTGTGCAGAACTTCTTAGGTTAAGGTACCTTTAGACCGCGATATACGAAGATCGTGTCGCGGGCGCTTGCAGGCATTGCAGTTAGACTGACTGCACATAGGGGTACTACTGGCATTGATGCGCTATATCTTGAATTGTCTCCGCAACCACTTGGTTTCAAGACGTGTCCTTTCGCCAGCTTGTTGGCCTTATCACAAGCTTCCGAACAAGGTATAGTTTGTGCAGAACTTCCCAGGTTAAGGTACCTTTAGACCGCGATATACGAAGTTCGTGTCGCGGGCGCTTGCAGGCATTGCTGTTAGACTGACTGCACATAGGGGTACTACTGGAATTGATGCGCTATATCTTAAATTTTCTCCGCCACCACTTGGTTTCAAGACGTGTCCTTACGCTAGCTTGTTGGCCTTATCACAAGCTTCTGAACAAGGTATAGTTTGTGCAGAACTTCCCAGGTTAAGGTACCTTTAGACCGCGATATACGAAGTTCGTGTCGCTGGCGCTTGCAGGCATTGCTGTTAGACTGACTGCACATAGGGGTACTACTGGCATTGATGGGATATATCTTGAATTTTCTCCTAAACCACTTGGTTTCAAGACCTGTCCATTTGCCAGCTTGTTGGCCTTATCATAAGCTTTCGAACAAGGTATAGTTTGTGCAGAACTTCCCAGATTAAGGTACCTTTAGACCGCGATATACGAAGTTCGTGTTGCGGGCGCTTGCAGGCATTGCTGGTAGACTGACTGCACATAGGGGTACTACTGGCAATGATGCGCTATATCTTAAATTTTCTCCGCACCACTGGGTTTCAAGACCTGTCCTTTTGCCAGCTTGTTGGCCTCATCACAAGCTTTTGAACAAGGTATAGTTTGTGATGAAATTGCAAGGTTAAGGTACCTTTACACCGTAATATACGAAGTTCGTGTCGCGGGCGCTTGCAGGCATTGCTGTTAGACTGACTGCACATATGTGTACTACTGGCATTGATGGGCTATATCTTAAATTATCGGCAACCACTTTGTTTCAAGACCTGTCCTTTTGCCAGCTTGTTTGCCTTATCACAAGCTTCCGAACAAGGTATAGTTTGTGCAGAACTTCCCAGGTTAAGGTACCTTTAGACCGCAATATACGAAGTTCGTGTCGCGGGCGCTTGCAGGCATTGCTGTTAGACTGACTGCACATATGTGTACTACTGGCATTGATGGGCTATATCTTAAATTATCGGCAACCACTTTGTTTCAAGACCTGTCCTTTTGCCAGCTTGTTTGCCTTATCACAAGCTTCCGAACAAGGTATAGTTTGTGCAGAACTTCCAAGGTTAAGGTACCTTTAGACCGCCATATACGAAGTTCGTGTCGCGGGCGCTTGCAGGCATTGCTGTTAGACTGACTGCACATAGGGGTACTACTGGAATTGATGCGCTATATTTAAAATTTCTCCGCCACCACTTGGTTTCAAGACGTGTCCTTACGCCAGCTTGTTGGCCTTATCACAAGCTTCTGAACAAGGTATAGTTTGTGCAGAACTTCCCAGGTTAAGGTACCTTTAGACCGCGATAAACGAAGTTCGTGTCGCTGGCGCTTGCAGGCATTGCTGTTAGACTGACTGCACATAGGGGTACTACTGGCATTGATGCGCTATATCTTGAATTTTCTCCTCAACCACTTGGTTTAAAGACCTGTCCATTTGCCAGCTTGTTGGCCTCATCTTAAGCTTCCGAACAAGGTATAGTTTGTGCAGAACTTTTCAGGTTAAGGTACCTTTAGACCGCGATATACGAAGTTCGTGTCGCGGGCGCTTGCAGGCATTGCTGTTAGACTGACTGCACATAGGGGTACTACTGGCATTGATGCGCTATATCTTAAATTGTCTCCGCAACCACTTGGTTTCAAGACGTGTCCTTTCGCCAGCTTGTTGGCCTTATCACAAGCTTCCGAACAAGGTATAGTTTGTGCAGAACTTCCCAGGTTAAGGTACCTTTAGACCGCGATATACGAAGTTCGTGTCGCGGGCGCTTGCAGGCATTGCTGTTAGACTGACTGCACATAGGGGTACTACTGGCATTGATGCGCTATATCTTAAATTATCGGCAACCACTTGTTTCAAGACCTGTCCTTTTGCCAGCTTGTTTGCCTTATCACAAGCTTCCGAACAAGGTATAGTTTGTGCAGAACTTCCCAGGTTAAGGTACCTTTAGACCGCGATATACGAAGTTCGTGTCGCGGGCGCTTGCAGGCATTGCTGTTAGACTGACTGCACATAGGGGTACTACTGGCATTGATGCGCTATATCTTAAATTTTCTCCGCCACCACTTGGTTTCAAGACGTGTCCTTACTCCAGCTTGTTGGCCTTATCACAAGCTTCTGAACAAGGTATAGTTTGTGCAGAACTTCCCAGGTTAAGGTACCTTTAGACCGCGATAAACGAAGTTCGTGTCGCTGGCGCTTGCAGGCATTGCTGTTAGACTGACTGCACATAGGGGTACTACTGGCATTGATGCGCTATATCTTGAATTTTCTCCTCAACCACTTGGTTTAAAGACCTGTCCATTTGCCAGCTTGTTGGCCTCATCATAAGCTTCCGAACAAGGTATAGTTTGTGCAGAACTTCCCAGGTTAAGGTACCTTTAGACGGCGATATACGAAGTTCGTGTCGCGGGCGCTTGCAGGCATTGCAGTTAGACTGACTGCACATAGGGGTACTACTGGCATTGATGCGCTATATCTTGAATTGTCTCCGCAACCACTTGGTTTCAAGACGTGTCCTTTCGCCAGCTTGTTGGCCTTATCACAAGCTTCCGAACAAGGTATAGTTTGTGCAGAACTTCCCAGGTTAAGGTACCTTTAGACCGCGATATACGAAGTTCGTGTCGCGGGCGCTTGCAGGCATTGCTGTTAGACTGACTGCACATAAGGGTACTACTGGCATTGATGCGCTTTATCTTAAATTTTCCCGCAACCACTTGGTTTCAAGACCTGTCCTTTTTCCAGCTTGTTGGCCTCATCACAAGCTTTCGAACAAGGTATAGTTTGTGCAGAACTTCCTAGGTTAAGGTACCTTTAGACCGCGATATACGAAGTTCGTGTCGCCTGAGCTTGCAGGCATTGCTGTTAGACTGACTGCACATAGGGGTACTACTGTCATTGATGCGCTATATCTTGAATTTTCTCCGCCATCACTGGGTTTCAAGACCTGTCCTTTTGCCAGCTTGTTGGCCTCATCACAAGCTTCCGAACAAGGTATAGTTTGTGCAGAACTTCTCTGGTTAAGGTACCTTTAGACGGCGATATACGAAGTTCGTGTCGCGGGCGCTTGCAGGCATTGCTGTTAGACTGACTGCACATAATTTTACTACTGGCATTGATGCGCTATATCTTAATTTTTCTCCGCAACCACTGGGTTTCAAGAGCTGTTTTTCGCCAGCTTGTTGGCCTTATCACAAGCTTCCGAAAAAGGTATAGTTTGTGCAGAACTCCTGGATTAAGGTACCTTTAGACCGCGATATACGAATTTCGTGTCGCGGGCGCTTGCAGGCATTGCTGTTAGACTGACAGCACATAGGGTACTACTGTACTAGCATTGATGCACTATATCTTGACTTTTCTCCGCAACCACTGGGTGTCAAGACCTGTCCTTTTTTGAGCTTGTTGGCCTCATCACAAGCTTCCGAACAAGGTATAGTTTGTGCAGAACTTCTCGGATTAAGGTACCTTTAGACTGCCATATACGAAGTTCGTGTCGCGGGCGCTTGCAGGCATTGCTGTTAGACTGACTGCACATAGGGGTACTACTGGAATTGATGCGCTTTATTTTAAATTTTCTCCGCCACCACTTGGTTTCAAGACGTGTCCTTACGCCAGCTTGTTGGCCTTATCACAAGCTTCTGAACAAGGTATAGTTTGTGCAGAACTTCCCAGGTTAAGGTACCTTTAGACCGCGATAAACGAAGTTCGTGTCGCTGGCGCTTGCAGGCATTGCTGTTAGACTGACTGCACATAGGGTACTACTGGCATTGATGCGCTATATCTTGAATTTTCTCCTCAACCACTTGGTTTAAAGACCTGTCCATTTGCCAGCTTGTTGGCCTCATCATAAGCTTCCGAACAAGGTATAGTTTGTGCAGAACTTCCCAGGTTAAGGTACCTTTAGACCGCGATATACGAAGTTCGTGTCGCGGGCGCTTGCAGGCATTGCAGTTAGACTGACTGCACATAGGGGTACTACTGGCATTGATGCGCTATATCTTGAATTGTCTCCGCAACCACTTGGTTTCAAGACGTGTCCTTTCGCCAGCTTGTTGGCCTTATCACAAGCTTCCGAACAAGATATAGTTTGTGCAGAACTTCCCAGGTTAAGGTACCTTTAGACCGCGATATACGAAGTTCGTGTCGCGGGCGCTTGCAGGCATTGCTGTTAGACTGACTGCACATAGGGGTACTACTGGCATTGATGGGCTATATCTTAAATTATCGGCAACCACTTTGTTTCAAGACCTGTCCTTTTGCCAGCTTGTTTGCCTTATCACAAGCTTCCGAACAAGGTATAGTTTGTGCAGAACTTCCCAGGTTAAGGTACCTTTAGACCGCCATATACGAAGTTCGTGTCGCGGGCGCTTGCAGGCATTGCTGTTAGACTGACTGCACATAGGGGTACTACTGGAATTGATGCGCTATATCTTAAATTTTCTCCGCCACCACTTGGTTTCAAGACGTGTCCTTACTCCAGCTTTTGGCCTTATCACAAGCTTCTGAACAAGGTATAGTTTGTGCAGAACTTCCAGGTTAAGGTACCTTTAGACCGCGATAAACGAAGTTCGTGTCGCGGGCGCTTGCAGGCATTGCTGTTAGACTGACTGCACATAGGGGTACTACTGGCATTGATGCGCTATATCTTGAATTTTCTCCTCAACCACTTGGTTTAAAGACCTGTCCATTTGCCAGCTTGTTGGCCTCATCATAAGCTTCCGAACAAGGTATAGTTTGTGCAGAACTTCCCAGGTTAAGGTACCTTTAGACCGCGATATACGAAGTTCGTGTCGCGGGCGCTTGCAGGCATTGCTGTTAGACTGACTGCACATAGGGGTACTACTGGCATTGATGCGCTATATCTTGAATTGTCTCCGTAACCACTTGGTTTCAAGACGTGTCCTTTCGCCAGCTTGTTGACCTTATCACAAGCTTCCGAACAAGGTATAGTTTGTGCAGAACTTCCCAGGTTAAGGTACCTTTAGACCGCGATAAACGAAGTTCGTGTCGCTGGCGCTTGCAGGCATTGCTGTTAGACTGACTGCACATAGGGGTACTACTGGCATTGATGCGCTATATCTTGAATTTTCTCCTCAACCACTTGGTTTAAAGACCTGTCCATTTGCCAGCTTGTGGCCTCATCTAAGCTTCCAAACAAGGTATAGTTTGTGCAGAACTTTTCAGGTTAAGGTACCTTTAGACCGCGATATACGAAGTTCGTGTCGCGGGCGCTTGCAGGCATTGCAGTTAGACTGACTGCACATAGGGGTACTACTGGCATTGATGCGCTATATCTTGAATTGTCTCCGCAACCACTTGGTTTCAAGACGTGTCCTTTCGCCAGCTTGTTGGCCTTATCACAAGCTTCCGAACAAGATATAGTTTGTGCAGAACTTCCCAGGTTAAGGTACCTTTAGACCGCGATATACGAAGTTCGTGTCGCGGGCGCTTGCAGGCATTGCTGTTAGACTGACTGCACATAGGGGTACTACTGGCATTGATGGGCTATAACTTAAATTATCGGCAACCACTTGTTTCAAGACCTGTCCTTTTGCCAGCTTGTTTGCCTTATCACAAGCTTCCGAACAAGGTATAGTTTGTGCAGAACTTCCCAGGTTAAGGTACCTTTAGACCGCCATATGGGTCATTCCATGTCAGACCAACGCACTTTTTTACCTCATGTCTTCCGATTTGATAAAAATTGCTGTGCTTGTAGATCCTAATGAGCAATGAATACACACCAATTTTTAGCCCGATCCAACCTATTATGTGGTCAGGGCAGAAGCCACAAAAAATTGGCATTTTTAGAGTAAAATACCACCCTTTTGGTATAAATATGTCAAAACTATGGCAATTTTCATCGAATATATATGAATTTGGTATTAAAATAATGAGGATTGCATGCTCAAATCACTTCTTTTGTCAAAATTAAATTTTGTGAAAAGTAGGTCACATGACCTTTAATATGCTATCGTGACCTTTGACCAATTTTTGGTAATAATGTATCATTCCGAAAATCAACGAAATAAAAAGAACTTGCTAGAGCATGTCTTCCTCTATCAGAATCTACTAAAAATCAGTTGGGGTCTTCAAAATTTACAACTTTATGACTATTTTTGTACAGTTGGTAGGTTACAAATGAGTCAATTTATAGACTTTACATAAGAAATACACCAACACAACTTACTATTCTGTTTCTAAAGTTACTAAAATATATCTTGGTTTGTGAATTTCTAATTCTGAGGGCTGATGAGGTCTAACCAGACTCATAGTGTAAATTATCAGCAGTGGCGCACCCAGGATTTGGCTTTTGGTGGGGGGGGGGGGTCATAAATCGTTTTTTGTTCAAATTTCTGTAAAAGATTGGACCAACAAAGACTAGCCTAAAATCAAACAAACAAATTGACAATGTTGGGGGTGGGTTCAAGCCCCCCCCCCCCCCTCCTGGGTGCCACTGATAATTAGTTATCCCACGAGCGCCCTTGGAATACGAAATAATGCAATGCTGCTGTGACCCATATGCCACTCGATGCACTACATAATTCCGTGTTCCACGAGCGCAAGTGGGATTTTATAACCAATTTATCTTCAAGCAAACTTGATATCAAATGTGTACACGCGGTGAAGATGTACGTGCATACATGTAGTGTATTGGTCCGTTCAGCAGGAAATAACACAAAATATGTACACTATCTATATATCTATCAAGTCGGCTCGAGACGTTGCCGTGAGGCCGTCTTGAGGCGGAACGATGCCTGACGCGCCACACCTCCCTTGACTCCATGCAACTGGCCAACTCCTCCTTCGTCTCGACTCCTGCATCCTGCATCAACGTCATTAACATAGTTGTCCTTGGGCGTCCAGGCTCTCGTCTGCCATGCGTTGGTTCCCAAGCCACGAGCTTACTAGCAGGCAGCTCAGGGTGTCTGTGGCAGTGACCAGCAAGCTGTAACCTACGCGCCTTGATCTTCTCCGTGAGCGCAGGGAGTTTACCATAGAGCCGGACATTGTATCACGTACATTTTTAATATCTGGGTGCAATATAGCTGTGGCAATATTATATAAAATCACACAGTTGTTGCTATAGATGGACTAATCAGGGTCTAGGATTCAAGTTTGCTTGAAGATAATACTTAATTTACAATCAAAGTTACCTTTACTCATTCATCACTGTGCTTCTTGAACTTTAATGACTCTCACAGACTTGGCATTTTGTTCCTTTGAGATGAATTTTACCTGGACGTGAGTCCGCTGTACTGGGTGAAGGCCTGGTTACTGTTAGTGGTTAGCACACTTCCGAGTCCAGATATTCTGATTAGACAGTTTCTTTGGATCAGAAGGTAGAATTTGTTTTTCCTGCTTTGTACTTTATACATAAAAATCTAGATTAATTTTAGTAACTTAAGAAACAGAATAGTAAGTTGTGTTGGTGTATTTCTTATGTAAAGTTTATAAATTGACTCATTTGTAACCTACCAACTGTACAAAAATAGTCATAAAGTTGTAAATTTTGAAGACCCCAACTGATTTTTAGTAGATTCTGATAGAGGAAGACATGCTCTAGCAAGTTATTTTTATTTCGTTGATTTTCGGAATGATACATTATTACAAAAATTGGGTCAAAGGTCACGATAGCATATTAAAGGTCACGTGACCCTACTTTCACAAAATTTTAATTTTGACAAAGAAAGTGATTTGAGCATGCAATCCTCATTATTTTTAATACAAAATTCACATATATTTGGGTTAAAATTGCCATAGTTTTGACATATTTATACCAAAAGGTGGTATTTTACTCTAAAATGCCATTTTTTGTGGCTTCTGCCTGACCAATGGTAGGTCGGATCGGGCTAAAAATTGGTGTGTATTCATTGCTCATTAGGACCTACAAGCACAGCAATTTTTTATTAAAATCGGAAGACATGAGGTAAAAAAGTGCGTTGGTCTGACATGGAATGACCCATTGTACGAAGTTCGTGTCGCGGGCGCTTGCAGGCATTGCTGTTAGACTGACTGCACATAGGGGTACTACTGGAATTGATGCGCTATATCTTAAATTTTCTCCGCCACCACTTGGTTTCAAGACGTGTCCTTACTCCAGCTTGTTGGCCTTATCACAAGCTTCTGAACAAGGTATAGTTTGTGCAGAACTTCCCAGGTTAAGGTACCTTTAGACCGCGATTAACGAAGTTCGTGTCGCTGGCGCTTGCAGGCATTGCTGTTAGACTGACTGCACATAGGGGTACTACTGGCATTGATGCGCTTAATCTTGAATTTTCTCCTCAACCAATTGGTTTAAAGACCTGTCCTTTGCCAGCTTGTTGGCCTCATCATAAGCTTCCGAACAAGGTATAGTTTGTGCAGAACTTCCCAGGTTAAGATACCTTTAGACCGCGATATACGAAGTTCGTGTCGCGGGCGCTTGCAGGCATTGCAGTTAGACTGACTGCACATAGGGTACTACTGGCATTGATGCGCTATATCTTGAATTGTCTCCGCAACCACTTGTTTCAAGACCTGTCCTTTGCCAGCTTGTTGGCCTTATCACAAGCTTCCGAACAAGGTATAGTTTGTGCAGAACTTCCCAGGTTAAGGTACCTTTAGACCGCGATATACGAAGTTCGTGTCGCGGGCGCTTGCAGGCATTGCTGTTACACTGACTGCACATAGGGGTACTACTGGCATTGATGCGCTTTATCTTAAATTTTTCTCGCAACCACTAGTTTCAAGACCTATCCTTTTGCCAGCTTGTTGCCTCATCACAAGCTTCGAACAAGGTATAGTTTGTGCAGAACTTCTAGGTTAAGGTACCTTTAGACCGCTATATACGAAGTTCGTGTCGCCTGCGCTTGCAGGCATTGCTGTTAGACTGACTGCACATAGGGTACTACTGTCATTGATGCGCTATATCTTGAATTTTCTCCGCATCACTAGGTTTCAAGTCCTGTCCTTTTGCCAGCTTGTTGGCCTTATCACAAGCTTCTGAACAAGGTATAGTTTTGTGCAGAACTTCTCTGGTTGAGGTACCTTTAGACGGCGATATACGAAGTTCGTGTCGCGGGCGCTTGCAGGCATTGCTGTTAGACTGACTGCACATAATTTTACTACTCGCATTGCTGCGCTATATCTTAATTTTTCTCCGGAACCACTTGTTTCAAGAGCTGTCCTTTCGCCAGCTTGTTGGCCTTATCACAAGCTTCCGAAAAGGTATATTTTGTGCAGAGCTCCCTGGATTAAGGTACCTTTAGACCGCGATATACGAATTTCGTGTCGCGTGCACTTGCAGGCATTGCAGTTAGACTGACAGCACATAGGGGTACTACTAGCATTGATGCGCTATATCTTGACTTTTCTCCGCAACCACTGGGTGTCAAGACCTGTCCTTTTTTCAGCTTGTTGGCCTCAAGACAAGCTTCCGAACAAGGTATAGTTTGTGCAGAACTTCTCGGTTAGGTACCTTTAGACCGCGATATACGAAGTTCGTGTCGCGGGCGCTTGCAGGCATTGCAGTTAGACTGACTGCACATAGGGGTAATACTGGCATTGATGCTCTATATCTTGAATTTTCTCCTCAACCACTTGGTTCAAGACCTGTCCATTTGCCAGCTTGTTGGCCTCATCACAAGCTTCCGAACAAGGTATAGTTTGTGCAGAACTTCCCAGGTTATTAAGGTACCTTTAGACGGCGATATACGAAGCTCGTGTCTCGGGCGCTTGCAGGCATTGCAGTTAGACTGACTGCACATAGGGGTACTACTGGCATTGATGCGCTATATCTTAAATTTTCTCCTGAACCACTTGGTTTCAAGACCTGTCCTTTTGCCAGCTTGTTGGCCTCATCATAAGCTTCCGAACAAGGTATAGTTTGTGCAGAACTTCCCAGGTTAAGGTACCTTTAGACCACCGTATACGAAGTTCGTGTCGCGGGCGCTTGCAGGCATTGCTGTTAGACTGACTGCACATATGGGTACTACTGGCATTGATGCTCTATATCTTAAATTTTCTTCGCCACCACTGGGTTTCAAGACCTGTCCTTTTGCCAGCTTGTTGCCTTATCACAACCTTCCGAACAAGGTATAGTTTGTGCAGAACTTCACTGGTTAAGGTACCTTTAGACGGCGATATACGAAGTTCGTGTCGCGGGCGCTTGCAGGCATTGCTGTTAGACTGACTGCACATATGGGTACTACTGGCATTGATGCGCTATATCTTGATTGTCTCGGCAACACTTGGTTTCAAAGACCTGTCCTTTCGCCAGCTTGTTGGCCTTATCACAAGCTTCCGAACAAGGTATAGTTTTTGCAGAACTTCCCAGGTTAAGGTACCTTTAGGCCGCGATATACGAAGTTCGTGTCGCGGGCGCTTGCAGACATTGCTGTTAGACTGACTGCACATATGTATACTACTGGCATTGATGCGCTATATCTTGAATTTTCTCCGCAACCACTGGGTTTCAAGACCTGTCCTTTTTCCAGCTTGTTGGCCTCATCACAAGCTTCCGACCAAGGTATAGTTTGTGCAGAACTTCTCAGGTTAAGGTACCTTTAGACGGCGATATACGAAGTTCGTGTCGCGGGCGCTTGCAGGCATTGCTGTTAGACTGACTGCACATATGGTACTACTGGCATTGATGCGCTATATCTTGAATTGTTCTCCGCAACCACTTTTTTCAAGACGTGTCCTTTCGCCAGCTTGTTGGCCTTATCACAAGCTTCCGAACAAGGTATAGTTTGTGCAGAACTTCTCGGTTAAGGTACCTTTAGACCGCGATATACGAAGTTCGTGTCGCGGGCGCTTGCAGGCATTGCAGTTAGACTGACTGCACATAGGGGTACTACTGGCATTGATGCGCTATATCTTAATTTTCTCCTGAACCACTTGGTTTCAAGACCTGTCCTTTTGCCAGCTTGTTGGCCTCATCATAAGCTTCCGAACAAGGTATAGTTTGTGCAGAACTTCCCAGGTTAAGGTACCTTTAGACCGCCATATACGAAGTTCGTGTCGCGGGCGCTTGCAGGCATTGCTGTTAGACTGACTGCACATATGGTACTACTGGCATTGATGCTCTATATCTTAAATTTTCTTCGCCACCACTGGGTTTCAAGACCTGTCCTTTTGCCAGCTTGTTGGCCTCATCACAAGCTTCCGAACAAGGTATAGTTTGTGCAGAACTTCCCAGGTTTAAGGTACCTTTAGACGGCGATATACGAAACTCGTGTCTCGGGCGCTTGCAGGCATTGCAGTTAGACTGACTGCACATAGGGGTACTACTGGCATTGATGCGCTATATCTTGAATTTTCTCCTGAACCACTTGGTTTCAAGACCTGTCCTTTTGCCAGCTTGTTGGCCTCATCATAAGCTTCCGAACAAGGTATAGTTTGTGCAGAACTTCCCAGGTTAAGGTACCTTTAGACACCATATACGAAGTTCGTGTCGCGGCGCTTGCAGGCATTGCTGTTAGACTGACTGCACATATGTGTACTACTGGCATTGATGCTCTATATCTTAAATTTTCTTCGCACCCACTGGTTTCAAGACCTGTCCTTTTGCCAGCTTGTTGGCCTCATCACAAGCTTCCAAACAAGGTATAGTTTGTGCAGAACTTCACTGGTTGAGGTACCTTTAGACTGCGATATACGAAGTTCGTGTCGCGGGCGCTTGCAGCATTGCTGTTAGACTGACTGCACATATCGGTACTACTGGCATTGATGCGATATATCTGAATTGTCTCCGCAACCACTTGGTTTCAAGACGTGTCCTTTCGCCAGCTTGTTGGCCTTATCACAAGCTTCCGAACAAGGTATAGTTTGTGCAGAACTTCCCAGGTTAAGCTACCTTTAGGCCGCGATACGAAGTTCGTGTCGCGGGCGCTTGCAGACATTGCTGTTAGACTGACTGCACATATGTGTACTACTACTGGCATTGATGCGCTATATCTTAAATTTTCACCGCAACCACTGGGTTTCAAGAACTGTCCTTTTGCCAGCTTGTTGGCCTCATCACAAGCTTCCGAACAAGGTATAGTTTGTGCAGAACTTCCCAGGTTAAGGTACCTTTAGACCGCGATATACGAAGTTCGTGTCGCGGGCGCTTGCAGGCATTGCAGTTAGACTGACTGCACATAGGGGTACTACTGGCATTGATGCGCTATATCTTGAATTTTCTCCTCAACCACTTGGTTTCAAGACCTGTCCATTTGCCAGCTTGTTGGCCTCATCATAAGCTTTCGAACAAGGTATAGTTTGTGCAGAACTTCCCAGGTTATTAAGGTACCTTTAGACGGCGATATACGAAGCTCGTGTCTCGGGCGCTTGCAGGCATTGCAGTTAGACTGACTGCACATAGGGGTACTACTGGCATTGATGCGCTATATCTTAAATTTTCTCCTGAACCACTTGGTTTCAAGACTGTCCTTTTGCCAGCTTGTTGCCTCATCATAAGCTTCCGAACAAGGTATAGTTTTGTGCAGAACTTCACTGGTTAAGGTACCTTTAGACGGCGATATACGAAGTTCGTGTCTCGGGCGCTTGCAGGCATTGCTGTTAGACTGACTGCACATATCGGTACTACTGGCATTGATGCTATATCTTGAATTTCTCTCGCAACCACTTGTTTCAAGACGTGTCCTTTTGCCAGCTTGTTGGCCTTATCACACCTTCCGAACAAGGTATAGTTTGTGCAGAACTTCACTGTTGAGGTACCTTTAGACGGCGATATACGAAGTTCGTGTCTCGGGCGCTTGCAGGCATTGCTGTTAGACTGACTGCACATATCGGTACTACTGGCATTGATGCGCTATATCTTGAATTGTCTCCGCAACCACTTGGTTTCAAGACGTGTCCTTTCGCCAGCTTGTTGGCCTTATCACAAGCTTCCGAACAAGGTATAGTTTGTGCAGAACTTCCCAGGTTAAGCTACCTTTAGGCCGCGATATACGAAGTTCGTGTCGCGGGCGCTTGCAGACATTGCTGTTAGACTGACTGCACATAGGTATACTACTGGCATTGATGCGCTATATCTTAAATTTTCTTCGCCACCACTGGTTTCAAGACCTGTCCTTTTGCCAGCTTGTTGGCCTCATCACAAGCTTCGAACAAGGTATAGTTTGTGCAGAACTTCCCAGGTTATTAAGTACCTTTAGACGGCGATATACGAAACTCGTGTCTCGGGCGCTTGCAGGCATTGCAGTTAGACTGACTGCACATAGGGGTACTACTGGCATTGATGCGCTATATCTTAATTTTCTCCTGAACCACTTGGTTTCAAGACCTGTCCTTTTGCCAGCTTGTTGGCCTCATCATAAGCTTCCGAACAAGGTATAGTTTGTGCAGAACTTCACTGGTTGAGGTACCTTTAGACGGCGATATACGAAGTTCGTGTCGCGGGCGCTTGCAGGCATTGCTGTTAGACTGACTGCACATATCGGTACTACTGGCATTGATGCGCTATATCTTGAATTTTCTCCGCACCACTTGGTTTCAAGACCTGTCCTTTCGCCAGCTTGTTGGCCTTATCACAACCTTCCGAACAAGGTATAGTTTGTGCAGAACTTCACTGGTTGAGGTACCTTTAGACGGCGATATACGAAGTTCGTGTCGCGGGCGCTTGCAGGCATTGCTGTTAGACTGACTGCACATATCGGTACTACTGGCATTGATGCGATATATCTTAATTGTCTCCGCAACCACTGGTTTCAAGACGTGTCCTTTCGCCAGCTTGTTGGCCTTATCACAAGCTTCCGAACAAGGTATAGTTTTTGTGCAGAACTTCCCAGGTTAAGCTACCTTTAGGCCGCGATACACGAAGTTCGTGTCGCGGGCGCTTGCAGACATTGCTGTTAGACTGACTGCACATATGTATACTACTGGCATTGATGCGCTATATCTTGACTTTTCTCCGCAACCACTGGTTTCAAGACCTGTCCTTTTTCCAGCTTGTTGGCCTCATCACAAGCTTCCGAACAAGGTATAGTTTGTGCAGAACTTCCGGTTAAGGTACCTTTAGACGGCGATATACGAAGTTCGTGTCGCGGGCGCTTGCAGGCATTGCTGTTAGACTGACTGCACATAGGGGTACTACTGGCATTGATGCGATATATCTTGAATTGTCTCCGCAACCACTTTGTTTCAAGACGTGTCCTTTTGCCAGCTTGTTGGCCTTATCACAAGCTTCCGAACAAGGTATAGTTTGTGCAGAACTTCTCGGTTAAGGTACCTTTAGACCGCGATATACGAAGTTCGTGTCGCGGGCGCTTGCAGGCATTGCAGTTAGACTGACTGCACATATGGGTACTACTGGCATTGATGCTCTATATCTTGAATTTTCTCCTGAACCACCTGGTTTCAAGACCTGTCCTTTTGCCAGCTTGTTGGCCTCATCACAAGCTTCCGAACAAGGTATAGTTTGTGCAGAACTTCCCAGGTTAAGGTACCTTTAGACCGCGATATACGAAGTTCGTGTCGCGGGCGCTTGCAGGCATTGCTGTTAGACTGACTGCACATATGGGTACTACTGGCATTGATGCTCTATATCTTAATTTTCTTCGCCACCACTGGGTTTCAAGACCTGTCCTTTTGCCAGCTTGTTGGCCTCATCACAAGCTTCCGAACAAGGTATAGTTTGTGCAGAACTTCCAGTTATTAAGGTACCTTTAGACCGCGATATACGAAGTTCGTGTTCCGGGCGCTTGCAGGCATTGCTGGTAGACTGACTGCACATAGGGGTACTACTGGCAATGATGCGCTATATCTTAAATTTTCTCCTGAACCACTTGGTTTCAAGACCTGTCCTTTTGCCAGCTTGTTGGCCTCATCACAAGCTTCTGAACAAGGTATAGTTTGTGATGAAATTGCAAGGTTAAGGTACCTTTACACCGCAATATACGAAGTTCGTGTCGCGGGCGCTTGCAGGCATTGCTGTTAGACTGACTGCACATATGTGTACTACTGGCATTGATGGCTATATCTTAATTTATCGGCAACCACTTTGTTTCAAGACCTGTCCTTTTGCCAGCTTGTTTGCCTTATCACAAGCTTCCGAACAAGGTATAGTTTGTGCAGAACTTCCCAGGTTAAGGTACCTTTAGACCGCGATATACGAAGTTCGTGTCGCGGGCTTGCAGGCATTGCTGTTAGACTGTCTGCACATATGGGAACTACTGGCATTGATGCGCTATATCTTTAATTGTCTCCGCAACCACTTTGTTTCAAGACGTGTCCTTTCGCCAGCTTGTGGCCTTATCACAAGCTTCCGAACAAGGTATAGTTTGTGCAGAACTTCCCAGGTTAAGGTACCTTTAGCCGCGATATACGAAGCTCGTGTCGCGGGCGCTTGCAGGCATTGCAGTTAGACTGACTGCACATAGGGGTACTACTGGCATTGATGCGCTATATCTTAATTTTCTCCTCAACCACTTGTTTCAAGACGTGTCCTATTGCCAGCTTGTTGGCCTTATCACAAGCTTCCGAACAAGGTATAGTTTGTGCAGAACTTCTCAGGTTAGGTACCTTTAGACGGCGATATACGAAGCTCGTGTCGCGGGCGCTTGCAGGCATTGCTGTTAGACTGACTGCACAGGGGTACTACTGGCATTGATGCGCTATATCTTAAATTTTCTCCGCAACCACTGGGTTTCAAGACCTGTCCTTTTGCCAGCTTGTTTGCCTCATCACAAGCTTCCGAACAAGGTATAGTTTGTGCAGAACTTCCCAGGTTAAGGTACCTTTAGACCGCGATATACGAAGTTCGTGTCGCGGGCGCTTGCAGGCATTGCTGTTAGACTGACTGCACATAGGGGTACTACTGGCATTGATGCGCTATATCTTAAATTTTCTCCGCCACCACTTGGTTTCAAGACGTGTCCTTTGCCAGCTTGTTGGCCTCATCACAAGCTTCCGAACAAGGTATAGTTTGTGCAGAACTTCCCAGGTTAAGGTACCTTTAGACCGCGATATACGAAGTTCGTGTCGCGGGCGCTTGCAGGCATTGCTGTTAGACTGACTGCACATAGGGGTACTACTGGCATTGATGCGCTATATCTTAATTTTCTCCGCACCACTGGGTTTCAAGACCTGTCCTTTTGCCAGCTTGTTGGCCTCATCACAAGCTTCCGAACAAGGTATAGTTTGTGATGAAATTGCAAGGTTAAGGTACCTTTAGACCGCGATATACGAAGTTCGTGTCGCGGGCGCTTGCAGGCATTGCTGTTAGACTGACTGCACATATGTGTACTACTGGCATTGATGGGCTATATCTTAAATTTCGGCAACCACTTTGTTTCAAGACCTGTCCTTTTGCCAGCTTGTTTGCCTTATCACAAGCTTCCGAACAAGGTATAGTTTGTGCAGAACTTCCCAGGTTAAGGACCTTTAGACGGCGATATACGAAGTTCGTGTCGCGGGCGCTTGCAGGCATTGCTGTTAGACTGACTGCACATAGGGTACTACTGGCATTGATGCGCTATATCTTAAATTTTCTCCTCAACCACTTGGTTTCAAGACCTGTCCATTTGCCAGCTTGTTGGCCTCATCATAAGCTTTCGAACAAGGTATAGTTTGTGCAGAACTTCCCAGGTTAAGGTACCTTTAGACCGCGATATACGAAGTTCGTGTCGCGGGCGCTTGCAGGCATTGCTGTTAGACTGACTGCACATAGGGGTACTACTGGCATTGATGCGCTATATCTTGAATTTTCTCCTCAACCACTTGTTTCAAGACCTGTCCATTTGCCAGCTTGTTGGCCTTATCATAAGCTTTCGAACAAGGTATAGTTTGTGCAGAACTCCCAGGTTAAGGTACCTTTAGACCGCGATATACGAAGTTCGTGTCCGGGCGCTTGCAGGCATTGCTGGTAGACTGACTGCACATAGGGGTACTACTGGCATTGATGCGCTATATCTTAAATTTTCTCCGCACCACTGGTTTCAAGACCTGTCCTTTTGCCAGCTTGTTGGCCTCATCACAAGCTTCCGAACAAGGTATAGTTTGTGCAGAACTTCCAAGGTTAAGGTACCTTTAGACCGCGATATACGAAGTTCGTGTCGCGGGCGCTTGCAGGCATTGCTGTTAGACTGACTGCACATATGTGTACTACTGGCATTGATGCGCTATATCTTAAATTTCTCGGCAACCACTTTGTTTCAAGACCTGTCCTTTTGCCAGCTTGTTTGCCTTATCACAAGCTTCCGAACAAGGTATAGTTTGTGCAGAACTTCCCAGGTTAAGGTACCTTTAGACCGCGATATACGAAGTTCGTGTCGCGGGGCTTGCAGGCATTGCTGTTAGACTGACTGCACATATGAGTACTACTGGCATTGATGCGCTATATCTTTAATTTTCTCCGCAACCACTTTGTTTCAAGACGTGTCCTTTCGCCAGCGTGGTGGCCTTATCACAAGCTTCCGAACAAGGTATAGTTTGTGCAGAACTTCCCAGGTTAAGGTACCTTTAGACCGCGATATACGAAGTTCGTGTCGCGGGCGCTTGCAGGCATTGCAGTTAGACTGACTGCACATAGGGGTACTACTGGCATTGATGCGCTATATCTTAATTTTCTCCTCAACCACTGGTTTCAAGACGTGCCTATTTGCCAGCTTGTTGGCCTTATATAAGCTTCCGAACAAGGTATAGTTTGTGCAGAACTTCTCAGGTTAAGGTACCTTTAGACGGCGATATACGAAGTTCGTGTCGCGGGCGCTTGCAGGCATTGCTGTTAGACTGACTGCACATAGGGGTACTACTGGCATTGATGCGCTATATCTTAACTTTCACCGCACCACTTGGTTTCAAGACCTGTCCTTTTGCCAGCTTGTTTGCCTCATCACAGCTTCGAACAAGGTATAGTTTGTGCAGAACTTCCCAGGTTAAGGTACCTTTAGACCGCGATATACGAAGTTCGTGTCGCGGGCGCTTGCAGGCATTGCTGTTAGACTGACTGCACATAGGGGTACTACTGGCTTGATGATGCGCTATATCTTAAATTTTCTCCGCCATAACTTGGTTTCAAGACGTGTCCTTTTGCCAGCTTGTTTGCCTCATCACAGCTTCGAACAAGGTATAGTTTGTGCAGAACTTCCCAGGTTAAGGTACCTTTAGACCGCGATATACGAAGTTCGTGTCGCGGGCGCTTGCAGGCATTGCTGTTAGACTGACTGCACATATGGGTACTACTGGCATTGATGCGCTATATCTTGAATTGTCTCCGCAACCACTTTGTTTCAAGACGTGTCCTTTCGCCAGCGTGGTGGCCTTATCACAAGCTTCCGAACAAGGTATAGTTTGTGCAGAACTTCCAAGGTTAAGGTACCTTTAGACAGCGATATACGAAGCTCGTGTCGCGGGCGCTTGCAGGCATTGCTGTTAGACTGACTGCACATAGGGGTACTACTGGCATTGATGCGCTATATCTTAAATTGTATCCGCAACCACTTGTTTTCAAGACGTGTCCTTTCGCCAGCTTGTTGGCCTCATCACAAGCTTCCGAACAAGGTATAGTTTGTGCAGAACTTCCCAGGTTAAGGTACCTTTAGACCGCGATATACGAAGTTCGTGTCGCGGGCGCTTGCAGGCATTGCTGTTAGACTGACTGCACATAGGGGTACTACTGGCATTGATGCGCTATATCTTAATTTTCTCCTCAACCACTTGTTTCAAGACGTGTCCTTTTGCCAGCTTGTTGGCCTTATCATAAGCTTCCGAACAAGGTATAGTTTGTGCAGAACTTCTCAGGTTAAGGTACCTTTAGACGGCGATATACGAAGTTCGTGTCGCGGGCGCTTGCAGGCATTGCTGTTAGACTGACTGCACATAGGGGTACTACTGGCATTGATGCGCTATATCTTAACTTTTCTCCGCAACCACTGGGTTTCAAGACCTGTCCTTTTGCCAGCTTGTTTGCCTCATCACAAGCTTCCGAACAAGGTATAGTTTGTGCAGAACTTCCCAGGTTAAGGTACCTTTAGACCGCGATATACGAAGTTCGTGTCGCGGGCGCTTGCAGGCATTGCTGTTAGACTGACTGCACATAGGGGTACTACTGGCATTGATTGATGCGCTATATCTTAAATTTTCTCCGCCACCACTTGTTTCAAGACGTGTCCTTTTGCCAGCTTGTTGGCCTTATCACAAGCTTCCGAACAAGGTATAGTTTGTGCAGAACTTCCCAGGTTAAGGTACCTTTAGACCGCGATATACGAAGTTCGTGTCGCGGGCGCTTGCAGGCATTGCTGTTAGACTGACTGCACATAGGGGTACTACTGGCATTGATGCGCTATATCTTAATTTTCTCCTCAACCACTTGGTTTCAAGACGTGCCTTTTGCCAGCTTGTTGGCCTTATCATAAGCTTCCGAACAAGTATAGTTTGTGCAGAACTGCCCAGGTAAAGGTACCTTTAGACCGCGATATACGAAGTTCGTGTCGCGGGCGCTTGCAGGTATTGCTGTACAGACTGACTGCACATAGGGTACTACTGGCATTGATGCGCTAAATCTTAAATTTTCTCCGCAACTGCTGCGTTTCAGGACCTGTCCTTTTGCCAGCTTGTGGGCCTCATCACAAGCTTCCGAACAAGGTATAGTTTGTGCAGAACTGCCCAGGTAAAGGTACCTTTAGACCGCGATATACGAATTTCGTGTCGCGGGCGCTTGCAGGTATTGCTGTATAGACTGACTGCACATAGGGTACTACTGGCATTGATGCGCTAATCTTGAATTTTCTCCGCAACTGCTGCGTTTCAGGACCTGTCCTTTTGCCAGCTTGTGGGCCTCATACAAGCTTCCGAACAAGGTATAGTTTGTGCAGAACTGCCCAGGTAAGGTACCTTTAAACCGCGATATACGAAGTTCGTGTCGCGGGCGCTTGCAGGTATTGCTGTATAGACTGACTGCACATAGGGGTACTACTGGCATTGATGCGCTAAATCTTAAATTTTCTCCGCAACTGCTGGGTTTCAGGACCTGTCCTTTTGCCAGCTTGTGGGCCTCATCACAAGCTTCCGAACAAGGTATAGTTTGTGCAGAACTTCCCAGGTTAAGGTACCTTTAGACCGCGATATACGAAGTTCGTGTCGCGGGCGCTTGCGGGTATTGCTGTTAGACTGACTGCACATAGGGGTACTACTGGCATTGATGCGCTAAATCTTGAATTTTCTCCGCAACTGCTGAGTTTCAAGACCTGTCCTTTTGCCAGCTTGTGGGCCTCATCACAAGCTTCCGAACAAGGTATAGTTTGTGCAGAACTTCCCAGGTTAAGGTACCTTTAGACCGCGATATACGAAGTTCGTGTCGCGGGCGCTTGCAGGTATTGCTGTATAGACTGACTGCACATAGGTGTACTACTGGCATTGATGCGCTAAATCTTGAATTTTCTCCGCACCTGCTGGGTTTCAGGACCTGTCCTTTTGCCAGCTTGTGGGCCTCATCACAAGCTTCCGAACAAGGTATAGTTTGTGCAGAACTGCCCAGGTTAAGGTACCTTTAGACCGCGATATACGAAGTTCGTGTTCCGGGCGCTTGCAGGCATTGCTGTAGACTGACTGCACATAGGGGTACTACTGGCATTGATGCGCTATATCTTAATTTTCTCCGCACCACTGGTTTCAAGACCTGTCTTTTGCCAGCTTGTTGGCCTCATCACAAGCTTCCGAACAAGGTATAGTTTGTGAGAACTTCCAAGGTTAAGGTACCTTTACACCGCGATATACGAAGTTCGTGTCGCGGGCGCTTGCAGGCATTGCTGTTAGACTGACTGCACATATGGGTACTACTGGCATTGATGGGCTATATCTTAATTTTCGGCAACCACTTTGTTTCAAGACCTGTCCTTTTGCCAGCTTGTTTGCCTTATCACAAGCTTCCGAACAAGGTATAGTTTGTGCAGAACTTCCCAGGTTAAGGTACCTTTAGACGGCGATATACGAAGTTCGTGTTGCGGGCGCTTGCAGGCATTGCTGTTAGACTGACTGCACATAGGAGTACTACTGGCATGTTGTGCTATATCTTAAATTTTCTCCTCAACCACTTGGTTTCAAGACCTTCCATTTGCCAGCTTGTTGGCCTCATCATAAGCTTTCCGAACAAGGTATAGTTTTGTGCAGAACTTCCCAGGTTAAGATACCTTTAGACCGCGATATACGAAGTTCGTGTCGCGGGCGCTTGCAGGCATTGCTGTTAGACTGACTGCACATAGGGTACTACTGGCATTGATGGACTATATCTTGAATTTTCTCCGCACCACTTGGTTTCAAGACCTGTCCATTTGCCAGCTTGTTGGCCTTATCACAGCTTTCCGAACAAGGTATAGTTTGTGCAGAACTTCCAGGTTAAGGTACCTTTAGACCGCGATATACGAAGTTCGTGTCCGGGCGCTTGCAGGCATTGCTGTTAGACTGACTGCACATAGGGGTACTACTGGCATTGATGCGCTATATCTTAAATTTTCTCCGCACACTGGGTTTCAGACCTGTCCTTTTGCCAGCTTGTTGGCCTCATCACAAGCTTCCGAACAAGGTATAGTTTGTGCAGAAATTGCAAGGTTAAGGTACCTTTACACCGCATATACGAAGTTCGTGTCGGGGGGCGCTTGCAGGCATTGCTGTTAGACTGACTGCACATAGGGGTACTACTGGCATTGATGGCTATATCTTAAATTATCGCAACCACTTTGTTTCAAGACCTGTCCTTTTGCCAGCTTGTTTGCCTTATCACAAGCTTCCGAACAAGGTATAGTTTGTGCAGAACTTCCCAGGTTAGGTACCTTTAGACCGCGATATACGAAGTTCGTGTCGCGGGCGCTTGCAGGCATTGCTGTTAGACTGACTGCACATATGGGTACTACTGGCATTGATGCGCTATATCTTTAATTGTCTCCGCAACCACTTTGTTTCAAGACGTGTCCTTTCGCCAGCTTGGTGGCCTTATCACAAGCTTCCGAACAAGGTATAGTTTGTGCAGAACTTCCCAGGTTAAGGTACCTTTAGACCGCGATATACGAACCTCGTGTCGCGGGCGCTTGCAGGCATTGCTGTTAGACTGACTGCACATAGGGGTACTACTGGCATTGATGCGCTATATCTTAAATTTTCTCCTCAACCACTTGGTTTCAAGACGTGCCTTTTGCCAGCTTGTTGGCCTATCATAAGCTTCCGAACAAGGTATAGTTTGTGCAGAACTTCTCAGGTTAAGGTACCTTTAGACGCGATATACGAAGTTCGTGTCGCGGGCGCTTGCAGGCATTGCTGTTAGACTGACTGCACATAGGGGTACTACTGGCATTGATGCGCTATATCTTAAATTTTCTCCCGCAACCACTTGGTTTCAAGACCTGTCCTTTTGCCAGCTTGTTGGCCTCATCACAAGCTTCAGAACAAGGTATAGTTTGTGCAGAACTTCCCAGGTTAAGGTACCTTTAGACCGCGATATACGAAGTTCGTGTCGCGGGCGCTTGCAGGCATTGCTGTTAGACTGACTGCACATAGGGGTACTACTGGCATTGATTGATGCGCTATATCTTAAATTTTCTCCGCCAACTTGTTTCAAGACGTGTCCTTTTGCCAGCTTGTTTGCCTCATCACAAGCTTCCGAACAAGGTATAGTTTGTGCAGAACTTCCCAGGTTAAGGTACCTTTAGACCGCGATATACGAAGTTCGTGTCGCGGGAGCTTGCAGGCATTGCTGTTAGACTGTCTGCACATAGGAGTACTACTGGCATTGATGCGCTATATCTTAATTTCTCCGCAACCACTTGTTTCAAGACGTGTCCTTTCGCCAGCGTGTTGGCCTTATCACAAGCTTCCGAACAAGGTATAGTTTTGTGCAGAACTTCCAAGGTTAAGGTACCTTTAGACAGCGATATACGAAGCTCGTGTCGCGGGCGCTTGCAGGCATTGCTGTAGACTGACTGCACATAGGGGTACTACTGGCATTGATGCGCTATATCTTAAATTGTCTCCGCAACCACTTGGTTTCAAGACCTGTCCCTTTCGCCAGCTTGTTGGCCTCATCACAAGCTTCCGAACAAGTATAGTTTGTGCAGAACTTCCCAGGTTAAGGTACCTTTAGACCGCGATATACGAAGTTCGTGTCGCGGGCGCTTGCAGGCATTGCTGTTAGACTGACTGCACATAGGGGTACTACTGGCATTGATGCGCTATATCTTAAATTTTCTCCTCAACCACTGGTTTCAAGACGTGTCCTATTGCCAGCTTGTTGGCCTTATCATAAGCTTCCGAACAAGGTATAGTTTGTGCAGAACTTCTCAGGTTAAGGTACCTTTAGACGGCGATATACGAAGCTCGTGTCGCGGGCGCTTGCAGGCATTGCTGTTAGACTGACTGCACATGGGTACTACTGGCATTGATGCGCTATATCTTAACTTTTTCTCCGCAACCACTGGTTTCAGACCTGTCCTTTTGCCAGCTTGTTTGCCTCATCACAGGCTTCCGAACAAGGTATAGTTTGTGCAGAACTTCCCAGGTTAAGGTACCTTTAGACCGCGATATACGAAGTTCGTGTCGCGGGCGCTTGCAGGCATTGCTGTTAGACTGACTGCACATAGGGGTACTGGCATTGAATTGATGCGCTATATCTTAAATTTTCTCCGCCCCACTGGTTTCAAGACGTGTCCTTTTCGCCAGCTTGTTGGCCTTATCACAAGCTTCCGAACAAGGTATAGTTTGTGCAGAACATCCCAGGTTAAGTACCTTTAGACCGCGATATACGAAGTTCGTGTCGCGGGCGCTTGCAGGCATTGCTGTTAGACTGACTGCACATAGGGGTACTACTGGCATTGATGCGCTATATCTAAATTTTCTCCTCAACCACTTGGTTTCAAGACGTGCCTATTTGCCAGCTTGTTGGCCTTATCATAAGTTCCGAACAAGTATAGTTTGTGCAGAACTGCCCAGGTAAAGGTACCTTTAAACCGCGATATACGACGTTCGTGTCGCTGGCGCTTGCAGTATTGCTGTACAGACTGACTGCACATAGGGGTACTACTGGCATTGATGCGCTAAATCTTAAATTTTCTCCGCAACTGCTGCGTTTCAGGACTGTCCTTTTGCCAGCTTGTGGCCTCATCACAATCTTCCGAACAAGGTATAGTTTGTAAAGAACTGCCCAGGTAAAGGTACCTTTAGACCGCGATATACGAATTTCGTTTCGCGGGCGCTTGCAGGTATTGCTGTATAGACTGTCTGCACATAGGTGTACTACTGGCATTGATGCGCTAAATCTTGAATTTTCTCCGCAACTGCTGCGTTTCAGGACCTGTCCTTTTGCCAGCTTGTGGCCTCATTACAAGCTTCCGAACAAGGTATAGTTTGTGCAGAACTGCCTGGTAAAGGTACCTTAAACCGCGATATACGAAGTTCGTGTCGCGGGCGCCTGCAGGTATTGCTGTATAGACTGACTGCACATAGGGGTACTACTGGCATTGATGCGCTAAATCTTAAATTTTCTCCGCAACTGCTGGGTTTCAGGACCTGTCCTTTTGCCAGCTTGTGGGCCTCATCACAAGCTTCCGAACAAGGTATAGTTTGTGCAGAACTACCCATGTTAAGGTACCTTTAGACCGCGATATACGAAGTTCGTGTCGCGGGCGCTTGCAGGTATTGCTGTATAGACTGACTGCACATAGGGGTACTACTGGCATTGATGCGCTAATCTTGATTTTCTCCGCAACTGCTGAGATTCAGGACCTGTCCTTTTGCCAGCTTGTGGGCCTCATCACAAGCTTCCGAACAAGGTATAGTTTGTGCAGAACTGCCCAGGTAAGGTACCTTTAGACCGCGATATACGAAGTTCGTGTCGCGGGCGCTTGCAGGTATTGCTGTATAGACTGACTGCACATAGGTGTACTACTGGCATTGATGCGCTAAATCTTGAATTTTCTCCGCAACTGCTGGGTTTCAGGACCTGTCCTTTTGCCAGCTTGTGGGCCTCATCACAAGCTTCCGAACAAGGTAGAGTTTGTGCAGAACTGCCCAGGTTAAGGTACCTTTAGACCGTGATTTACGAAGTTCGTGTCGCGGGCGCTTGCAGGTATTGCTGTATAGACTGACTGCACATAGGGTACTACTGGCATTGATGCGCTATATCTTGAATTTTCTCCTCAACCACTTGGTTTCAAGACCTGTCCATTTGCCAGCTTGTTGGCCTCATCAAAGCTTTCGAACAAGGTATAGTTTGTGCAGAACTTCCCAGGTTAAGTACCTTCAGCCCGCGATATACGAAGTTCGTGTTGCGGGCGCTTGCAGGCATTGCTGGTAGACTGACTGCACATAGGGGTACTACTGGATTGATGCGCTAATCTTAAATTTCTCCTCAACCACTTGTTTCAAGACCTGTCCATTTGCCAGCTTGTTGGCCTTATCATAAGCTTCCGAACAAGGTATAGTTTGTGCAGAACTTCCCAGTTAAGGTACCTTCAGGCCGCGATATACGAAGTTCGTGTTGCGGGCGCTTGCAGGCATTGCTGTATAGACTGACTGCACATAGGGGTACTACTGGCATTGATGCGCTATATCTTGAATTTTCTCCTCAACCACTTGGTTTCAAGACCTGTCCATTTGCCAGCTTGTTGGCCTTATCACAAGCTTCCGAACAAGGTATAGTTTGTGCAGAACTGCCCAGGAAAAGGTACCTTTAGACCGCGATATACGAATTTCGTGTCGCGGGCGCTTGCAGGTATTGCTGTATAGACTGACTGCACATAGGGGTACTACTGGCATTGATGCGCTAAATCTTGAATTTTCTCCGCAACTGCTGCATTTCAGGACCTGTCCTTTTGCCAGCTTGTGGGCCTCATTACAAGCTTCCGAACAAGGTATAGTTTGTGCAGAACTGCACTGGTAAAGGTACCTTTAAACCGCGATATACGAAGTTCGTGTCGCGGGCGCTTGCAGGTATTGCTGTATAGACTGACTGCACATAGGGGTACTACTGGCATTGATGCGCTAAATCTTAAATTTCTCCGCAACTGCTGGGTTTCAGGACCTGTCCTTTTGCCAGCTTGTGGGCCTCATCACAAGCCTCCGAACAAGGTATAGTTTGTGCAGAAATACCCATGTTAAGGTACCTTTAGACCGCGATATACGAAGTCCGTGTCGCGGGCGCTTGCGGTATTGCTGTATAGACTGACTGCACATAGGGGTACTACTGGCATTGATGCGCTATATCTTAATTTTCTCCTCACCACTTGGTTTCAGGACGTGCCTATTTGCCAGCTTGTTGGCCTTATCATAAGGTTCCGAACAAAGTATAGTTTGTGCAGAACTGCCCAGGTAAAGGTACCTTAAACCGCGATATACGACGTTCGTGTCGCTGGCGCTTGCAGGTATTGCTGTACAGACTGACTGCACATAGGGGTACTACTGGCATTGATGCGCTAAATCTTAATTTTTCCGCAACTGCTGCGTTTCAGGACCTGTCCTTTTGCCAGCTTGTTGGCCTAATCACAAGCTTCCGAACAAGGTATAGTTTTGTAAGAACTGCCCAGGTAAGGTACCTTTAGACCGCGATATACGAATTTCGTTTCGCGGGCGCTTGCAGGTATTGCTGTATAGACTGTCTGCACATAGGTGTACTACTGGCATTGATGCGCTAAATCTTGAATTTTCTCCGCAACTGCTGCGTTTCAGGACCTGTCCTTTTGCCAGCTTGTGGGCCTCATTACAAGCTTCCGAACAGGTATAGTTTGTGCAGAACTGCACTGGTAAAGGTACCTTTAAACCGCGATATACGAAGTTCGTGTCGCGGGCGCCTGCAGGTATTGCTGTATAGACTGACTGCACATAGGGGTACTACTGGCATTGATGCGCTAAATCTTAATTTTCTCCGCAACTGCTGGGTTTCAGGACCTGTCCTTTTGCCAGCTTGTGGGCCTCATCACAAGCTTCCGAACAAGGTATAGTTTGTGCAGAAATACCCATGTTAAGGTACCTTTAGACCGCGATATACGAAGTTCGTGTCGCGGGCGCTTGCGGGTATTGCTGTATAGACTGACTGCACATAGGGGTACTACTGGCATTGATGCGCTAAATCTTGAATTTTCTCTCCGCAACTGCTGAGATTCAGGACCTGTCCTTTTGCCAGCTTGTGGGCCTCATCACAAGCTTCCGAACAAGGTATAGTTTGTGCAGAACTGCCCAGGTAAAGGTACCTTTAGACCGCGATATACGAAGTTCGTGTCGCGGGCGATTGCAGGTATTGCTGTATAGACTGACTGCACATAGGGGTACTACTGGCATTGATGCGCTAAATCTTAAATTTTCTCCGCAACTGCTGGGTTTCAGGACCTGTCCTTTTGCCAGCTTGTGGGCCTCATCACAAGCCTCCGAACAAGGTATAGTTTGTGCAGAAATACCCATGTTAAGGTACCTTTAGACCGCGATATACGAAGTCCGTGTCGCGGGCGCTTGCGGGTATTGCTGTATAGACTGACTGCACATAGGGGTACTACTGGCATTGATGCGCTATATCTTAAATTTTCTCCTCAACCACTTGGTTTCAAGACGTGCCTATTTGCCAGCTTGTTGGCCTTATCATAAGGTTCCGAACAAAGTATAGTTTGTGCAGAACTGCCCAGGTAAAGGTACCTTTAAACCGCGATATACGACGTTCGTGTCGCTGGCGCTTGCAGGTATTGCTGTACAGACTGACTGCACATAGGGGTACTACTGGCATTGATGCGCTAAATCTTAAATTTTTTTCCGCAACTGCTGCGTTTCAGGACCTTTCCTTTTGCCAGCTTGTTGGCCTAATCACAAGCTTCCGAACAAGGTATAGTTTGTAAAGAACTGGCCCAGGTAAAGGTACCTTTAGACCGCGATATACGAA
>NW_024037051.1:2095533-2329937 GCF_015706575.1 Patiria miniata
GAGTTCGTGTCGCGGCGCTTGCAGGCATGGCTGTTAAACTGACTGCACATAGGGTTACTAAGGCATTGATTGCGCTATATCTTGAATTTTCTCCGCAAGTACTGGGTTTCAGACCTGTCCTTTTGCCAGCTTGTGGCCTGATCACAAAGCTTCCGAACAGGTATAGTTGGTGCAGAACTTCCCAGGTTAAGGTACCGTTAGTCCGCGATATACGAAGTTCGGTCGCGGGCGCTTGCAGCATGGCTGTTAGACTGACTGCACATAGGGGTTTCTACTGGCATTGATGCGCTATATCTTAATTTTCTCCGCAAGTACTGGGTTTCAAGACCTGTCCTTTTGCCAGCTTGTTGGCCTGATCACAAGCTTTCCGAAAGGTATAGTTTGTGCAAACTTTCCCGGTTAAGGTACCGTTAGACCGCGATATACGAGTTCGTGTCGGGGGCGCTTGCAGGCATTGTGGCTGTTAGACTGACTGCACATAGGGTACTACTGGCATTGATGCGCTATATCTTAATTTTCTCCGCAAGTACTGGGTTTCAAGACCTGTCCTTTTGCCAGCTTGTTGGCCTGATCACAAGCTTCCGAACAAGGTATAGTTTGTGCAGAACTTCCCAGGTTAAGGTACCGTTAGACGCGATATACGAAGTTCGTGTCGCGGCGCTTGCAGGCATGGCTGTTACTGACTGCACATAGGGTTCTACTGGCATTGATGCGCTATATCTTAAATTTTCTCCGCAAGTACTGGTTTCAAGACCTGTCCTTTTGCCAGCTTGTTGGCCTGATCACAAGCTTCCGAACAAGGTATAGTTTGTGCAGAACTTCCCAGGTTAAGGTACCGTTAGACCGCGATATACGAAGTTCGTGTCGCGGGCGCTTGCAGGCATGGCTGTTAGACTGACTGCACATAGGGGTACTACTGGCATTGATGCGCTATATCTTGAATTTTCTCCGCAAGTACTGGTTTCAAGACCTGTCCTTTTGCCAGCTTGTTGGCCTGATCACAAGCTTCCGAACAAAAGGTATAGTTGTGCAGAACTTCCCAGGTTAAGGTACCGTTAGACCGCGATATACGAAGTTCGTGTCGCGGGCGCTTGCAGGCAGGCTGTTAGACTGACTGCACATAGGGGTTCTACTGGCATTGATGCGCTATATCTTAATTTTCTCCGCAAGTACTGGGTTTCAAGACCTGTCCTTTTGCCAGCTTGTTGCCTGATCACAAGCTTCCGAACAAGTATAGTTTGTGCAGAACTTCCCAGGTTAAGGTACCGTTAGGCCGCGATATACGAAGTTCGTGTCGCGGGCGCTTGCAGGCATGCTGTTAGACTGACTGCACATAGGGGTTCTACTGGCATTGATGCGCTATATCTTGAATTTCTCCGCAAGTACTGGGTTTCAGACCTGTCCTTTTGCCAGCTTGTGGGCCTGATCACAAGCTTCCGAACAAGGTATAGTTTGTGCAGAACTTCCCAGTTAAGGTACCGTTAGGCCGCGATATACGATTCGTGTCGCGGGCGCTTGCAGGCATGCTGTTAGACTGACTGCACATAGGGGTACTATACTGGCATTGATGCGCTATATCTTAATTTTCTCCGCAGTACTGGGTTTCAAGACCTGTCCTTTTTGCCAGCTTGTTGCCTGATCACAAGCTTCCGAACAAGGTATAGTTTGTGCAGAACTTCCCAGGTTAGGTACCGTTAGGCCGCGATATACGAAGTTCGTGTCGCGGGCGCTTTGCAGGCATGGCTGTAGACTGACTGCACATAGGGGTTCTACTGGCATTGATGCGCTATATCTTGAATTTTCTCCGCAAGTACTGGGTTTCAAGACCTGTCCTTTTGCCAGCTTGTTGGCCTGATCACAAGCTTCCGAACAAGGTATAGTTTGTGCAGACTTCCCAGGTTAAGTACCGTTAGGCCGCGATATACGAAGTTCGTGTCGCGGGCGCTTGCAGGCATGGCTGTTAGACTGACTGCACATAGGGGTACTACTGGCATTGATGCGCTATATCTTGAATTTTCTCCGCAAGTACTGGGTTTCAAGACCTGTCCTTTGCCAGCTTGTTGGCCTGATCACAAGCTTCCGAACAAGGTATAGTTTGTGCAGAACTTCCCAGGTTAAGGTACCGTTAGACCGCGATATACGAAGTTCGTGTCGCGGGCGCTTGCAGGCATGGCTGTTAGACTGACTGCACATAGGGGTACTACTGGCATTGATGCGCTATATCTTGAATTTTCTCCGCAAGTACTGGGTTTCAAGACCTGTCCTTTTGCCAGCTTGTTGGCCTGATCACAAGCTTCCGAACAAGGTATAGTTTGTGCAGAACTTCCCAGGTTAAGGTACCGTTAGACCGCGATATACGAAGTTCGTGTCGCGGGCGCTTGCAGGCATGGCTGTTAGACTGACTGCACATAGGGGTTCTACTGGCATTGATGCGCTATATCTTAAATTTTCTCCGCAAGTACTGGGTTTCAAGACCTGTCCTTTTGCCAGCTTGTTGGCCTGATCACAAGCTTCCGAACAAGGTATAGTTTGTGCAGAACTTCCCAGGTAAGGTACCTTAGGCCGCGATATACGAAGTTCGTGTCGCGGGCGCTTGCAGGCATGGCTGTTAGACTGACTGCACATAGGGGTACTACTGGCATTGATGCGCTATATCTTAAATTTTCTCCGCAACTACTGGGTTTCAAGACCTGTCCTTTTGCCAGCTTGTTGGCCTGATCACAAGCTTCCGAACAAGGTATAGTTTGTGCAGAACTTCCCAGGTTAAGGTACCGTTAGACCGCGATATACGAAGTTCGTGTCGCGGGCGCTTGCAGGCATGGCTGTTAGACTGACTGCACATAGGGGGGTACTACTGGCATTGATGCGCTATATCTTGAATTTTCTCCGCAAGTACTGGGTTTCAGACCTGTCCTTTTGCCAGCTTGTTGGCCTGATCACAAGCTTCCGAACAAGGTATAGTTTGTGCAGAACTTCCCAGGTTAAGGTACCGTTAGACCGCGATATACGAAGTTCGTGTCGCGGGCGCTTGCAGGCATGGCTTTAGACTGACTGCACATAGGGGTACTACTGGCATTGATGCGCTATATCTTGAATTTTCTCCGCAAGTACTGGGTTTCAAGACCTGTCCTTTTGCCAGCTTGTTGGCCTGATCACAAGCTTCCGAACAAGGTATAGTTTTGTGCAGAACTTCCCAGGTTAAGGTACCGTTAGACCGCGATATACGAAGTTCGTGTCGCGGGCGCTTGCAGGCATGGCTGTTAGACTGACTGCACATAGGGGTACTACTGGCATTGATGCGCTATATCTTAAATTTTCTCCGCAAGTACTGGGTTTCAAGACCTGTCCTTTTGCCAGCTTGTTGGCCTGATCACAAGCTTCCGAACAAGGTATAGTTTGTGCAGAACTTCCCAGGTTAAGGTACCGTTAGACCGCGATATACGAAGTTCGTGTCGCGGGCGCTTGCAGGCATGCTGTTAGACTGACTGCACATAGGGTACTACTGGCATTGATGCGCTATATCTTAAATTTTCTCCGCAAGTACTGGTTTCAAGACCTGTCCTTTTGCCAGCTTGTTGGCCTGATCACAAGCTTCCGAACAAGGTATAGTTTGTGCAGAACTTCCCAGGTTAAGGTACCGTTAGACCGCGATATACGAAGTTCGTGTCGCGGGCGCTTGCAGGCATGGCTGTTAGACTGACTGCACATAGGGGTACTATACTGGCATTGATGCGCTATATCTTAAATTTTCTCCGCAAGTACTGGTTTCAGACCTGTCCTTTTGCCGCTTGTTGGCCTGATCACAAGCTTCCGAACAAGGTATAGTTTGTGCAGAACTTCCCAGGTTAAGTACCGTTAGACCGCGATATACGAAGTTCGTGTCGCGGGCGCTTGCAGGCATGCTGTTAGACTGACTGCACATAGGGGTACTACTGGCATTGATGCGCTATATCTTAAATTTTCTCCGCAACTACTGGTTTTCAAGACCTGTCCTTTTGCCACTGTTGGCCTGATCACACAAGCTTCCGAACAAGGTATAGTTTGTGCAGAACTTCCCAGGTTAAGGTACCGTTAGACCGCGATATACGAAGTTCGTGTCGCGGGCGCTTGCAGGCATGGCTGTTAGACTGACTGCACATAGGGGTTCTACTGGCATTGATGCGCTATATCTTGAATTTTCTCCGCAGTACTGGGTTTCAAGACCTGTCCTTTTGCCAGCTTGTTGGCCTGATCACAAGCTTCCGAACAAGGTATAGTTTGTGCAGAACTTCCCAGGTTAAGGTACCGTTAGGCCGCGATATACGAAGTTCGTGTCGCGGGCGCTTGCAGGCATGGCTGTTAGACTGACTGCACATAGGGACTATGGCTTGTGCGCTTAAATATCTTAATTTCTCCGCAAGTACTGGGTTTCAAGACCTGTCTTTTGCCAGCTTGTGGCCTGATCACAAGCTTCCGAACAAGGTATAGTTTGTGCAGAACTTCCCAGGTTAAGGTACCGTTAGACCGCGATATACGAAGTTCGTGTCGCGGGCGCTTGCAGGCATGGCTGTTAGACTGACTGCACATAGGGGTACTACTGGCATTGATGCGCTATATCTCTTGAATTTTCTCCGCAAGTACTGGTTTCAAGACCTGTCCTTTTGCCAGCTTGTGGCCTGATCACAAGCTTCCGAACAAGGTATAGTTTGTGCAGAACTTCCCAGGTTAAGGTACCGTTAGGCCGCGATATACGAAGTTCGTGTCGCGGGCGCTTGCAGGCATGGCTGTTAGACTGACTGCACATAGGGGTACTACTGGCATTGATGCGCTATATCTTAATTTTCTCCGCAAGTACTGGGTTTCAAGACCTGTCCTTTTGCCAGCTTGTTGGCCTGATCACAAGCTTCCGAACAAGGTATAGTTTGTGCAGAACTTCCCAGGTTAAGGTACCGTTAGACCGCGATATACGAAGTTCGTGTCGCGGGCGCTTGCAGGCATGGCTGTTAGACTGACTGCACATAGGGGTTACTACTGGCATTGATGCGCTATATCTTAAATTTCTCCGCAAGTACTGGGTTTCAAGACCTCCCCTTTTGCCAGCTTGTTGGCCTGATCACAAGCTTCCGAACAAGGTATAGTTTGTGCAGAACTTCCCAGGTTAAGGTACCGTTAGACCGCGATATACGAAGTTCGTGTCGCGGGCGCTTGCAGGCATGGCTGTTAGACTGACTGCACAGGGGTACTACTGGCATTGATGCGCTATATCTTAATTTTCTCCGCAAGTACTGGGTTTCAAGACCTGTCCTTTTGCCAGCTTGTTGGCCTGATCACAAGCTTCCGAACAAGGTATAGTTTGTGCAGAACTTCCCAGGTTAAGGTACCGTTAGACCGCGATATACGAAGTTCGTGTCGCGGGCGCTTGCAGGCATGGCTGTTAGACTGACTGCACATAGGGGTACTACTGGCATTGATGCGCTATATCTTAAATTTCTCCGCAAGTACTGGGTTTCAAGACCTGTCCTTTTGCCAGCTTGTTGGCCTGATCACAAGCTTCCGAACAAGGTATAGTTTGTGCAGAACTTCCCAGGTTAAGGTACCGTTAGACCGCGATATACGAAGTTCGTGTCGCGGGCGCTTGCAGGCATGCTGTTAGACTGACTGCACATAGGGGTTCTACTGGCATTGATGCGCTATATCTTAAATTTTCTCCGCAAGTACTGGGTTTCAAGACCTGTCCTTTTGCCAGCTTGTTGGCCTGATCACAAGCTTCCGAACAAGGTATAGTTTGTGCAGAACTTCCCAGGTTAAGGTACCGTTAGGCCGCGATATACGAAGTTCGTGTCGCGGGCGCTTGCAGGCATGGCTGTTAGACTGACTGCACATAGGGGTACTATACTGGCATTGATGCGCTATATCTTAAATTTTCTCCGCAAGTACTGGGTTTCAAGACCTGTCCTTTTGCCGCTTGTTGGCCTGATCACAAGCTTCCGAACAAGGTATAGTTTGTGCAGAACTTCCAGGTTAAGGTACCGTTAGGCCGCGATATACGAAGTTCGTGTCGCGGGCGCTTGCAGGCATGCTGTTAGACTGACTGCACATAGGGGTTCTACTGGCATTGATGCGCTATATCTTGAATTTTCTCCGCAAGTACTGGGTTTCAAGACCTGTCCTTTTGCCAGCTTGTTGGCCTGATCACAAGCTTCCGAACAAGGTATAGTTTGTGCAGAACTTCCCAGGTTAAGGTACCGTTAGGCCGCGATATACGAAGTTCGTGTCGCGGGCGCTTGCAGGCATGGCTGTTAGACTGACTGCACATAGGGTTCTACTGGCATTGATGCGCTATATCTTGAATTTTCTCCGCAAGTACTGGGTTTCAAGACCTGTCCTTTTGCCAGCTTGTTGGCCTGATCACAAGCTTCCGAACAAGGTATAGTTTGTGCAGAACTTCCCAGGTTAAGGTACCGTTAGACCGCGATATACGAAGTTCGTGTCGCGGGCGCTTGCAGGCATGGCTGTTAGACTGACTGCACATAGGGGTTCTACTGGCATTGATGCGCTATATCTTGAATTTTCTCCGCAAGTACTGGGTTTCAAGACCTGTCCTTTTGCCAGCTTGTTGGCCTGATCACAAGCTTCCGAACAAGGTATAGTTTGTGCAGAACTTCCCAGGTTAAGGTACCGTTAGACCGCGATATACGAAGTTCGTGTCGCGGGCGCTTGCAGGCATGGCTGGTAGACTGACTGCACATAGGGGTTCTACTGGCATTGATGCGCTATATCTTAAATTTTCTCCGCAAGTACTGGGTTTCAAGACCTGTCCTTTTGCCAGCTTGTTGGCCTGATCACAAGCTTCCGAACAAGGTATAGTTTGTGCAGAACTTCCCAGGTTAAGGTACCGTTAGCCGCGATATACGAAGTTCGTGTCGCGGGCGCTTGCAGGCATGGCTGTTAGACTGACTGCACATAGGGGTACTATACTGGCATTGATGCGCTATATCTTAAATTTTCTCCGCAAGTACTGGGTTTCAAGACCTGTCCTTTTGCCGGCTTGTTGGCCTGATCACAAGCTTCCGAACAAGGTATAGTTTGTGCAGAACTTCCCAGGTTAAGGTACCGTTAGACCGCGATATACGAAGTTCGTGTCGCGGGCGCTTGCAGGCATGGCTGTTAGACTGACTGCACATAGGGGTACTATACTGGCATTGATGCGCTATATCTTAAATTTTCTCCGCAAGTACTGGGTTTCAAGACCTGTCCTTTTGCCAGCTTGTTGGCCTGATCACAAGCTTCCGAACAAGGTATAGTTTGTGCAGAACTTCCCAGGTTAAGGTACCGTTAGACCGCGATATACGAAGTTCGTGTCGCGGGCGCTTGCAGGCATGGCTGTTAGACTGACTGCACATAGGGGTTCTACTGGCATTGATGCGCTATATCTTAATTTTCTCCGCAAGTACTGGGTTTCAAGACCTGTCCTTTTGCCAGCTTGTTGGCCTGATCACAAGCTTCCGAACAAGGTATAGTTTGTGCAGAACTTCCCAGGTTAAGGTACCGTTAGGCCGCGATATACGAAGTTCGTGTCGCGGGCGCTTGCAGGCAGGCTGTTAGACTGACTGCACATAGGGGTTCTACTGGCATTGATGCGCTATATCTTGAATTTTCTCCGCAAGTACTGGGTTTCAAGACCTGTCCTTTTGCCAGCTTGTTGGCCTGATCACAAGCTTCCGAACAAGGTATAGTTTGTGCAGAACTTCCAGGTTAAGGTACCGTTAGGCCGCGATATACGAAGTTCGTGTCGCGGGCGCTTGCAGGCATGGCTGTTAGACTGACTGCACATAGGGGTACTATACTGGCATTGATGCGCTATATCTTAATTTTCTCCGCAAGTACTGGGTTTCAAGACCTGTCCTTTTGCCAGCTTGTTGGCCTGATCACAAGCTTCCGAACAAGGTATAGTTTGTGCAGAACTTCCCAGGTTAAGGTACCGTTAGGCCGCGATATACGAAGTTCGTGTCGCGGGCGCTTGCAGGCATGGCTGTTAGACTGACTGCACATAGGGGTACTACTGGCATTGATGCGCTATATCTTGAATTTTCTCCGCAAGTACTGGGTTTCAAGACCTGTCCTTTTGCCAGCTTGTTGGCCTGATCACAAGCTTCCGAACAAGGTATAGTTTGTGCAGAACTTCCCAGGTTAAGGTACCGTTAGACCGCGATATACGAAGTTCGTGTCGCGGGCGCTTGCAGGCATGGCTGTTAGACTGACTGCACATAGGGGTTCTACTGGCATTGATGCGCTATATCTTGAATTTTCTCCGCAAGTACTGGTTTCAAGACCTGTCCTTTTGCCAGCTTGTTGGCCTGATCACAAGCTTCCGAACAAGGTATAGTTTGTGCAGAACTTCCCAGGTTAAGGTACCGTTAGACCGCGATATACGAAGTTCGTGTCGCGGGCGCTTGCAGGCATGGCTGTTAGACTGACTGCACATAGGGGTCTACTGGCATTGATGCGCTATATCTTAAATTTTCTCCGCAAGTACTGGGTTTCAAGACCTGTCCTTTTGCCAGCTTGTTGGCCTGATCACAAGCTTCCGAACAAGGTATAGTTTGTGCAGAACTTCCCAGGTTAAGGTACCGTTAGACCGCGATATACGAAGTTCGTGTCGCGGGCGCTTGCAGGCATGGCTGTTAGACTGACTGCACATAGGGGTACTACTGGCATTGATGCGCTATATCTTAAATTTTCTCCGCAAGTACTGGGTTTCAAGACCTGTCCTTTTGCCAGCTTGTTGGCCTGATCACAAGCTTCCGAACAAGGTATAGTTTGTGCAGAACTTCCCAGGTTAAGGTACCGTTAGACCGCGATATACGAAGTTCGTGTCGCGGGCGCTTGCAGGCATGGCTGTTAGACTGACTGCACATAGGGTACTATACTGGCATTGATGCGCTATATCTTAAATTTTCTCCGCAAGTACTGGGTTTCAAGACCTGTCCTTTTGCCAGCTTGTTGGCCTGATCACAAGCTTCCGAACAAGGTATAGTTTGTGCAGAACTTCCCAGGTTAAGGTACCGTTAGACCGCGATATACGAAGTTCGTGTCGCGGGCGCTTGCAGGCATGGCTGTTAGACTGACTGCACATAGGGGTACTACTGGCATTGATGCGCTATATCTTAAATTTTCTCCGCAAGTACTGGGTTTCAAGACCTGTCCTTTTGCCAGCTTGTTGGCCTGATCACAAGCTTCCGAACAAGGTATAGTTTGTGCAGAACTTCCCAGGTTAAGGTACCGTTAGCCGCGATATACGAAGTTCGTGTCGCGGGCGCTTGCAGGCATGGCTGTTAGACTGACTGCACATAGGGGTACTACTGGCATTGATGCGCTATATCTTAAATTTTCTCCGCAAGTACTGGTTTCAAGACCTGTCCTTTTGCCAGCTTGTTGGCCTGATCACAAGCTTCCGAACAAGGTATAGTTTGTGCAGAACTTCCCAGGTTAAGGTACCGTTAGGCCGCGATATACGAAGTTCGTGTCGCGGGCGCTTGCAGGCATGGCTGTTAGACTGACTGCACATAGGGGTACTACTGGCATTGATGCGCTATATCTTAAATTTTCTCCGCAAGTACTGGGTTTCAAGACCTGTCCTTTTGCCAGCTTGTTGGCCTGATCACAAGCTTCCGAACAAGGTATAGTTTGTGCAGAACTTCCCAGGTTAAGGTACCGTTAGCCGCGATATACGAAGTTCGTGTCGCGGGCGCTTGCAGGCATGGCTGTTAGACTGACTGCACATAGGGGTACTACTGGCATTGATGCGCTATATCTTGAATTTTCTCCGCAAGTACTGGGTTTCAAGACCTGTCCTTTTGCCAGCTTGTTGGCCTGATCACAAGCTTCCGAACAAGGTATAGTTTGTGCAGAACTTCCAGGTTAAGGTACCGTTAGACCGCGATATACGAAGTTCGTGTCGCGGGCGCTTGCAGGCATGGCTGTTAGACTGACTGCACATAGGGGTACTACTGGCATTGATGCGCTATATCTTGAATTTTCTCCGCAAGTACTGGTTTCAAGACCTGTCCTTTTGCCAGCTTGTTGGCCTGATCACAAGCTTCCGAACAAGGTATAGTTTGTGCAGAACTTCCCAGGTTAAGGTACCGTTAGGCCGCGATATACGAAGTTCGTGTCGCGGGCGCTTGCAGGCATGGCTGTTAGACTGACTGCACATAGGGGTACTACTGGCATTGATGCGCTATATCTTGAATTTTCTCCGCAAGTACTGGGTTTCAAGACCTGTCCTTTTGCCAGCTTGTTGGCCTGATCACAAGCTTCCGAACAAGGTATAGTTTGTGCAGAACTTCCCAGGTTAAGGTACCGTTAGGCCGCGATATACGAAGTTCGTGTCGCGGGCGCTTGCAGGCATGGCTGTTAGACTGACTGCACATAGGGGTACTATACTGGCATTGATGCGCTATATCTTGAATTTTCTCCGCAAGTACTGGGTTTCAAGACCTGTCCTTTTGCCAGCTTGTTGGCCTGATCACAAGCTTCCGAACAAGGTATAGTTTGTGCAGAACTTCCCAGGTTAAGGTACCGTTAGACCGCGATATACGAAGTTCGTGTCGCGGGCGCTTGCAGGCATGGCTGTTAGACTGACTGCACATAGGGGTCTACTGGCATTGATGCGCTATATCTTGAATTTTCTCCGCAAGTACTGGGTTTCAAGACCTGTCCTTTTGCCAGCTTGTTGGCCTGATCACAAGCTTCCGAACAAGGTATAGTTTGTGCAGAACTTCCCAGGTTAAGGTACCGTTAGGCCGCGATATACGAAGTTCGTGTCGCGGGCGCTTGCAGGCATGGCTGTTAGACTGACTGCACATAGGGGTTCTACTGGCATTGATGCGCTATATCTTGAATTTTCTCCGCAAGTACTGGGTTTCAAGACCTGTCCTTTTGCCAGCTTGTTGGCCTGATCACAAGCTTCCGAACAAGGTATAGTTTGTGCAGAACTTCCCAGGTTAAGGTACCGTTAGGCCGCGATATACGAAGTTCGTGTCGCGGGCGCTTGCAGGCATGGCTGTTAGACTGACTGCACATAGGGGTTCTACTGGCATTGATGCGCTATATCTTGAATTTTCTCCGCAAATACTGGGTTTCAAGACCTGTCCTTTTGCCAGCTTGTTGGCCTGATCACAAGCTTCCGAACAAGGTATAGTTTGTGCAGAACTTCCCAGGTTAAGGTACCGTTAGACCGCGATATACGAAGTTCGTGTCGCGGGCGCTTGCAGGCATGGCTGTTAGACTGACTGCACATAGGGGTTCTACTGGCATTGATGCGCTATATCTTAAATTTTCTCCGCAAGTACTGGGTTTCAAGACCTGTTCTTTTGCCAGCTTGTTGGCCTGATCACAAGCTTCCGAACAAGGTATAGTTTGTGCAGAACTTCCCAGGTTAAGGTACCGTTAGGCCGCGATATACGAAGTTCGTGTCGCGGGCGCTTGCAGGCATGGCTGTTAGACTGACTGCACATAGGGGTACTATACTGGCATTGATGCGCTATATCTTGAATTTTCTCCGCAAGTACTGGGTTTCAAGACCTGTCCTTTTGCCAGCTTGTTGGCCTGATCACAAGCTTCCGAACAAGGTATAGTTTGTGCAGAACTTCCCAGGTTAAGGTACCGTTAGACCGCGATATACGAAGTTCGTGTCGCGGGCGCTTGCAGGCATGGCTGTTAGACTGACTGCACATAGGGGTCTACTGGCATTGATGCGCTATATCTTGAATTTTCTCCGCAAGTACTGGGTTTCAAGACCTGTCCTTTTGCCAGCTTGTTGGCCTGATCACAAGCTTCCGAACAAGGTATAGTTTGTGCAGAACTTCCCAGGTTAAGGTACCGTTAGACCGCGATATACGAAGTTCGTGTCGCGGGCGCTTGCAGGCATGGCTGTTAGACTGACTGCACATAGGGGTACTATACTGGCATTGATGCGCTATATCTTGAATTTTCTCCGCAAGTACTGGGTTTCAAGACCTGTCCTTTTGCCAGCTTGTTGGCCTGATCACAAGCTTCCGAACAAGGTATAGTTTGTGCAGAACTTCCCAGGTTAAGGTACCGTTAGGCCGCGATATACGAAGTTCGTGTCGCGGGCGCTTGCAGGCATGGCTGTTAGACTGACTGCACATAGGGGTACTACTGGCATTGATGCGCTATATCTTGAATTTTCTCCGCAAGTACTGGGTTTCAAGACCTGTCCTTTTGCCAGCTTGTTGGCCTGATCACAAGCTTCCGAACAAGGTATAGTTTGTGCAGAACTTCCCAGGTTAAGGTACCGTTAGACCGCGATATACGAAGTTCGTGTCGCGGGCGCTTGCAGGCATGGCTGTTAGACTGACTGCACATAGGGGTACTACTGGCATTGATGCGCTATATCTTGAATTTTCTCCGCAAGTACTGGGTTTCAAGACCTGTCCTTTTGCCAGCTTGTTGGCCTGATCACAAGCTTCCGAACAAGGTATAGTTTGTGCAGAACTTCCCAGGTTAAGGTACCGTTAGACCGCGATATACGAAGTTCGTGTCGCGGGCGCTTGCAGGCATGGCTGTTAGACTGACTGCACATAGGGGTACTACTGGCATTGATGCGCTATATCTTTAATTTTCTCCGCAAGTACTGGGTTTCAAGACCTGTCCTTTTGCCAGCTTGTTGGCCTGATCACAAGCTTCCGAACAAGGTATAGTTTGTGCAGAACTTCCCAGGTTAAGGTACCGTTAGACCGCGATATACGAAGTTCGTGTCGCGGGCGCTTGCAGGCATGGCTGTTAGACTGACTGCACATAGGGGTACTACTACTGGCATTGATGCGCTATATCTTAATTTTCTCCGCAAGTACTGGGTTTCAAGACCTGTCCTTTTGCCAGCTTGTTGGCCTGATCACAAGCTTCCGAACAAGGTATAGTTTGTGCAGAACTTCCCAGGTTAAGGTACCTTTAGACCGCGATATACGAAGTTCGTGTCGCGGGCGCTTGCAGGCATGGCTGTTAGACTGACTGCACATAGGGGTACTACTGGCATTGATGCGCTATATCTTAAATTTTCTCCGCAAGTACTGGGTTTCAAGACCTGTCCTTTTGCCAGCTTGTTGGCCTGATCACAAGCTTCCGAACAAGGTATAGTTTGTGCAGAACTTCCCAGGTTAAGGTACCGTTAGGCCGCGATATACGAAGTTCGTGTCGCGGGCGCTTGCAGGCATGGCTGTTAGACTGACTGCACATAGGGGTACTACTGGCATTGATGCGCTATATCTTGATTTTCTCCGCAAGTACTGGGTTTCAAGACCTGTCCTTTTGCCAGCTTGTTGGCCTGATCACAAGCTTCCGAACAAGGTATAGTTTGTGCAGAACTTCCCAGGTTAAGGTACCGTTAGACCGCGATATACGAAGTTCGTGTCGCGGGCGCTTGCAGGCATGGCTGTTAGACTGACTGCACATAGGGGTACTACTGGCATTGATGCGCTATATCTTGAATTTTCTCCGCAAGTACTGGGTTTCAAGACCTGTCCTTTTGCCAGCTTGTTGGCCTGATCACAAGCTTCCGAACAAGGTATAGTTTGTGCAGAACTTCCCAGGTTAAGGTACCGTTAGACCGCGATATACGAAGTTCGTGTCGCGGGCGCTTGCAGGCATGGCTGTTAGACTGACTGCACATAGGGGTACTACTGGCATTGATGCGCTATATCTTGAATTTTCTCCGCAAGTACTGGGTTTCAAGACCTGTCCTTTTGCCAGCTTGTTGGCCTGATCACAAGCTTCCGAACAAGGTATAGTTTGTGCAGAACTTCCCAGGTTAAGGTACCGTTAGGCCGCGATATACGAAGTTCGTGTCGCGGGCGCTTGCAGGCATGGCTGTTAGACTGACTGCACATAGGGGTACTACTGGCATTGATGCGCTATATCTTAATTTTCTCCGCAAGTACTGGGTTTCAAGACCTGTCCTTTTGCCAGCTTGTTGGCCTGATCACAAGCTTCCGAACAAGGTATAGTTTGTGCAGAACTTCCCAGGTTAAGGTACCGTTAGACCGCGATATACGAAGTTCGTGTCGCGGGCGCTTGCAGGCATGGCTGTTAGACTGACTGCACATAGGGGTACTACTGGCATTGATGCGCTATATCTTAAATTTTCTCCGCAACCACTGGGTTTCAAGACCTGTCCTTTTGCCAGCTTGTTGGCCTGATCACAAGCTTCCGAACAAGGTATAGTTTGTGCAGAACTTCCCAGGTTAAGGTACCGTTAGGCCGCGATATACGAAGTTCGTGTCGCGGGCGCTTGCAGGCATGGCTGTTAGACTGACTGCACATAGGGGTACTACTGGCATTGATGCGCTATATCTTGAATTTTCTCCGCAAGAACTGGGTTTCAAGACCTGTCCTTTTGCCAGCTTGTTGGCCTGATCACAAGCTTCCGAACAAGGTATAGTTTGTGCAGAACTTCCCAGGTTAAGGTACCGTTAGGCCGCGATATACGAAGTTCGTGTCGCGGGCGCTTGCAGGCATGGCTGTTAGACTGACTGCACATAGGGGTACTACTGGCATTGATGCGCTATATCTTGAATTTTCTCCGCAAGTACTGGGTTTCAAGACCTGTCCTTTTGCCAGCTTGTTGGCCTGATCACAAGCTTCCGAACAAGGTATAGTTTGTGCAGAACTTCCCAGTTAAGGTACCGTTAGGCCGCGATATACGAAGTTCGTGTCGCGGGCGCTTGCAGGCATGGCTGTTAGACTGACTGCACATAGGGGTACTATACTGGCATTGATGCGCTATATCTTAAATTTTCTCCGCAAGTACTGGGTTTCAAGACCTGTCCTTTTGCCAGCTTGTTGGCCTGATCACAAGCTTCCGAACAAGGTATAGTTTGTGCAGAACTTCCCAGGTTAAGGTACCTTAGGCCGCGATATACGAAGTTCGTGTCGCGGGCGCTTGCAGGCATGGCTGTTAGACTGACTGCACATAGGGGTACTACTGGCATTGATGCGCTATATCTTAAATTTTCTCCGCAAGTACTGGGTTTCAAGACCTGTCCTTTTGCCGCTTGTTGGCCTGATCACAAGCTTCCGAACAAGGTATAGTTTGTGCAGAACTTCCCAGGTTAAGGTACCGTTAGGCCGCGATATACGAAGTTCGTGTCGCGGGCGCTTGCAGGCATGGCTGTTAGACTGACTGCACATAGGGGTACTACTGGCATTGATGCGCTATATCTTGAATTTTCTCCGCAAGAACTGGTTTCAAGACCTGTCCTTTTGCCAGCTTGTTGGCCTGATCACAAGCTTCCGAACAAGGTATAGTTTGTGCAGAACTTCCCAGGTTAAGGTACCGTTAGGCCGCGATATACGAAGTTCGTGTCGCGGGCGCTTGCAGGCATGGCTGTTAGACTGACTGCACATAGGGGTACTACTGGCATTGATGCGCTATATCTTGAATTTTCTCCGCAAGTACTGGGTTTCAAGACCTGTCCTTTTGCCAGCTTGTTGGCCTGATCACAAGCTTCCGAACAAGGTATAGTTTGTGCAGAACTTCCCAGGTTAAGGTACCGTTAGGCCGCGATATACGAAGTTCGTGTCGCGGGCGCTTGCAGGCATGGCTGTTAGACTGACTGCACATAGGGGTACTACTGGCATTGATGCGCTATATCTTAAATTTTCTCCGCAAGTACTGGGTTTCAAGACCTGTCCTTTTGCCAGCTTGTTGGCCTGATCACAAGCTTCCGAACAAGGTATAGTTTGTGCAGAACTTCCCAGGTTAAGGTACCGTTAGACCGCGATATACGAATTCGTGTCGCGGGCGCTTGCAGGCATGGCTGTTAGACTGACTGCACATAGGGGTCTACTGGCATTGATGCGCTATATCTTAAATTTTCTCCGCAAGTACTGGGTTTCAAGACCTGTCCTTTTGCCAGCTTGTTGGCCTGATCACAAGCTTCCGAACAAGGTATAGTTTGTGCAGAACTTTCCAGGTTAAGGTACCGTTAGACCGCGATATACGAAGTTCGTGTCGCGGGCGCTTGCAGGCATGGCTGTTAGACTGACTGCACATAGGGGTTCTACTGGCATTGATGCGCTAAATCTTAAATTTTCTCCGCAAGTACTGGGTTTCAAGACCTGTCCTTTTGCCAGCTTGTTGGCCTGATCACAAGCTTCCGAACAAGGTATAGTTTGTGCAGAACTTCCCAGGTTAAGGTACCGTTAGGCCGCGATATACGAAGTTCGTGTCGCGGGCGCTTGCAGGCATTGCTGTTAGACTGACTGCACATAGGGGTACTATACTGGCATTGATGCGCTATATCTTAAATTTTCTCCGCAAGTACTGGGTTTCAAGACCTGTCCTTTTGCCAGCTTGTTGGCCTGATCACAAGCTTCCGAACAAGGTATAGTTTGTGCAGAACTTCCCAGGTTAAGGTACCTTTAGACCGCGATATACGAAGTTCGTGTCGCGGGCGCTTGCAGGCATTGCTGTTAGACTGACTGCACATAGGGTTCTACTGGCATTGATGCGCTATATCTTGAATTTTCTCCGCAAGTACTGGTTTCAAGACCTGTCCTTTTGCCAGCTTGTTGGCCTGATCACAAGCTTCCGAACAAGGTATAGTTTGTGCAGAACTTCCGAGTTTAAGGTACCGTTAGGCCGCGATATACGAAGTTCGTGTCGCGGGCGCTTGCAGGCATGGCTGTTAGACTGACTGCACATAGGGGTACTACTGGCATTGATGCGCTATATCTTGAATTTTCTCCGCAAGTACTGGGTTTCAAGACCTGTCCTTTTGCCAGCTTGTTGGCCTGATCACAAGCTTCCGAACAAGGTATAGTTTGTGCAGAACTTCCCAGGTTAAGGTACCGTTAGGCCGCGATATACGAAGTTCGTGTCGCGGGCGCTTGCAGGCATGGCTGTTAGACTGACTGCACATAGGGGTACTACTGGCATTGATGCGCTATATCTTAAATTTTCTCCGTCAGTATTGGGTTTCAAGACCTGTCCTTTTGCCAGCTTGTTGGCCTGATCACAAGCTTCCGAACAAGGTATAGTTTGTGCAGAACTTCCCAGGTTAAGGTACCGTTAGACCGCGATATACGAAGTTCGTGTCGCGGGCGCTTGCAGGCATGGCTGTTAGACTGACTGCACATAGGGGTACTACTGGCATTGATGCGCTATATCTTGAATTTTCTCCGCAAGTACTGGGTTTCAAGACCTGTCCTTTTGCCAGCTTGTTGGCCTGATCTCAAGCTTCCGAAAAGGTATAGTTTGTGCAGAACTTCCCAGGTTAAGGTACCGTTAGGCCGCGATATACGAAGTTCGTGTCGCGGGCGCTTGCAGGCATGGCTGTTAGACTGACTGCACATAGGGGTACTACTGGCATTGATGCGCTATATCTTAAATTTTCTCCGCAACCACTGGGTTTCAAGACCTGTCCTTTTGCCAGCTTGTTGGCCTGATCACAAGCTTCCGAACAAGGTATAGTTTGTGCAGAACTTCCAAGGTTAAGGTACCGTTAGGCCGCGATATACGAAGTTCGTGTCGCGGGCGCTTGCAGGCATGGCTGTTAGACTGACTGCACATAGGGGTACTACTGGCATTGATGCGCTAAATCTTAAATTTTCTCTGCAACTGCTGGGTTTCAGGACCTGTCCTTTTGCCAGCTTGTTGGCCTCATCACAAGCTTCCGAACAAGGTATAGTTTGTGCAGAACTGCCCAGGTAAAGGTACCTTTAAACCGCGATATACGAATTCGTGTCGCGGGCGCTTGCAGGTATTGCTGTATAGACTGACTGCACATAGGGGTACTACTGGCATTGATGCGCTAAATCTTAAATTTTCTCCGCAACTGCTGGGTTTCAGGACCTGTCCTTTTGCCAGCTTGTGGGCCGCATTACAAGCTTCCGAACAAGGTATAGTTTGTGCAGAACTGCACAGGTAAAGATACCTTTAAACGCGATATACGAAGTTCGTGTCGCGGGCGCTTGCAGGTTTTGCTGTATAGACTGACTGCACATAGGGGTACTACTGGCATTGATGCGCTAAATCTTAAATTTTCTCCGCAACTGCTGGGTTTCAGGACCTGTCCTTTTGCCAGCTTGTGGGCCTCATCACAAGCTTCCGAACAAGGTATAGTTTGTGCAGAACTGCCCAGGTTAAGGTACCTTTAGACCGCGATATACGAAGTTCGTGTCGCGGGCGCTTGCAGGTATTGCTGTATAGACTGACTGCACATAGGGGTACTACTGGCATTGATGCGCTAAATCTTGAATTTTCTCCGCAACTGCTGGGATTCAGGACCTGTCCTTTTGCCAGCTTGTGGGCCTCATCACAAGCTTCCGAACAAGGTATAGTTTGTGCAGAACTGCCCAGGTAAGGTACCTTTAGACCGCGATATACGAAGTTCGTGTCGCGGGCGCTTGCAGGTATTGCTGTATAGACTGTCTGCACATAGGTGTACTACTGTCATTGATGCGCTAAATCTTGAATTTTCTCCGCAACTGCTGCGTTTCAGGACCTGTCCTTTTGCCAGCTTGTGGGCCTCATCACAAGCTTCCGAACAAGGTATAGTTTGTGCAGAACTGCCCAGGTAAAGGTACCTTTAAACCGCGATATACGAAGTTCGTGTCGCGGGCGCTTGCAGGTATTGCTGTATAGACTGACTGCACATAGGGGTACTACTGGCATTGATGCGCTAAATCTTAAATTTTCTCCGCAACTGCTGGGTTTCAGGACCTGTCCTTTTGCCAGCTTGTGGGCCTCATCACAAGCTTCCGAACAAGGTATAGTTTGTGCAGAACTGCCCAGGTTAAGGTACCTTTAGACCGCGATATACGAAGTTCGTGTCGCGGGCGCTTGCAGGCATTGCTGTATAGACTGACTGCACATAGGGGTACTACTGGCATTGATGCGCTAAATCTTGAATTTTCTCCGCAACTGCTGGGTTTCAGGACCTGTCCTTTTGCCAGCTTGTGGGCCTCATCAAAAGCTTCCGAACAAGGTATAATTACGAAGTTCGTATCGCGGGCGCTTGCAGGCATTGCTGTATGGAATGACTGCACATAGGGGTACTACTGGCATTGATGCGCTAAATCTTGAATTTTCTCCGCAACTGCTGCGTTTCAGGACCTGTCCTTTTGCCAGCTTGTGGGCCTCATCACAAGCTTCCGAACAAGGTATAGTTTGTGCAGAACTGCCCAGGTTAAGGTACCTTTAGACCGCGATATACGAAGTTCGTGTCGCGGGCGCTTGCAGGTATTGCTGTATAGACTGACTGCACATAGGGGTACTACTGGCATTGATGCGCTAAATCTTGAATTTTCTCCGCAACTGCTGCGTTTCAGGACCTGTCCTTTTGCCAGCTTGTGGGCCTCATCACAAGCTTCCGAACAAGGTATAGTTTGTGCAGAACTGCCCAGGTAAAGGTACCTTTAAACCGCGATATACGAAGTTCGTGTCGCGGGCGCTTGCAGGTATTGCTGTATAGACTGACTGCACATAGGGGTACTACTGGCATTGATGCGCTAAATCTTAAATTTTCTCCGCAACTGCTGGTGTTCAGGACCTGTCCTTTTGCCAGTTTGTGGGCCTCATCACAAGCCTCCGAACAAGGTATAGTTTGTGCAGAAATACCCATGTAAAGGTACCTTTAGACCGCTATATACGAAGTTCGTGTCGCGGGCGCTTGCGGGTATTGCTGTATAGACTGACTGCACATAGGGGTACTACTGGCATTGATGCGCTAAATCTTAAATTTTCTCCGCAACTGCTGGGTTTCAGGACCTGTCCTTTTGCCAGCTTGTGGGCCTCATCACAAGCTTCCGAACAAGGTATAGTTTGTGCAGAACTGCCCAGGTAAGGTACCTTTAAACCGCGATATACGAAGTTCGTGTCGCGGGCGCTTGCAGGTATTGCTGTATAGACTGACTGCACATAGGGGTACTACTGGCATTGATGCGCTAAATCTTGAATTTTCTCCGCAACTGCTGAGTTTCAGGACCTGTCCTTTTGCCAGCTTGTGGGCCTCATCACAAGCTTCCGAACAAGGTATAGTTTGTGCAGAACTGCCCAGGTAAAGGTACCTTTAAACCGCGATATACGAAGTTCGTGTCGCGGGCGCTTGCAGGTATTGCTGTATAGACTGACTGCACATAGGGGTACTACTGGCATTGATGCGCTAAATCTTAAATTTTCTCTGCAACTGCTGGGTTTCAGGACCTGTCCTTTTCCAGCTTGTGGGCCTCATCACAAGCTTCCGAACAAGGTATAGTTTGTGCAGAACTGCCCAGGTTAAGGTACCTTTAGACCGCAATACACGAAGTTCGTGTCGCGGGCGCTTGCAGGCTTTGCTGCATAGACTGACTGCATATAGGGGTACTACTGGCATTCATGCGCTAAATCTTGAATTTTCTCCGCAACTGCTGGGTTTCAGGACCTGTCCTTTGGCCAGCATGTGGGCCTCATCAAAAGCTTCCGAACAAGGTATAATTACGAAGTCCGTATCGCGGGCGCTTGCAGGCATTGCTGTATAGACTGACTCCACTTAGGGGTACTACTGGCATTGATGCGCTAAATCTTGAATTTTCTCCGCAACTGCTGCGTTTCAGGACCTGTCCTTTTGCCAGCTTGTGGGCCTCATCACAAGCTTCCGAACAAGGTAGAGTTTGTGCAGAACTGCCCAGGTTAAGGTACCTTTAGACCGCGATTTACGAAGTTCGTGTCGCGGGCGCTTGCAGGTATTGCTGTATAGACTGACTGCACATAGGGGTACTACTGGCATTGATGCGCTAAATCTTAATTTTCTCCGGAACTGCTGCGTTTCAGGACCTGTCCTTTTGCCAGCTTGTGGGCCTCATCACAAGCTTCCGAACAAGGTATAGTTTGTGCAGAACTGCCCAGGTAAAGGTACCTTTAAACCGCGATATACGAAGTTCGTGTCGCGGGCGCTTGCAGGTTTTGCTGTATAGACTGACTGCACATAGGGGTACTACTGGCATTGATGCGCTAAATCTTAAATTTTCTCCGCAACTGCTGGGTTTCAGGACCTGTCCTTTTGCCAGCTTGTGGGCCTCATCACAAGCTTCCGAACAAGGTATAGTTTGTGCAGAAATACCCATGTTAAGGTACCTTTAGACCGCGATATACGAAGTTCGTGTCGCGGGCGCTTGCAGGTATTGCTGTATAGACTGACTGCACATAGGGGTACTACTGGCATTGATGCGCTAAATCTTGAATTTTCTCCGCAACTGCTGGGATTCAGGACCTGTCCTTTTGCCAGCTTGTGGGCCTCATCACAAGCTTCCGAACAAGGTATAGTTTGTGCAGAACTGCCCAGGTAAAGGTACCTTTAGACCGCGATATACGAATTTCGTGTCGCGGGCGCTTGCAGGTATTGCTGTATAGACTGTCTGCACATAGGTGTACTACTGGCATTGATGCGCTAAATCTTAAATTTTCTCCGCAACTGCTGCGTTTCAGGACCTGTCCTTTTGCCAGCTTGTGGGCCTCATCACAAGCTTCCGAACAAGGTATAGTTTGTGCAGAACTGCCCAGGTTAAGGTACCTTTAGACCGCGATATACGAAGTTCGTGTCGCGGGCGCTTGCAGGTATTACTGTATAGACTGACTGCACATAGGGGTACTACTGGCATTGATGCGCTAAATCTTGAATTTTCTCCGCAACTGCTGCGTTTCAGGACCTGTCCTTTTGCCAGCTTGTGGGCCTCATCACAAGCTTCCGAACAAGGTATAGTTTGTGCAGAACTGCATAGGTAAAGGTACCTTTAAACCGCCATATACGAAGTTCGTGTCGCGGGCGCTTGCAGGCATTGCTGTATAGACTGACTGCACATAGGGGTACTACTGGCATTGATGCGCTAAATCTTAATTTTCTTCGCAACTGCTGGGTTTCAGGACCTGTCCTTTTGTCAGCTTGTGGGCCTCATCACAAGCTTCCGAACAAGGTATAGTTTGTGCAGAAATACCCATGTTAAGGTACCTTTAGACCGCGATATACGAAGTTCGTGTCGCGGGCGCTTGCAGGTATTGCTGTATAGACTGACTGCACATAGGGGTACTACTGGCATTGATGCGCTAAATCTTGAATTTTCTCCGCAACTGCTGGGATTCAGGACCTGTCCTTTTGCCAGCTTGTGAACCTCATCACAAGCTTCCGAACAAGGTATAGTTTGTGCAGAACTGCCCAGGTAAAGGTACCTTTAGACCGCGATATACGAATTTCGTGTCGCGGGCGCTTGCAGGTATTGCTGTATAGACTGTCTGCACATAGGTGTACTACTGTCATTGATGCGCTAAATCTTAAATTTTCTCCGCAACTGCTGCGTTTCAGGACCTGTCCTTTTGCCAGCTTGTGGGCCTCATCACAAGCTTCCGAACAAGGTATAGTTTGTGCAGAACTGCCCAGGTTAAGGTACCTTTAGACAGCGATATACGAAGTTCGTGTCGCGGGCGCTTGCAGGTATTACTGTATAGACTGACTGCACATAGGGGTACTACTGGCATTGATGCACTAAATCTTGAATTTTCTCCGCAACTGCTGCGTTTCAGGACCTGTCCTTTTGCCAGCTTGTGGGCCTCATCACAAGCTTCCGAACAAGGTATAGTTTGTGCAGAACTGCATAGGAAAGGTACCTTTAAACCGCGATATACGAAGTTCGTGTCGCGGGCGCTTGCAGGTATTGCTGTATAGACTGACTGCACATAGGGGTACTACTGGCATTGATGCGTTAAATCTTGTATTTTCTCCGCAATTGCTGAGTTTCAGGACCTGTCCTTTTGCCAGCTTGTGGGCCTCATCACAAGCTTCCGAACAAGGTATAGTTTGTGCAGAACTGCCCAGGTAAAGGTACCTTTAAACCGCGATATACGAAGTTCGTGTCGCTGGAGCTTGCAGGTATTGCTGTATAGACTGACTGCACATAGGGGTACTACTGGCACTGATGCGCTAAATCTTAAATTTTCTCTGCAACTGCTGGGTTTCAGGACCTGTCCTTTTCCCAGCTTGTGGGCCTCATCACAAGCTTCCGAACAAGGTATAGTTTGTGCAGAACTGCCCAGGTTAAGGTACCTTTAGACCGCAATACACGAAGTTCGTGTCGCGGGCGCTTGCAGGCTTTGCTGCATAGACTGACTGCATATATGGGTACTACTGGCATTCATGCGCTAAATCTTGAATTTTCTCCGCAACTGCTGGGTTTCAGGACCTGTCCTTTGGCCAGCATGTGGGCCTCATCAAAAGCTTCCGAACAAGGTATAATTACGAAGTTCGTATCGCGGGCGCTTGCAGGCATTGCTGTATGGACTGACTCCACTTAGGGGTACTACTGGCATTGATGCGCTAAATCTTGAATTTTCTCCGCAACTGCTGCGTTTCAGGACCTGTCCTTTTGCCAGCTTGTGGGCCTCATCACAAGCTTCCGAACAAGGTAGAGTTTGTGCAGAACTGCCCAGGTTAAGGTACCTTTAGACCGCGATTTACGAAGTTCGTGTCGCGGGCGCTTGCAGGTATTGCTGTATAGACTGACTGCACATAGGGGTACTACTGGCATTGATGCGCTAAATCTTGAATTTTCTCCGCAACTGCTGCGTTTCAGGACCTGTCCTTTTGCCAGCTTGTGGGCCTCATCACAAGCTTCCGAACAAGGTATAGTTTGTGCAGAACTGCACAGGTAAAGGTACCTTTAAACCGCGATATACGAAGTTCGTGTCGCGGGCGCTTGCAGGTATTGCTGTATATACTGACTGCACATAGGGGTACTACTGGCATTGATGCGCTAAATCTTAAATTTTCTCCGCAACTGCTGGGTTTCAGGACCTGTCATTTTGCAGCTTGTGGGCCTCATCACAAGCCTCCGAACAAGGTATAGTTTGTGCAGAAATACCCAGGTAAAGGTACCTTTAGACCGCTATATACGAAGTTCGTGTCGCGGGCGCTTGCGGGTATTGCTGTATTGACTGACTGCACATAGGGGTACTACTGGCATTGATGCGCTAAATCTTGAATTTTCTCCGCAACTGCTCAGATTCAGGACCTGTCCTTTTGCCAGCTTGTGGGCCTCATCACAAGCTTCCGAACAAGGTATAGTTGGTGCAGAACTTCCCAGGTTAAGGTACCTTTAGACCGCGATATACGAAGTTCGTGTCGCGGGCGCTTGCAGGCATTGCTGTTAGACTGACTGCACATAGGGGTACTACTGGCATTGATGCGCTATATCTTAAATTTTCTCCTCAACCACTTGGTTTCAAGACGTGCCTATTTGCCAGCTTGTTGGCCTTATCATAAGCTTCCGAACAAGGTATAGTTTGTGCAGAACTTCTCAGGTTAAGGTACCTTTAGACGGCGATATACGAAGTTCGTGTCGCGGGCGCTTGCAGGCATTGCTGTTAGACTAACTGCACATAGGGTACTACTGGCATTGATGCGCTATATCTTGAATTGTCTCCGCAACCACTTGGTTTCAAGACGTGTCCTTTTGCCAGCCTGTTGGCCTTATCACAAGCTTCCGAACAAGGTATAGTTTGTGCAGAACTTCCCAGGTTAAGGTACCGTTAGGCCGCAATATACGAAGTTCGTGTCGCGGGCGCTTGCAGGCATTGCTGTATAGACTAACTGCACATAGGGGTACTACTGGCATTGATGCGCTAAATCTTAAATTTTCTCCGCAACTGCTGGGTTTCAGGACTTGTTCTTTTGCTTGCTTGTGGGCCTCATTACAAGCTTCCGAACAAGGTATAGTTTGTGCAGAACTGCATAGGTAAAGGTACCTTTAAACCGCGATATACGAAGTTCGTGTCGCGGGCGCTTGCAGGTATTGCTGTATAGACTGACTGCACATAGGGGTACTACTGGCATTGATGCGCTAAATCTTAAATTTTCTCCGCAACTGCTGTGTTTCAGGACCTGTCCTTTTGCCAGCTTGTTGGAGTCATCACAACCTCCCGAACAAGGTATAGTTTGTACAGAACTGCCCAGGTTAAGGTACCTTTAGACCGCGATATACGAAGTTCGTGTCGCGGGCGCTTGCAGGCATTGCTGTATAGACTGACTGCACATAGGGGTACTACTGGAATTGATGCGCTAAATCTTGAATTTTCTCCGCAACTGCTGGGTTTCAGGACTTGTCCTTTTGCCAGCTTGTGGGCCTCATCACAAGCTTCCGAACAAGGTATAGTTTGTGCAGAACTGCCCAGGTTATTCAATCGTCGGATTAATTTAACTGGGTTGACACTGTTTCAATACCAATTTATTCGGGGCGCAAATAGAATACACTTTGGATGTCCTTTAACCCGTGTACGCCATTGGAACGGGACATTACAGACATTTAGGATGGTACAAAATCATTTCAAAATGGGATATCCGTATTTTCTTTGGAAAACTGCTGTTTTGTACATTATTTGTCAATCGTCGGATTAATTTAACTGGGCTGACTCAGTTTCAATACCAATTTATTCGGGGCGCGAATAGAATCCATTTTGGATGTCCCTCAACCCGTGTATGTAATTGGAACGGGACATTTCGGACATTTAGGATGGTACAGAAATCATTTCAAAATGGGATATCTGCATTTTCCTTGGAAAACGGCTGATTTGTTTCGTAATTATCAACCGTCGGATTAATTTAATTGAGCTGACACTGTTTCAGTTCGGATTTATTCGGGGCGCAAATAGAATATATTTTGGATGTCCCTTAACCCGTGTGTGTAATTGGAACGGGACATTGCGGACATTTAGGATGGTACAAAATCATTTCAAAATGGGATATCCGTATTTTCGTTGGAAAACGGCTGTTTTGTATCGTAATTATCAATCGTCGGATTAATTTGATTGGGCTGACTCTGTTTCAATACTGATTTATTCTGGGCGCAAATAGAATACGCTTTGAGAGTCCCTTAACCCATGTATGCAATTGGAACGGGACATTTCGGACATTTACGATGGTACAAAATCATTTCAAAATGGGATACCCGTATTTTCGTTGGAAAACGACTGTTTTGTAAGTTAATTATCAATCGTCGGATTAATTTAATTGGGCTGACTCTGTTTAAATACTGATTTATTGGGGCGCAAATAGAATACACTTTGAGAGTCCCTTAACCCATGTATGCAATTGGAACGGGACATTTCGGACATTTACGATAATACAAAATCATTTCAAAATGGGATACCCGTATTTTCGTTTGAAAACGACTGTTTTGCAAGTTAATTATCAATCGTCGGATTAATTTAATTGGGCTGACTCTGTTTCAATACCGATTTATTCGGGGCGCAAATAGAATACACTTTGGATGTCCCTTAACCCGTGTATGCCATTGGAACGGCACAATTCGGACATTTAGGATGGTACAAAATCATTTCAAAATGGGATATCCGTATTTTCTTTCGAAGACGAATGTTTTGTACGTTAATTATCAATCGTCGGATTAATTTAATTGGGCTGACTCTGTTTCAATACTGATTTATTTTGGGCGCAAATAGAATACACTTTGAGAGTCCCTTAACCCATGTATGCAATTGGAACGGGACATTTCGGACATTTACGATAATACAAAATCATTTCAAAATGGGATACCCGTATTTTCGTTTGAAAACGACTGTTTTGCAAGTTAATTATCAATTGTCGGATTAATTTAATTGGGCTGACTCTGTTTCAATACCGATTTATTCGGGGCGCAAATAGAATACACTTTGGATGTCCCTTAACCCCTGTATGCCATTGGAACGGCACAATTCGGACATTTAGGATGGTACAAAATCATTTCAAAATGGGATATCCGTATTTTCTTTCGAAGACGAATGTTTTGTACGTTAATTATCAATCGTCGGATTAATTTAATTGGGCTGACTCTGTTTCAATACTGATTTATTTTGGGCGCAAATAGAAAACACTTTGGATGTCCCTTAACCCGTGTATGTAATTGGAACGGGACATTTCGGACATTTAGGATGGTACAAAATCATTTCAAAATGGGATATCCGTATTTTCTTTGGAAAACGAATGTTTTGTTCGTTAATTATCAATCGTCGGATTAATTTTATTGGGCTGACTCTGTTTCAATACCGATTTATTCCAAGCGCGAATAGAATACACTTTGAGAGTCCCTTAACCCGTGTATGCAATTGGAACGGGACATTTCCGACATTTAGGATGGTACAAAATCATTTCAAAATGGGATACCCGTATTTTCTTTGGAAAACGAATGTTTTGTTCGTTAATTATCAATCGTCGGATTAATTTAATTGGGCTGACTCTGTTTCAATACCGATTTATTCCAAGCGCGAATAGAATACACTTTGAGAGTCCCTTAACCCGTGTATGCAATTGGAACGGGACATTTCCGACATTTAGGATGGTACAAAATCATTTCAAAATGGGATATCCGTATTTTCTTTGGAAAACGAATGTTTTGTACGTTAATTATCAATCGTCTGATTAATTTAATTGGGATGACTCTGTTTCAATACTGATTTATTCCGGGCGCAAATAGAAAACACTTTGGATGTCCCTTAACCCGTGTATGCAATTGGAACGGGACATTTCGGACATTTAGGATGGTACAAAATCATTTCAAAATGGGATATCCGTATTTTCTTTGGAAAACGGCTGTTTTGTTTCGTAATTATCAATCGTTGGATTAATTTAATTGGGATGACTCTGTTTCAATACTGATTTATTCGGGGCGCAAAATAGAATACACTTGGGATGTCCCTTAACCCGTGTATGCAATTGGAACGGGCCATTTCGGACATTTAGGATGGTACAAAATCATTTCAAAATGGGACATCCGTATTTTCTTTGGAAAACCGGTCTTTTGTATCGTAATTATTAATTGTCGGATTAATTTCATTGGGCTGACTCTGTTTCAATACTGGTTTATTCGGGGCGCGAATAGAATACATTTTGGATGTCCCTTAACCCGTGTATGCAATTGGAACGGGACATTTCGGACATTTAGGATGGTACAAAATCATTTCAAAATGGGATATCCGTATTTTCTTTGGAAAACGGCTGTTTTGTACGTTAATTATCAATCGTTGGATTAATTCAATCGGGCTGACTCTGTTTCAATACCGATTTATTCCGGGCGCGAATAGAATACACTTTGGATGTCCCTGAACCCGTGTAAGCAATTGGAACGGGAAATTTCCGGCATTTAGGAGGGTACAAAATCATTTTACAATTATTATAATACCTGTGTACGTACGTGTCATAAAAGTATCGTAGAGGGCACTAAACAACCATGTATTTTGGGAAAAGATGATCACGGCCAGGCCTTATGAGTATTAATTTCTATGAAAAAAATGGAAAGTTTTGCAAAAACAGGAAAGAAAGATATGAAATCAGGCAACCCCCCCCCCCCCGGGACTCATGCATGGGACCCGGTCCTTCCCGCAACGCAACACTACTCAAGGAGTAGTCTGGCGGATATAGCGCCCTCTCATCGGCTATAAGGCAGAACCTTAGTTCAGTAACGTTAACATTTATAACATTAACATTCCCGATTGTGAAAAACAATTGCCACAGTCTTCATTACGATTTACTTTAGAGTCGAATAAACAACATTTTCAGTTATTTAAGGTAATCCACCGTGATAAGAAGTTGAACTTCCTTTATAATTCGTTTTCTCCTAATGTGCATTTGCAATGACTGTTTAGGGCCACCGTAGTGGCAATTAATCCTCACGGCGGTGCGCCGCCGTAAAAATAGTGCCTAGCCAAAAATCCGGCCAGCCGAAAATCCGGCCCGATTTTCGTGCCAAGATCAGCCTGGTCAAACAACACGTATATGTACACACGTGGGACTTTCCAACTTCCCAAGGTCAATTATTAATAGTTTGCTACCCAGACTCCCGTAAAGCGAATGATGATGGTAGGAAATTTGGATCAGATTGGGGCCTGTCTTATTTCCAAGGCCGCTTGGTGGCGCTATACTACATGTCTGGAGTACCGAAGTTTGAAGATTTGTTGTCGTAAGTGCACAATCATGACTATGCCGGAGAAAAGAGCGAAGGTTTGGTGCTCCGCACCTAATTGCACCAATAATCCGAAGAAAACACCACATAACTCTTTCTACCGTTTTCCAAAAGACAGTGAGAGGTAAGGCGAAGCTAAACAATAAAAATAAAATGCCAATAGATAGTGGATATTTTGCCGGAGGTAATGACGGCAAACTAACGTTCACTAAAGATTTGCCGGCGACAATCCATATCAACAGAGGGCGCTGTACTCTTTAAGATAGGGCTGAATTATAAGATGTATTAAATTCCCACTAAAAGTTGTGTAGCACGTTTGGTGTAGTGGTTAAGGCTTAAGCAAAAGCTCTACTGCGGAAGACTCGAGTTCGAAACCGATCCCCGCCACATTTTTAAGATTTTTTTCCCATCCCCAAATAAATAAGAATATTCTTCTTTTATTATTTTAACATGTCTCAAACATTTTATTGCAGAGTCTTACATTTTCTTTTTCAGATTTGTGGGTCCGGAGGATTTTTTTTAAAAGGGAAATAAAGTCCGAAATTATAAAATGGTCTGAATCCCATCTTGTGAATACGAGGTTACTACGATAATATTGGCATGGAGCCAGACTGAAATTTGTCACCGGAAAATGTTTAAGTACAAAAAAACAGTAACTGCGCATGTTCAGTGCATATCCGGCAAACTAACGTTTACTAAAGGTTTGCCGTCTCCGGCAAAATATCCACTGCCATAAAAATATCGCGCGATCAAAATACGTTACGGAATTGTCTGGTTCCCTGACGTAATATTATTATTCAACGTCAAACAGACTATCACATCAATGGTCCCCGGACTATTTCCCTTTAAAAAAAAATCCTCTAAAACTATTTCCAGGGATTAAAAACGAAAGCCAGGTCCTTATAGGCCTACCCAAAAATTATAATTTTCAAAAGATGCATCAAATTAACATCAAATTAACGCTTGTAATAGTACAAAACCAGAGAAAATGGTATGCTGATGCATCGTTCCTGCATGTTCTGTAACAACTTACGGCGATCGTGTAGTGTAGGCCCCGGTTCCTATAATAAGGTAACAAAATCCACTTTAAAATTATAAGACCGACCAAACTAGTTGGCGACATTCTCAATAAACAGGTATGACTCATACTCATAGATATAGGGCAGGGTATTGATTTTTTGAGGGAAATTTGGGGGTAAAATGACGATGACAGTGACAACACGCAACCTGAAAATAAAGTGAGCATGCACAGCGCGCTGAATCGCAAGGCACAAACCGCGCAGGAAAATCGTGATTTCTACCCAAAGAAACTGTTCAAAATTGGAAAATGGGTGTCATTAGATTAGAATGAAGAAAAGTTGCTTTTGATTGTAAAGGTTATTTTTGAGCAATATAAAACATTTTTGACTCTAATTTGATCAAAACAAAACAGGGGCCCTACACTACACCGTGCACTACACGATCGCCTGATTTTTTTTCTGCTTTTGCAAGAAGTGAGGTGCGTTTTAGTAGATATGTTTACATTTTTTAATGAAATGAAATGAAAATGTATCCATACTTATGTATCTAGGAGTGATTTAAAGCTGACAAGGCTTGTTTGGAACAGAGCAACAATCGTTTGAATGACAATTTTGTGTGGGGCAGTATAGGAAATGTCTAAACTCGCGTTTGGGTATTAGGCCTATACGTATCGTTTCGGTTTTGCCCGGTAACACCATGTGGTAATAACTACTGCTTAGAAGATATTAGTTCTGAGAAGAACTTGTCCTGCTTATTATCAACTTGCTAAGTAGTTTTTTTTGTTCCGTTTAGAACAGTCCTGCTGTAAGTTCTAAAAGAACTTGTCTTTGGTCTCAACGTTTCGACTAGCCTGCTCTAGTCATTGTCAGGAGACTGAAGATAGTTGGAGATGCTACTCCTTAAGTAGGGTTTGTTAGGATTAGGAGTGCTTGCTGGGCATGCCCTGCTCGCTCGGGTGTGTCAGTTGGTTGTGAGCCATGGGCATTGTGTTGAGGGATGCCCGCTGAGCGTCCTGCTCGCTCAACTGTGTCAGTTGGCTGTGAGCCTTGGGCATTGTGTTGAGGGATGCCCGCTGAGTGTCCTGCTCGCTCAGGTGTGTCAGTTGGCTGTGAGCCACGGGTGTTGCAACTTGGAATAACTGAATGCCATATGTGGCTTATGAAGTAGCCGATATCTTGTGGGACAGTGTCATGTTTGTGGATCTCAATAGCTTCTCCGATACGACGGGTGTACCAGTGTTTCTCTGGGGCTATGATTTCCGCTTGTTCCCAATCAACAACATGATCCAGATCAGCAGAGTGTTTGACAATTGCCGATTTGTCAAGTTCCCCTCTGCGGCCGTGAGCTATGTGTTCTTTAAGCCTGGTAGTGAGGTCTCTGCCAGTCTCGCCAGTGTACACTTTGCCACATGAGCAAGGAATTCGGTAAACTCCTGCTTGACTTCTCGGGTTGTGCTTGTCTTTGTGGGTGTACAATTTCGTTTCGAGTTTATTGCGAGTTCGGTAGTAGACCTTAATATTGGCTTCACGGAGGATTCGCTGGATCTTGTGTGATGCATGGCCAATATACGGAAGGACTGCAACCGGCATATCGGGTGTGTTCAGGGTCTGAGACATGCTCGAATCCGGTGCGAGGCTGTGATTCTTAGGTCTGTACCCATTGTCTCTTAGCACTTTATTGAGGTGCTTCAGTTCGGATTGTAGGTGTTCATCATCACTGATGATATGTGCCCTTCGAAGTAGGGTGCGGTTCACCGAGGTTTTCACTGATGGTGGGTGGAATGAATGAGCATTGAGGTATCGGTCTGTATGTGTAGGTTTCCTGTACACAGAGTGTCCAAGTAAACCATCGGCCCGTTTGGAAATGAGTACATCAAGGAAAGGCAATGAATCGGATGTCTCAGTTTCCATGGTGAATTGTATACTCGGGTGTTGTTGGTTGAGATGGCGGAGGAAACCATCAAGCTTGTCCGGGCCATGTGGCCATATGATGAATGTATCATCTACGTATCGAAGCCATAACTTAGGTTGGAATTGAGCTGTTGCCAAAGTTTTTAATAAAAAGAATGATTCGATTTAAAAACCTAAAACTTGAGGAATGCTATTTAATATACAGTGGAACGCCGCTATATCGAACACCGCTATACCGAACATTCGGCTATACCGAACATCATCTTTGGCTCCCGGTTTTAATGTACAAAACGTACCGAACATTGTTGTTGGAAAAAGTCAACAGATTAACAAAAACTCTACCGGTTGTTCATGTATTAAACACTGTTTGGGCCACTTTTAATTCCCGAACATCAAACGACCCATGGTTAGGCCTATATCATGTTTAAATGTTAAGAGCGATAGATGGCTATTATTTCCTCAAGGAATAAACGGGAAAACCACCCCTTTCTGAGTTTCATGACGACTCCTCGTGCGGCCGCGAAATGTGCAGAAATGGCAGTTCACTATTGGTCAAAAGAGGGTACCGGCGGTTCAAACTCGCTGTACCGAACGATCGTTATTACAAACACTTTCGGTGGATCCCACAATGTGCGTTATAGCGGCGTTCCACTGTAGTTGCGCGACAGCTCATGAGTCATGTTGAGATAGCTTGAGTAACTCCAGCTCCAGTGCTTATCGCATTTAGAGCTGGAGGCACTACTATCTGTACGTTAGCGGCAAGTAGATCGTAACTTAAGAGGCCCGAAAGCCAGGACCGTATATCGTCTAGTGTATTACAAAAATGGTCAATTTTTCTTCTAGTATTATCCCAACCCAGATTGGGATTTAGGAAAATCCATATCTCATACCATGCAGCAGTCATTCATGAAGCTAATAAACGACTTCAAACAGAACAAGAAAGACTACAATATGGAATTTGTTGATGATTTTGGTGGCGATTCTCCAGAAAACGTCCATTGCCACAGCTGTCATGCATGTCTTCTGTACGTATTATTAATACCCATGAAGCGCGTCCCGTCATCACAATAGATTTTCGAAATTGCTCTACCCACTGGTCGTCTGCATACATGCCTTTGTGCAGAGTGCACGGTGTATGTGGGTATCATACTGCTTTCAGGTGCGCTAGTGGTTTTAATTTTCATCTGGTGCGATGTCGTGGAAAGACAAACAGACAGATGTCTGGAAATAATAACCTCTTAGTTGCTCTTCTGTTAGCATTTTTTAACAACAATGTTTGGTACATGTATGTTTTGTTCACAAGAATCGGAAGCCAAGTACGAAGTTCAGTATAGCCGAATGTTCGGTACAGCGATATCAGGTATAGCGACGTTCCACTGTATACAATATCAGTGACATTAATGTGTCCTGTACCCCATTTTTTTGTGGTCGCAGATCTGCTAAGTGGGTGGTATCAACAGGGCGAGATGACCTACGTGACAGGCCAGCGGACTACCGCTACAGAAACTGCAGGATATGCTCCGAGCATTTTGAAAAACGTCAAATCCTGTGCACCGGAAGACTGGTGTGGAATGCAGTTCCCACTGTGTTCAGTGTCTCGGACTTGCCTCCGAAGCGAAAGCGAGCGAGAAGAGGTGCTGGTACCGGAAGCACTGGGCCTACTACTACTACTACTACTACTACTACTACAAGAAGCCCCGAAAAGACATGTGAGCAAGATTCAGGTATGATGAGAAATGTGTGTCTATTACAGTACACGTACATCAGCACCGTCGATGTCAGAATTTTTAAATAAGGGAATAAATGTGTGTTTGGGAGGTTTTAATCACTCTGTTTCAGATCGCTTGGAGTCTGGGTGCTGATAATAACCCGAGCCGAAGGCTCGGGTAATTATCAGCACCCAGACTCCAAGCGGTCTTAAACAGAGAGATTAATACTGACCAAGCACATACAGTCGACTCTCGTTAGTACAAACTCAGTTAATACAAAATTCTGGTTATAACAAACATAAGGCCTTGGTCCCGACTGTGCATTTATGTGCACAATGAATGGGACTGATGTTCCTCTTAATACAAAATTCCGATATACATGTAACAAACAATTTGGCTAGGTCCGAACGAGTTTGTATTAATGAGACTCGACTGTATATATTTATGAATGGCCTTAGCTGAGGATCTATAGTGTAGCATTTGTTGAGCATGTTTTACTAACTCGCTTTACTATCATCGCTTTAATATTTAGACGTGAGCCCGGATACGGAACAAGATCCAGCAGACCACAGCTATGCGAGGGCCACAGAAACTACCGAGGCAAGCACTACCAGTGAGGCAAGCACTACCAGTGAGGCAGGCACTACCAGTGAGGCAAGCACGACCATTGAGGCAAGCACTACCATTGAGGCAAGCACTACCAGTGAAGCAAGCACTACCAGTGAGGCAAGCACTACCAGTGAGGCAAGCACTACCAGTGAGGCCAGCAGGTGTGATGTACAATTACAATCCACGCCTTCACAGACTGATCCAGGTATGGGAAATCTTCCTAACAAAAAAAAACCAAATTGCTCCGCCTTAACCCAGTAACCTACCCCAGCCCATCAAACCCCAATGGCATGTTTTGTTGGAATCTGTCAGGATGGGTACGGTACCCCTAAACTGACAGTCTTTCACATTGGGTTGGCACACCTCCAGGATCAAAGTCAGAAAAAGGGTTTGTGTAGTTTCCCATATCTGACCTGCCATGTCATAATGAGGAATAACCCCCACCTGTTGACTTTTCAAGTTACGTACACCATGTTAAAGCGCAAATCATTGGCTTTCTATTGATACCAAATTGTTTTATGTAGCTTAATTTATGCCAAAGATATGCCACAAGAACTTCAACAGTGTCCCGCCGAGCTTCACCAACCTCATTTCAAGAAAAACAGCTTTGAAAAAAGACATATCGTCACCACGAAGTAACACCCATCTACATACCAGTAAAAACTAGCAATCGGAGAAAACGGCAACTAAAGTTGGAACGCCTTCTAAAACAACACTTTGCGTCAAAACGACAGAGTATTTTCAGTTGGGTTTCTTGTTGTGGACACTTGATGAATTGAATTTATTAAATCTGCTGTTTTACACCCGTTTGTTTATTAAATAAACAAGAAATAAGAGGAAAAAGATGATTGTTAGTTCGTGAAACTGAAAAGGCTGCGAAACTGTAAATTTTCGTTTTCACGAAGTAACACTCTTCAATGTATTCAACACGAGGAAAGTGCAATTTCAGGTCAGCGCGCGCGCTCATACAACTTATTACAAGAAGAGTGTTACTTCGTGAAAACCTTTTTGCTCACTTATGAGCAGAGTGCGCGCCATGCATTGCAATGGTAAATGGAACTTGAGTGTTACTTCATGAAAACAAAAATTGTCACTTTTGCGCAAAAGTTGCCATGGATACTTAGCGTAATTATTAAAGTAAAGCTCTTGAAGCTTTGAAACTTTGTGCAATGGTAGGCCTTGATGAATAATGTTTAAAAATCCAAAACTGAAAATCGAAAAAAGTATGGTTTAACACGGTAGAGTGTTACTTCGTGGTGTCGATGACGATATGCATTTTCGCCTCCAACGGCAGTTGAAAACTTTCTTCAGTTTCCAGCTTTTGGGAGTATTTTTTTCCGAACAAAAATACATAGTGTGAGTCTTGGATTCCTTGGCTACTCAAAAATAAGAAAAAAAAAACATATCGATTTTGACATGATATTTCTAGTGCATGCAACTTCAGGCGTTGATTACTCATAACATGGTTTTAGGAGACATTCCTCATTTTGCCACAGTAGGTCACATATTGTGTTGGAGTTTGCCACGATGGGTATGGTTCCTACATGTACATGTAGTAAATTATGCATGGGATTTAAAGCTGTTTTTGTTGTTGTTGGAAATACGTCATAGAAGTGGTTACAATGTATGTCATACGCCCCTGAGGTTAAGCATTGCCCGAAGTGATGTTTCCTCACAAACCTGAACTTACAGTACCGGTGCCTACTTTTCATCATGTTTTTTCCATTCGAAAAGAGAAACAACAGAATTTGTCATGTGGGCAATTCCACGGTTACTCACGTTACATTTTTGATGTACTTTTGAGTTTCCTTGGGCTGTAATTACCTTACTGAAAAGGTTTAATAGCTGTTATCCCCATGGTAGATAGAGTAGACCTAGACCTACCTAAGCACCAAAGATGACATCCAGAAAAATGTGTATGATAACCAAGACGCACAAACTCGGTTACTCACGTTACGAAAATGTAATGTGAGTAACCGATTTTGTGCGTCTTGTTTATCATACATAACACATTTTTCTGGATGTCATCTTTGGTGCTTAGGTAGGTCTATGTCTACTCCATCTACCATGGGGATAACAGTTATTAAACCTTTTCAGTAAGGTAATTACAGCTCAAGGAAACTCAAAAGTACGTCAAAAATGTAACGTGAGTAACCGTGGAATTGCCCATGTGATAAATTCAGTCAGCTACGAAGCACTGCCCTATTTTCCAGTCTCATTCATTCTTAACCCTAACTCTCCAGGCCTTTTTGCTAGGATGTAGCCCATTCCTTCACAATCCTCCAATTGGCCTCATCGAAAAATAGCATATAGCCTCAATCCAGCAAATTCCTCCATTATTTCTTGAATATGGTCCGTGGAGGGGTGACCACTGCCTGAATCCTGCAAAATCCTGCGGCAGTGACTGTCAATATGTTGAGGCTTGGCCAGTGACATCCTGGAGCAGTACGGAGGATTTCAAGCATAATCCAGGCTAAAATATATGCATGGCTGAGCAAAAACAAGACAAGGTCCAGCCCAAGACCTTGACAAAGTGCATCCTACAAAATCAGTAACGCACTTTTGCCATGTGAACTCAATCCTCCAAATCACTCCACTTTGGCAAAGAGGATTTTGAAGGATTCAGGGTGGTTGGGCTAAATGTCTGAGCAATTTCAACTAGAAAGTTTTCACCTTTTTTTTTTTTTTTTTACCTTTTTTTCCGTAAATGATCGCTATTTCTCAATTGAGGCGTTATAACGCTTCTGTATTTTGTTTTGACTTGTCTCTTTTCAGTGCTCACACTCACAGAAGCCCCTCCAGACACTGCAGAGGTTGCGACAATGTGCAATCTCGCAAAGTCCACAGACCGGGTCAAAATATTTCGACTCAAAAAGAAGGTCAAAGTTTTAAAGGCCAGCGCTGAAACAACGAAAGACCCCACTGTTACGGTTAAAGACATCGTCGAAGAATCGGCCAAATACCTCGACGAAACCACCCTGCATTTCTTTGAAAGTCAGCTGCAAATCGGGACAAAACGAACCAAGGGTAGACGCTACACGAATAGTGACAAACGCAAGGCTTACGCTCTGCTCTGCCAGAGCCCCGCGGCCTACAGGTTCTATCGCAAGCTCAAGCTGTTCGCCTTGCCGAGCGACCGCTGCTTACGGAGGTGGTTGAAGAGCGCGCCGGCTCAGCAGGGTTTGAACGACGCCAGCTTTGAGGGCCTGAAGCAGACGGCCAGGACCATGTCCGAGAGGTTGTACTCCGCAGTGAAACTCTACAACCAGGACCTGACTAAAGGAAAGATTCACAAGAAGAAAAAGACAGACAAGAAGGCAAAGAGGAAGGACAAACAATTACCGGCTCCGGTATGTGAAACATCCCTTGAGGCTGTTGAAGCTGTTGAGTCTGTGTATAGTTTGCTAGCATTTGCTCAAGAGGTGTCAATTTAACCCTATCTCCCTAGGCAGTTTTGCTAGGATGTAACCTTAATCCTGCAAAATCCTCCAATTGCCTCCATGTAAAAATGAATACAGCCTCAATCCTACAAAATGCTCCGTTGTTTTCTTGAATATGGTCGTTGGAGGAGTGACTACTGCCTCAATGCTGCAAAATCCTCCGGCAATCACTGTCATTACAATGTATGTTGAGGCAAAGCCAGTGACATCCTGGAGCAGTGCGGAGGATTTCAAGTATAATTGTAGGCCTAAATTTATGCAAGGATAAGCATAAACAACACAAGGTCCGGCCCAAGTCCTTGACACAGTGCGTCCTCCGAAATCAGCAGCACACTTTTGCCATGGAGTCTCAATCCTGCAAAACCCTCCATTTTGCAAAGAGGATTTGGGAGGATTTGGGAAGGTTGGGGTAAAGTGATACCCAAAATGTCGTGCGAAATGACACGAGTCTTCAACAAACTTCATGATGTATTTTGATATTTTTAAAGCATGGTGAACACTTTTCAGAGAGGGTTCCATACCTGGACATCACTTGACACCCTGTGCACAAATCCTATGAGACTGTTCTGCAAAATTCCAAGAGTTTTTTCGGTAATGCTTCAATATTTTAGCTGCTAAATTTAAATTGTTAGGGCATGTTATCGCTTTCTGATGGCTGATAGACACTGCAGGGGAAAATTAGTGATGTCCTTGTATGGAATTCTTCCCCATTTTCCTTTGTGCTCATCAACTGAATCAACAGCAAAATAGGGGTTTGCATAGTGGTGGTATGGGAATCGGGAACCCGGTACCCGATTGAAAAAAAAACGGGTACCCGGGTACCTGTTGGGAAACCCAACCCCAAAATTTATATCTCGGAAGTTGCTGTACAGATTATTTATAGAAGTCCTAATGAAATACTACAGGTATCACGTCAATACAGAAATTACAAGTGTGTACAGTGAGCTCTTGAACTTTACAATGTAAATTGCAATTTCGTAAACGTCTTAAAACGTGAATCTGCTTTGTTTTTCCATTTCCATGTGGCCTGGTTTCCATTCTGAAAATAACCCATAAATGACATCCAAACCTTTCTTTTACATCATCTGACAAGTTACTAATTACTGTAATGGAGTACCGAAGTGAAAACGTCACGCGCACAAAATGTGTGTAAAAGACATTAAGCGCGTGATTCAGCCTGTGAACCAACACGTGTGCGTACTCCATTCATTTGCACTACACTTTCTGGTTCTAAATGACGTCACACTTCGGTACTCCATTGGTAAATCTTGTTACGGTTCTGAATTCCATAATCTGGAACCGGTCCCCAACTTGGGCAGTTTGGTACTTGGGTACCCGGTTCCGATGCACAGCCTTAACAGCAAATCTGCTTCAATCACACAAAGAGTTCACTTATATGTACCGGTATTGCAAACCATTGGCCATTTGTTTCTTTTGTAGATCTTGTAGATATACAGTCATGTACATGTATGTAATATTTTAAAGCAGTTTATTATTCCCTGTTTTACATGTTTTAGGGCCTCATTTGAAATTGACTGTACAGTATTTTTTGTATGAATGAGCTGACTGTAATTGTAAATAGGATATTCAGAGATAGGGGTGTTAATATGAAAAGTCCCCCCCCCCCCCAAAAAAAACATTCTCCACTGTTCACACATTGTTTATGGCTTATCCACTGTTATTTAAGAGTGCATGTACAATCAAGCAATTGAAGGTACTTGTACATGTAGTCATTCATGTTATTCATGTTATGAGCATTGTTTGCATATGTACTTTATCGATAAAAATAAAATGTGTGGATTTTTTCTCGAAATGAAATTGCTCAGTGTGTCTTACTTTGTTAATGACTGTCTGAAGTAGCACTAATGATCATTACTACAATAGTAGAACAATTGACAAAAAATCACAGGGGAACGTGTCTGGGGGGGGGTGGGGGGGGGGGGGGGGGGCGGGGGAAGCTGTGCGATACGCCCCGCGCCGGCCCGGACACACTGTACACGGACGAACAGTATTGCCGTGGAAGTCACACGGACCGTCAGTGGCCGTGTCACGCACACAGTCAGTTGCTGTGTCACGCGTGAAACTGCTCTAGATATTTTCTCGTCCACACAACTGACAGCAACGCGAGGCCAGCGAACGATGGCCGTAAAAAGGGCTTCAGAAAATTCGCGATTTTCATGGCAGACCACAACCGATCCACACAAACAAAGCTGTTTTAGGTAGTTAAAGACCTATCATATACATCTGTCCATGGAGCAAGTTTTCCTTGCTCCATGATCTGTCAAAGTATTTTTTCTAAAAAAAAAAAGGAATTAGATGGATTTTGACAATATTATTTCACAGACAAATCGACTAAAAATTACGTGATGAAATTTCCGTTTTTATTCGACAACGACGAGTAATCACAGGAAAGAATGAACCATCATCTATTACGTGAACGTAATGTAAATATTTTAAGAATTCGATGTGCACCTAATGTTTTCAACAACTTCGATTTTTCATAACGCGAAAAGATCGTCGCCATATTATTAAAACTTTTTAAGCACATTGTAAAAGCGCACACACATAAATCAAGTGACTGGGAAAGCTAACAGAACGCTCGGCCTTCTTAAAAGAAATCTTCACGAATGCAGTAAATCCGTCAAAGTCATTAGTAAGACCCAAACTGGAGTACAAATGTACATGTATTGTGGAACCGCATGAGATCCCTTCAACAACAACAACAAGATGAACTTGGAGAAGGTACAACGGCGAGCAGCCCCGCGCTAGCGCTTCGTATGTAATGATTACAATTAAGCGGAGATCCAGGGTTAACAGCATGCTGTCTTCTCAGTGGGACACCCTCGAACTACGCAGATCCGACTACGACTGACAAGGGTGCACACCGGTAAATAGGCCTAAATCCATCCGCCGAGCTCATGAATAAAAGTATATACCCTCAAAATATTCTTTATTATTATTAGAGAGTTCTGAGCGCCTTAAAATTGGGGAATTGAAGAGACTTGGGGCTTCCAATTCTGAACATTTTGGATGCTATTGGGCTCGAAAGTGGCGCTATTTTGCCATGTTGTGGAGGGATCGTTTTTCAAGATGGCTACTTTTCCGCCTTGGGGAAAATAGGGTCGTCTTCTTTGGGTGAGAATATCTCAAAAAGTCAATGGTCAACCCACAAAAAATGAAAAGAAAACGAAAGATGACATGTTGATCATCATTTTTCTGTGCAGCTTGAATACCTGTGCGAGTTTTGAGTATTTTTAAAAGAATTTTGAAGTATGGGCATTTAGCACTAGTGTCTATGGGAATTTAATTGCAGGGTTGCACCCACAACAATCTGCAAGGAAGTCCACAATACTGAGTAACAACAATCATGCAACAAGACAGAACTTCGATCCTTACATCATTGTCTCGCCAAATTTCAACAAACTGTGCTATCAATATCCACTCTACCCAAGAACTACAAGGGAATGGAACCTACTACCACCCAACATTCGCTCTGCTCCCAATGTCAAAGCTTTTAAAAAGGGAATTGAGCACCTAGAAGTAGAAGGCCCACTTTAAAATTTAGTTCACTGCGCCAACCACTCCGACCTATACATATATTATACGCTTCCGTACCAACCTCGTCCCCAGTGCTTTATTTCCAACGTTGTTTCCAATAGTAAACCCTGGATAGGAAACTTCCTGCATCCTGATTCCGAAGTCGATACCGCCATTGGCTAGAAATGGATTTATATCGTGTACTTGTTATTCACAACGTGCAGTACGTGTTTTCGCGATCATTCGTCCACGCCTTCTCGAAAATATTCATTTCCTTTCCAGTTTGTTAATATTAATATGAAATGTGATACTGTATGTTGTCTCGTTAAGATCGTTACAGTTTAATTAAAATAAAATCATGTTTTCGTAACTCACGCCATGCCTCGCGCTGCGACGAATTGATTCTGTTTTTACCCCAGACACCGCATACAAAAACAAACGCAAATGTAACGCACAGGCTGGCACCAGACTTCTCCTAATTTGCATACGTGTTCAAAAATCTTGCACATGCAAATGATCCAATACCAGGGTGAGAGAGCAGGTAGTGGTGGGCGCGTACTGCTCGACACCCTGGGGACGAGGTTGCTTCCGTACCGACCTGTGCGTAACGACCAGAACCAGAGCAATTAAGGAACCCAGACATGGTGACCTTGTGACTCCACAATTCCCACTGATTGGTCGAGCTCGAGATAGCCGGCCTGCTTAATATTCATGAGTCATTCATTGCACGTTCGCGCGTGCTATTTACAATTTTCAGGCCTATACGTTTACACGCGTACATGAAGATGAAGCGTAGACTATTATCCAGTATCAAATGAACCTTGCCATTTCTTTCGGCCTTTTTAAAAAATCGAATGTACACCTAATAGCTATCGGCCCTCTCATTTGTTGCTATAAACTATGATTTTTGTTTGACACGTCGTAACAACACTTTCTTTTTGTCAAAAGCAGTTATATTTGGTATCAAAATAAAGCACACAATTTCAACTTTTCACTAACCTAGCCATCTCGGCCAAACAGTGCATGTATCCAGGTACTTTGCGTGTTTTTCTGTAGTCTCGAAAACAGTCTCGTAAAATCTCGCGTAGGCTTTTGGGCCATGCGTGCGTGACCTCGGGACACGAAACTGAGGTCAAACGGGGCTTTGTGCATTGGTCAACTGAAGGCTACCTTGATAGCACAATTGCTTAATTAACGGCCATGGTACATTGTAGTAAAATCTGTTCCTTGCTCTATGAATAAACTAGATAAGGTTGAACAATATGGATTCCTTCGGGAACTAACCCACCGGGGCCGGTTTTTATGTGCAACGTACCTCTATGAGAGAACACGGCGAAAATATCATTAAAAACTGGCCTTTTTTCACATCTGTCGCCACCACTTCATTATTCGACAGAGTATACCTTTAGATCTCACTACAGTATGACCCTAACAATATACTCTTTCAGAAAATGAAAGAAAAACTGAATAAAACACTGATTTTCACTCGCGAAATGATGTTAAACACTGCATTTTTTGGTCAAAAATCTCCCTGTTTTGTGTGTAAAACCACGCGTTTAGCCAAGAACTGGTACATTAACATCATCACAACATTAAATAGCGCCACCTGGGAGCTTAGATCTCTCGAATCATTTTTCTTCGTCTCGTCAGCTTTCCAATAATGTAACTCTTATTGTGATTGGTTGAGGTTTAGGCTCGCGTGTATCCATTTACAAAATAATTGTTCATCTAAACTCCAATAAAATTTGACGTTGCTCATGGCTCAGCGCGTAGGGTCTGATTATTGTACACGTGCTAGGCAGTGCTAGTGTGTATGCACGGGAGATTATCTCTATTTGTCCAAGGTCATCTGGCTGTGCACTTTTGGCCGGTTTACATGGGGTCTTTTTTTTGACCTCAAAGGATTTGATAAAAGGTTGTTGGCTTTTGATACGAAAATCAATATCACGCTTTGACTATCATCTAGGATAAACGGGTCCAAGCCGGTTCGCTCTGGTACATACATGTGTATACATAATTATACATTGCCCGCAATATCGCATTTTTATACTGACGAGTGCCGGATGAACATCTAAAACCAGTGTCCAGGGGTTTTGCTGCTCTATGCTTCAACTCAGTATCCAAAGAACAGTGGCCAAAATGGGAGATGCGGTGGACACACTGTTATTTTTCTGCAATGGGAAAAAGGTAGGCCCACTGCTTCTTTAGTTCTGATACCTTATCTCTTTTTATGCCGAGTAAATTTACTAAACACTTGCTTTCCCCGATTTCGAGTTGCACTTTATACCAATGGAAAGTGTTTCACCTTTTGGCATTTACCAACTTGGCAAAGGATTGATGTATTGATGCAATATTGGCAACATTTTAGGCCAAAGGAATGGGAGTTGCTGAAAAAATTCTTAAGTCCAAACCAACTACCCTGTTGGCGGCTACGCGGCTACGAGGTGGGAGTGCAATGGAGCATGCGGACGCATAGTACATGTACATACAAGTAGCGCTGAGAAGTTTATTGAGGTCAACCAACCGTGACCTCCCGGCTACGAAATCGAGTGGCGGGGTATTCTGCAATTGCCTCCATGTGCCTCCAAAATTGAAGTCTTTTTTGAAGGGAGTTGCGGAAGCCGATGACTGCACTATTATGTTCCGACACCTTTATGTTTCGACAACGTACCCGCACATAACATTGTGTTACTCCCGGTTAGGGTTAGGGTTAGGAATAGGAATGGAGTCGGAACATAGAGGTGTAACCGTGTGAAGCCGAAAAATAGACATGGCACACAGTTGTGATTTTGGTTGTATGCAAAGAGTACAAAATATTGAAAAGTACAAAAGATGTAACCTTGCAATGCAAATATCAGACCACTTGAAGTCCAAGACATTTTCGTCTTTGATAATACAGGTCGTTGATCATCATGTGGATCCAGCAATGACTTTATTGACGTATCTTCGCAACAAGTGTATCCTTTCGAAATAAACGTTGTTCCATTTCGCGCGCTGCTTGTATAGTTCTGCAGCTTTGGCGGGAACACATTATGGGTTTTAGTTTTATTTTGCAGAATGTTGGCCTAAACCTTATTTGAGTTGGACAGGTCGAGTCAAAAAAGCGGAACCCACACCCCCAAATTTTTATTTCATATTTAGAAAAAGGAGTGTAGCACCAAACACTATGACTGGAAAGCCAAACTCATAAGCTACTTTTAGATGAAAATAAATTACCGCAATTGGCTTACAAAGGACATCACCTTTTAAACTTATGACCCTAGAACCTCTTTCGTCCAAAAATGCGATTTCAAGAATCGTCGTCGCAATTGTCTTCAAACTTCACAAGCGATTAAACCTCAGTTTAAAAGTAAAAAAATATTCAACAGAGTCCTTTAGAAGGCCCGTCTTTTAAAAGAAAAGTGGATTTTATAAATCACATTGTTAGGCTAAACCAGGGTTGTTAATAAAGATATTGTGTACTGTAGTACAGTCTACAGATGTTGACAGTTGTTGAGCGATTGCAAACAAAATGCTGACTTGTCATCAGAATTAGATTTTGTAAATTGGGGGCAGTAGACGAAAACAAATCAGGTTTTGTTTTCTCCAATGATGGTCGGGCGACCATCGTTAGCAATTGATGCACAATTTAACTTTTCTTAAAAATGACAGCACACCAAGTGCCATTATTTACAGTCAAATACGGTATTAAAGTGTCATAATGATTTCGCAGTTATTTTTTTATGTTTGCATCAAAAATACGTTAATCAGGCAGGAAGCAAAGTCCATCTTTGTGTGACCTAAAAAGCAAATTCCACATCCTAACAACCAATATTCCTATCTAATTTAAAGGTGTGTGGCCCACAGCTGATAATATAAGAAAGTCAATTAATCAAGTATGTGTGAGTGCATAGAGCAGTGCGACGATCAACAACGAGACCGTAGTTTACATAGAAATCCAGTCCGTGATAATTGTTATCTGATTCGTTTGCACAGAAATCCAGGATTGTTACCTAATATTTGTTCGCTGCATATATCGGGTGGCAACGACAATGATCTGACGTATAAAACGTGATCCATAGTGGTTAGATCAACATGCCCTTTGAACCTGTCCGATCTGGGTTTGCAAATCTTCTCAGGACGTGGGAGCTAGGTTTTTCCTCTGATTAATCCTATAAACTCTTCGGTCGATTTCCATAATTTTTTTTTCACAATTTTGGTTGACATTGTTTTTTTTATAATTTTTTTTTGGGGGGGGGGGCGCATAATATCTTTAGATTTTTTTTATTCAGATGATGCTCTCCGACGCACGTATATTTCTTGATATTTAAAATGGCTGAAACCCATCCGTTTAGTAAGTGTGACGTAATGTTAACTTAAACGACGCCACTTTTGAACCAAGGTTATAATCAATGGCCAAATTGATTATACATGTATAGTGATGATGCACTACGCAAATAATGGAATGTATAGTTTGTATACTGTTTATGTAAACATGTGGAAAGATTCTTGGCTATCACTTTTTACCTTGTGCATAAACCCTATGGGACTGGTCTTTCTCAGTAAAAATTAAAAATTTGTAACTGCTAATTTTGACTTTTTATGGCATATTATCACTTTCTGATGGCTGATAGGTCATTTAAGGGGAAACTAAGTGATGGCCAGATCATGGGAATCTTTCCAAGCATGTTAGTCAGTGTGCACTCTAGGATAGCCAGTTATTTATTAGACGGAGAAAAACCGAGTATTTTTGGGGCACATATAATGTTAGATGCCAATTAATGGCCTGATATTCTCTATTACGAGCGAGTGAATAGAAATCGCTTCGCACGAATGATATCTTGTGAGTGAGTTTTCATATATCGATTCGTAAAAAACGCAAAGTGAAACGCAAACAGGACCCAAACTGCAACGCAGACATAATGAAAACATTTCAACCGGAAGTGTCGCCGACAACCTAGACAGACGCAAATTACCACGCAGACGATCGGTTAAACTTTGCCGACGGTGGTTCCGCGTACTGTCTGCACCGAGTCTGCGTAAGCTTAACGTCGATATGGAAACCAGGCTTTAAGCCTATGTTCCATATCGACATAAGAAACGCAGAGAGCGACGCAAACAAGACCCAAACTGCAACGCAGACAGAATGGAGACAGTTCATCCGGAAAAGTCGCCGACAACCCAGACAGGCGCAAACTATGTATCTCGCATGCCGACGATTCTGCGCACTGTCTGCGCAGTCTGCGCAGTCTGCGTCGATATGGAAACCATAGGGAGGTTGTGTCCAAAACGAGCTTCCAGAGATTCGGCTACGTTTATTGTCAGAAATTTCCCCGACGTAGTTCCAATACGAGGACCTAGACAACTAGCCTTAGCCACTTGAAGTGATTCGGATACGACCTAATTAAGTCAGTAAATGAAAGCATACCGGCAGAAACACCTGTTGTAGGTTAATTCCTTGACTTTGAGAAGTACGTCTGACTGGTAGTAAGCTAGGATGCGGGGAAGGAGGTTGTGGGGCATGTACCATCATGGTGTCCAAATACTCACCCAAGGACAAAACTATCAGGTAAGAGTATTATCACCAAGTAAAGTCTGTCCATATGGCTCATCGGACTTGCAAACAACTGAGAACTTCCCCTAATGGAGGGGAAAAGATTTCTAGATTTAATCTTTGAAAATCAATATAAATCAACCGTGAGAGACCTGAATTTGACTTTTGCGGGAATTGATAGAATAATCCAGGATCTTCATTGTATCTTGTCTCTGCTAATCACGTGACCATTTCTCCCGGTCCAAACTGGAAGTGCCTTATAATTTGAAAGTGAAAAAGATGTGAACTTGCTTTCATTGTTTCAACGATGTTAGACTCTGGCTAGGTTGTTTACTTTAGAAACAAATTACATAACATGTCAGAGCACCCGATAGCGGCACCTTGAAAAATGTTTAAAGTGTATAATCAGTTGATGCGAGTGGCGAAGTTTGCTGTAATCACTTTAAAGTTTGCTGTAATCACTTTATAATTGATGTATATAATCAGCTTCATGCCAAGAACAAGTTGATGGGGAGAAAGATTGATGACGTCACCAGACCGGAAGATACAATGAAAATACCTTTAAACCTTAAAAGAATTGCTGAAATATCAACCTCGAGAGATATAATCCAGATTTTTATTCAAAAAGCACAGTATAGCTCCCGCGCTTTCTGGTGATTACGTCACTGTGACGTCCTCGAGTATCAGATTACAAGCAACCAAAGATTTCTAGATGTAGTATTTGAAAATCAATATAAAATCAACTGTGACAGATCTGATTTTGCTGTTTACAGAAACGTATAGAATAATCCATGGTCTTCATTTTTGATATTATGTACAAAATCACGTGACCTTTCCTTCCTGTTCAAACCGGATGTGCCTGATTAATTGAAAGTGGAAAAAAATATGTGAACTTGCTTTCAACGATAATAGTATCTAGGCAAAAGTTTATGACATGAAATAGATGCGAGCCCGACCACTATATATGCGTTTGTAAGTCAACAAATGCGAACCTCTACTAGTTTGAATTGTACTGGTTATATTTTATGTTTTGCCTCATGCCATAAAACGTACACTGGCGTTTAGCAATGTGTACCTTAAGTATCAGGTAACACGTTTTAACTATTTATTAATGGGATGCGGCCGGTTGTCTTTGCAGTCACCTTGCAGTGAATGCCTGCCTGACCCCCATCTGTTCTGTGCATGGTATGGCCGTCACAACTGTAGAAGGGATCGGCAGCACCACGACCAGACTCCATCCAGTACAGGTATGTGCACCTCAAAAATATCGAAGAAAAAGCATGAAAACTAAGCAGAGAATAAAAACAAATTAGAAATATTTCTTTCTATTTTTCTCCAGGAGCGTCTTGCCAAGGCCCACGGATCCCAGTGTGGTTTCTGTACTCCTGGTATTGTCATGTCTATGTACACTCTGCTGAGGAACAGACCACAACCTACCATGGAGGAGATCGAGAGCGCCTTTGAGGGCAATCTGTGTCGTTGCACGGGCTACAGACCCATCTTACAAGGCTACAAAACGTTCACTAAGGTCCAATTACTTCCTGATTCTTTGACGGGCAAACTTTGATATAATGTATAATGTGTATTCACAAAGCCTACTTGTCAACCAGTATTGGTGCTCAAACCGCAACATCATTATTAACCTGCTAACTGGGCCAATGAAACACTCCAAGGACAATCTCAGCTCCTAGAAAGTATACAGCTCGATGCTGCGTTTTCGGCACAAAGAAGCTAAAATCAATCACCATAACCATCTTTGCTCTCACAGGTACCCAGTTTACTCCTGGATGTGGATAAACGAAATAGTGACAAAGTTTCATGCACAAGTACAAACGCACCACAACCCAGGCTGGACTCGACTCGACTCGAACCCCCAACCTGCAGAATTACCCGCAGACCACGAATTCAATGCACGAGGCCACGGCACTCCACATACAATATGACCTAAAATTACATAACATGAGACGATAGTTTGCATTGCAGGTTAGGGAGTAAACAAAAAATTGGAAGTACAGAAACCGGGGACTTGAGTACGACTGCCTGCAAATTACTGTACCTTTTTTTTTTACAATAAGTGTAGACCCACCTTCAAAACGGACATCTATAGACCCACCGATTGACTTTTCATTATTTTGTATGTACCTTTTGAGAAACCTTTAGACCAGTTTTGAGCAAATGAGGCGCTGTATTAAATGACGTCATTGTCTGGGTAGAAACATTGGAGATATCACGTTTATTGAATCAATTTAGTGATTGTACTTCAGTCTAAATATTTAAGAGCTGGAAAGCATTTTTGTTTTAATTATAGGAATGTGTACTCCAAGAGCATGACATTTGGATAACCTTTAACATCAGTTCTTAAAGTTACATTAAATTGAATAGACGAACTCGCTTTGTGTGTTGCTCAAAACCTACAATACCTTTACCCAATATTTTGTAACATGAGTCTATTGTTTTGTTGATGATTTGTTTTGGTCCGTGCAGGAAGGATGTTGTGGAGGGAATAACGCTGCATGCTGTAGGAATGTACCAAGTAACGTGGATGGACAAGAGGAAGGGGTAGGTGTGATTGTAAGGGATAGGGGGTGGAAGATGTGGCTCCTTTATATAGGGGCAGATAGGGGAATTGTGCCTTTGATGACACAAACATGAAATTTGGCACACAGTCAGAGTATGTCTTAAAAATATATTTGGCTATAACACTATCGCAGATTTGACCTTTGAAAAAAAAATAGGTAGAATAACAAGCAATTGTCAAAATTTTTAAATGGCTGTCATTGCTTGTTATTGTACCTATATTTGTTCAAAGGACAAATCTGCGATGGCCCTTTAGCCAAAGATCTGTCTCATGACGCAACTGTGTGCCAATGTCCATGCTTGTATCATCAAAGGCACAATCCATCACCTATATATATCTGCCGTACTACACTTTCGTGAAACGTTGCAGCCAATACACAATGGATTTGTCCTGCCTGTCAATCAAAACGGCGCGCATCGACTAATGGACCGGACCGATCCAGTAAGCCCCGCCCACTGCGCACAGGGGCTGTGATTGGTCAGAACAGAAATGTGACGGCACGTCATGAGTCATTGGTCACGTACGGTAGCTCAGTGGTTCGGTGGGCGCATAGTTATGGCGATTCTGGTGACTTTCAATTTCTAAAAAATGAAAATTGTTGTTTCTTGCCTAGTGCATTAATAAGGGCAGACGTTCTTGCTTATCCTTGACCGAGAATTTCGCTGATTATTTCTGTTTATTTTGCTTCAAATGTTGCATATAGGTTTCGACGAAAATGTTTGACCCAAGCGAGTTCGCGCCCTACGACCCCTCCCAAGAATCGATTTTCCCTCCAGAGCTGATGGTGAGTTTGAGTAGGTAGGCCTACATGTATTTGGGCCGGTGTGGTCCAATGGTTACAGTGTTCGACTCGTGTGCCGTGGTACATGGGTTCGAATCCTGACGGGGAACATGGTGCGTGTGCTCTTGAGCAAGGCACTTTACCATTATTGCTCCCATCCTTCAGATGGGACGTCAAGCAGGTGATGCACTTGATGCACGTTAAAGTACCCAGTAAATCGTATCCCAGAAGGGGTTTGCCCCGGTGTTCCTGGCAGTGGCTGCAATATGCGCCGCAGCACCTAGTATACCATTTATAAAGGTGCTACATAATGGGTCTCACATTTCTCATAAACTTCATTTATCTGTCTTTAAAAATAAATATAGTTAAAAGCGCCTCGAGTACCTAATTGATGGTAGATACGTGCGCTATATAAGACTCTGGTATTATTATTTCATAGTTACGCCAATTACAACTCGTAGCTAGATTAAACTTTCTCAACTCCTTAAATTGACTATAAATAGCAATGTGCATTTTAAATGTATGGACTTTACTATATGTATTGCTGTATTGCAGCTTACTTTAATAGTGGTGTCTATCAGATTCGTACACTTGAAGAATGCCTGTGACAAACATTGTCAGAACAGATCCAAGATGTCTGGAGGCATTTATTATTTTTCAACTTTCACGTTTCAAATGTTAACATTTCTGAAACAATTTGCATAGATAACTTTGAAAGAAACGACACCGAGAATGCAGAAATTTGCAAGCGATCGCGTGACTTGGTTCCGTCCCGTAACACTTCGACAACTGTTGGAATTGAAGGCTAACAACCCTCAAGCTAAGGTGGTGGCAGGCAACTCAGAAGTTGGTAGGTGGAAAGCAATTCTGCTAAAATATAGCACGCCTTATTTTTTGCAGTGATTATTATTATTATTATTATTTTACAGATTACAGTTAAAAAGTGAAAATTATGGGCAAAAACTGTATAATAATTATTGTTAACACGTGAACAACACATTTTAAGGACAACGGTGTTGTACTCAAGGGCTCTCAAGTGTGTAACAAAGGCGATCGAAGTAATCACAGGACCATTTCTTGAACGTCTTTATTTCATATAAGAATTGACAAGATTTAAAAGTGTTATTTTCTCTTTTTCTAACCAGGTGTTGAAGTCAAGTTTAAGAACCAATGCTATCCCGTTCTCGTCGATATCACTTACATCCCTGAGCTGACTAGCGTCGAGAAGACGCCTTCTGGAGTTAGAATTGGCGCTTCTGTGTCACTGACGTCAGTCGGTGACTATATGAAGGAAATCATACAGGAGGAACCAGGTAAGTTATTTATATACAGCAAGAGGTTGCAAACGTATATATGGCATTCAAAAATTTGGGGTCCACTTTTTTTCCCATCCATGTTACATCTGACATCTATGATTGTATAATTCTGATGCACTCCTTAATACAGTCATCCTCCAAGAGTGATTATGAATAGCAAACTACCTACCCAACAAATAAACAATCATTTGAAGTCACTTTTAATGATGCTCGAATGGCAAATTACAAAGTACCAAGGTAACAGGGACGGGAAAAATGTCACACTTTGGACCCCAAATTTATAGAATGACCCATATGTTTAAGCCAACATTTCAAAATATCCATATTCTACATTGAACTGAACATTTACTCCATAATTATTGTCCTTTTACCAGAACACAAGACGCGTGTCTTTGCAGCCATTGTGGAGATGTTGCGCTGGTTTGCCGGGCACCAGATCAGAAACGTAGCTGTAAGTTCAGATTTGCTTCGTTTCTGTTTTTTTTCCTTTGCTATGTCCATTATTGAGTATTACTGTGAAACAAACCGTAGTACACAAAGTAATAATAAAATGTGTACTTAAAAAGCGCACGTATTCACCAGTATTGGTGTTCAAGGCGTTACATCATTATTACCCTGCTCATTGGGCCAATGAAACATTCCAAAGACAATCTCAGCTCCCTGGGGAGTATATACAGTGGGATGCTGCCATTTCGGCGCAAAGCAGCTAAAATCAACCACAATAACCATATATGCCCTCCCATCAGGTACGCATTTACTCCTGGGTGGAGAGAAGCAATGAATGACAAAGTGCCTTGCCCAAAGGGCACAGGCACCATAACCCCAGGCTGGAATCAAACCCACAGCCTGCAGAATTGCCCGCAGACCAAGAATTCATTGCCCAAGAGCACGAGGCCATGGCGCTCCACAAAGCGTTATATATAGTCATGTACTATAAACTCGTCATGTAACTATCACCCAATGAACGATCAATCGACAAAAACAGCCAATACGAAATAATCAGCGTATACCCTGAGGTCATAGCCTTGCTTGAAAGAACATTCTGCATGCATATGGTATTTTCAAGCTTTTTAGTCAACTTTATTGTATAGAAATTCACCAGTTTTTAATGAACATGCTTTACTAGTCTTCTGCGCTGATCCCGAGCTGCACTTGCAAAGTTTGTCTCATGGCCAGCTAAACATCACTGGGATACCGTAATAATTGTGAAGTTTCATATCAAGCGCCATTTAAGCACCACACTGTCATTATCATTATCTTTGGGTTTGTTTGTTTCAGTGTATCGGAGGTAATATAGCAACAGGCAGTCCCATTTCCGACCTGAACCCGCTGCTCATGGCGGCCGTGTGTACCGTTGAACTTGTCTCAAGCTCAGGTAAGATAATGATGTGATGAATGCACCCAATGGACCTTGATACATTGTTTTTAGCATTTTCATCTAAATAATCCAGCATCACTGAATAATTATCACACACCGTTTCAATTCGCTGATAAGGTAAACGTACCGTGAACATGGACGGCAACTTCTTCACCGGATATAGGAAGAATGTTATCAAGACAGACGAGATTATCTTGGCTATCAATGTCCCCTTCACGTCAGAGGTAAAATTGTTCTTTAAATTCACTACGAAAATAGAAAGACTAAAAAGTAGTAGCATTAATATTTTAAAAGCAATAAGGATATGTTACCGGAAACATTCTCAGTCCTTCCCAACCAAAGTAAAGATATTTGAGGTCATTCGTATTCAGCAACCTATGTGTTCCTTATGAGCGATAACTTCTATGACTTTATGCTCCAACGTCTGCTCAAGGATAAACGCAATAATACAACATCTGTGAACTTTTTTTCACTCCAGAATGAGTATTACTATGGGTACAAGCAATCTCCACGTCGCGAGGATGATATCGCCATAGTCAATGCTGGTATGAGAGTGGTCTTGAAGCCGGGTACTAATGAAGTACAGGATTGCACCATAGCGTACGGTGGTATGGCTCCAACAACAGTGCTAGCTACGAAGACAATGAAAAACATCATGGGAAGGTACGATGTCGTACCAGCATAGGCCTATTATAGCTTTTCCTTCACTCCATTTATACCACTTGAAATATTGTGGGTGGTTTAAAAGATGTGTTGACGTTAAGTATATGCGTTGAAAAAAGATGCCAAGGCGTCTGTACCGTCTGTCGATGTCGGCAAGCGACAGGCATTGTCGTAACGAGACGAAACTTGCCTAGTAAAGTTGTTCCCAAACAAATGTGATCTGGGGGTCTAGGTAGTCATCCGCCAAGTCAAACTTGTGGGCCAAGATGAGGTTTAAGCAGGTCTATTTCATAAGTGAGTCAGTGAATCGGAAACAAGGTGAACTTTGTGATAAGTAAAAAAGGAACATGGTGTTTGAGCCCTTTTGCAAGTCACTTAACTGCTATTGACTCTCTCTAGCCAGGAGTATAAATGGGTACCTGTGGCGGTAGAGGACCGAATGTGCGCTGATATCGGCTGCCGCGTGGTCTCGAGGCCTGATGAAGAGGGGAATAATTGTAAAAGCGCTCTGAGATTGTTGATACGATATGAAGCGCTATAATTATAAGCATTGCATTTATTTTATTCTTATTTCTATAAAGGAAGATCATAGGCCTGAGTAAAATATTGCGACATTGAAATTTGACACGGTGGCATCATATCGAGCCCAACGCTTGGCGGTGCCTGTATAATTTGCTCGTATGGTGATATAGCCTTGAGCAATTTCAAGCCAGACATGTAGTTAACCACGGTTCGACTATCTTCGCTCAAACTCTAGCTCAACGACGATAGTTGGACTATAGTTCAGGCACAATTTACAAATACGGAGGAAGGAGCAATTAGCACCAAGAAGTTTCTTGATGACGTTTTGACCATCGTTTGACTCAAGACGGTCGTGCGTTGTTATTAGTGCGCACACGTCAGTTAAGTCACAAATCAACCACTAATCGACCACTCCTCGATCTAGCTTGCTGCCAGCCGTAAATTGATTTGATCTTCTTATCAGACCGTGGAGTGATGGTTTAGTGGAGGTCATGACCCCTCTACTGCTCGAGGATCTACCTCTATCCCCCGGTGCCCCAGGCGGTATGGAGCCCTATCGGCAATCACTCACCCTCAGCTTCTTCTTCAAGTTCTACCTCGCCGTCTTGGAACAAATACATCTGAAACAGGTGAATCAAACAGAAGTCGAGATTTTTATGAAGAGCAGCACCTGCTTACAACAGTTTTAACTACCTATTTCTTTTCTGGTCAATGTCTGCGCATTGCTTACAATAAAATTAAGCGAAATACACTGTGATGTGCCGCTGTGTTTTGTCAAGCATTACATTGTTTTTCTTTAATGAATTTTGGGAAAATAATAAGTTAAACTTCAATATTTGCATATACAACCTTCGCTTGGTGACATCATTTATCCTCAACATCCTTTCAGCCTGGTTTGAGAGGTTCGACGATGCCACCATCCTTCAGCTCAGCCAACCAGCCTTACCATAAGAACTCCGCGCGAGGTGTTCAGATGTATCAGGTAATTTGATTGGCTGGATGTCTTTTATGGAGGAAAGAGTCGTTTTTCTACCGAAGCCTTTTAATGATTTCTAATTGGTTGATCCCCACCGAACCACTAAATATCGAAGCTAAATTGGAGTGTTATATATGTCTGTGTTTTTAATCGTTTTCACTTACTGAAGAAAATTTATTTCCAGTTCAGATATGGTGTTTCTTTATTGATACTCATGAGCTGATTGGTACCAGAAGATGGTACATGTACTCCTAAAGATAAACTTTACATAATCGGGAATAATTTCCCCTTCTATATTGCCTCTACGTATAATACATATCGTGCAAAGGGGACAAATTCGAGGCCGAACGTGGTTCAATCTATGTTAAATATCACTTTTATTTCTTTAAATCATGAAGATGAATTAAATTGACTTAAAGAATCACTTTTCTCTGGTGATTTCAGGAGGTACCATCAGGCCAACCTGATTCAGACGCCGTTGGCCGACCTGTGACCCATCAATCTGCCTTCAAACAGGTCACAGGAGAAGCTGTCTACGTGGATGATATGCCTCATAACGAGAGTAAGTCATATTTTGTAGTATGCTTCTTTGTTGGTAAAAATGCATTTAAAGTAGTGTGTTGACAACAACTATTGACAAATACATTTTCTTGAATTGGAAATGATTTATTACTGGACGTTGTATCGATATTTAGGTGCTAGCATCCTCTTCTGCATGGTAATACATGTACCAATAATAATGTTATTTGTAAAGTCAAGTTGGTATTGTAGTAAAAAGGATACTAAATACCCTATAGCCTACATTAAACTAAATCGGTACAGGAATGCTCTACCAGTTATTTAAGTTGTGCCTAATTCGTCACCGACACCACGAACTGATACCCGGTGGTCAGCGTTGCAGAAATACAAATCGAAGAAAAACGCTTTTAAAGGTTTGACACGAATTTACTCAGTAAAATTTCCATCTATCTTAGAGGTTTTAGTATCACTTAACGTGAAAATACTTAAACTACTCAATTATAAACGTTATACTGTGAAAAACTGCTTAGTTAATTAGCAATTAAATGATTAAGATGGGTGTCAGTTCGTGAAAACGAAAATTTATGTGTTTTTGGAGAGTGCACGCATGCAATAGCGTTAGTGAGTGTCAGTTCGTGAAAACCAAAATTGACGCGTTTTGGGAGAGTGCGCGCACACACTGCGCATGCGTGCGCGCACTCTCCAAACACACGTCAATTTTCGTTTCCACGAACTGACACTCCCTAACGCTATTGCATGCGCGCACTCTCCGAAAATACGCAAATGTTTGTTTTCACGAACTGACACCCTGTGCAGGGTCACTTCGTGGTAACAAAAAATACCAGAATTGACCAATTTCTTGAAAATTCATTAGTAAAATTTGCTTATTTTAGATGATTTCAGCAATTTTAACTTTATCATGTTAAACTTCTTGACACAAACTGCTAATATGTGCAAAAAAAGAAAATTTGAATTTTTAATTTTTTTTGTACACATGTGATGCAGAGGGTGTCAGTTCGTGGTGTCGGTGACGAATTATAATCATATAACTTGCCAATTATCTTTTTCAACATTCTTTTTTGTGTGTTCATCTGTTTTCAAAATAATGTATAATTACCCTTAAGTAATCTTATGTTAACTGACGAGTTATTTGATATTTTGTTTCTAAAAGTTGAGCTGTATCTGGGAATGGTCCTCAGCAAGAAGGCACACGCCAACATTTTGTAAGTTCCAAATCACCTGATGAACATTTACAAAGGAAACGAAAAATAAGACATAACAATTGTCTTTATTATATCTCTGGATTGCAGGATAGGGCGACACTTCCATAGAAACGTGCACACAATTTTTCAAACTTTAATGTGACCTAACCCAATTTTACCTTATCCGATCCCAACCAAGTTTGGTATGTGTACGTTTTGGACCACGAGTAATCAATCTAGCTCATTTGCGATGGTAAAATTCCTTCGCTAAAGGGTAGTACCTCAATAGGGCGACACCACAATTGTCGCCCTATTGCGGTGTGTCGCCCTAATGTAGGGGAAGTCCCGCACAACTTGTCGCCCTATTGCGGGATTCATGCTAATTTATGTATTAAGTATTTTGGTATTGTTGTGGTGTCTTCACCAAACTCCCACAACCGAATATAGTTTAACTTTCAAATCCAATCATCAGTATCAGAGGAGCTAGCACAGAGAAAGAATGTCCAGCTAGCCTTCAAATACACTGACACAAAGGCATTCATTTAATACTATCCATTCCATAACTGGACTTGTGAATCTACTCGTGACAGGACTTGTGATGTACCTGATCCATAACAAGTAGCTTGAGTGCAACACTGGACTTATCTTAGGTTTAATTGATTTTTCTTTCATAACGTTGCAAAAGGTTTTCAGAATAACACTACATTAATGGTCCCCTCTCTCAAACTGCAGACGAGGCTGTAGCGGATCCAGAAGGGGGTTAGTTATGATAGGGCCTAGAGGGCTTACTAGTACAATGGGGCCAGCAACAATAAATGACATGCTAAAAATAGTAAATGAAAAGTCCCTAAATTTATTCTCGAATTGCCTTAGAATGCCGGAGAAGGCATTGAAGATTTCGAAATTTTCCGGGTACATGCCCGGACCCCCCCCCCCAGCAGGGCGTGTCTTCGGCATGCCTTAGACTCAATCCCCCTTTTATATCAACCCCGCCCCCACCCGTTTCATAAAAGCTAGATCCGCCCCTGCGAGGACGACTAAACTGCTCAATATGATACAAAAGAGGGGGTCTACCCGATGTTCTCAATACCAATGTTCCCCACTACCAATGTTCCCCGAGATCCTTAGGATTAGGGTAAGTGTTAGGGTTAGGGTTAGGGTTAGGGCTAGGGGTATAGGGTAGGGATTTCGGGGAACACGTTGTGGAACATCGGTATTAGGAAACATGGGTATGCACCCCAAAAGAGCGAAGTCAACCCAAACTAGACATTAATCAGTATTGAGTTTCTATTCAGTGTTACTGGGAGGAAGCCATAGTTGAAAACTGTGCGACAAGTCCAGATTGCATTAGTTGCCAAACCGATTGACGTAATCATCGTTCCTCAGATCATCTGATATCATTTTGATAATTATTCCTGGTCAGATCCGTTGATACCACTGAAGCACTCGCAATTGACGGAGTGCATTCGTACGTGAGTGCTGACGATGTGCCAGGAAGCAACATGTCAGGAACGTCACAAGAGTATGACGATCTTTTGTTTGCCGAGAAAGAGGTAAATTCCAGGCCACCTTTAATTTCTTCTTCCCATTTGCCCCAATTAATGGAAGTATCTCCTTACCCAGCTGAAAGCCACCAGAGGTAGAATGCCGGTGTCACATGAAAATCCGACTCCTATGAAAATCGGACCCCTATTTCCCTATTATTGGTTGATCCCTCGCACGTGACAGGTCACTCTCCCGAAACGATCCTAAAACTAGCATAGTATCGTACTCACGCGTGCGCAGTACTACCAATGAGTCCACATTTCATGGAGTCGGATATTCACGCTACACCGGACTCTAAAAACTCCTGGGTCAGATTGAACTGGAATCTGAATCCTAATTTGGTCAGTCCTTTTCAGGGTTAAACATGACACTCTTCTTGGTCATAATGACCCAGAAATGTAACTTTTTGACCAGGAAAAAGAACCGAGAAAATTTGGTTTCAGACTCCAGGTGTGTCCTTTCGCTATGATCTGACCCAAGCGTTTTTAGAGTGTACGTAAATACAAGGGCGGCCTTTAAAGAGGTTGTGGAATGCTCGAAGACATTTCCGTCATTGTTCGGGTATATGTAGCCTAAGGTGTGATGAAATAAAAACGACCATTGTTTCTGTCATAAAATGAGTACAAAAAGTACTTTTGAGAGCTGTTTTTCAAGTCCTGTCATGCCTGTATCGACCCGAACGTGCAATTTGTGTAAAAGTCATCGTTGCAGGCAGCAAACAAAACACAGTAAATCGTGACGTAATAAACAGGACTCGTTTATGCTACTCTGCATCGGGAGTCCTGTTTATTACGTCACGATTTACTGTGTTTTGTTTGCTGCCCGCAACGACGACTTTTACACAAATTGCACGTTTGGGTTGAAACAGGACCTGAAAAATAGCTCTCAAAAGTACCCTTTGTACTCATTTCATGACAGAAACAAAAGTCGTTTTTGTTTCATCACACCTTAGGCTACATAATACCCAAAAAATGACGGAAATGTTTTCAAGCATTCCACAACCTCTTTAATACCTAAAGCTGTACACATACATAACACTTGAGGTATTGCTACTTGATAGACATTTCCCAATCTAAAATAATAATCCACAAGGGACACATGCATAACAGATTGTGTTCAATGAAAATTCACGTGGTCAAGGGTGGATTGATACGAACAGATGTTAAAAAAAAAACCTTGTGTCGTTCTTCCTATTATCTTCGCAATTAATATCACCAAGGTTGAGATAGCTTAAGTTTTTGTCTCAGGTATCTTATGGAAAATGCGGACCTTCAAATGAAATCCGTGAAATATCTCCCCTCAACAACAGGTGAATAGTATAGGCCAGGTGATCGGGGTGGTAGTAGCTGACAACCAGGCTATCGCGCAGAGAGCTGCCAAGTTGGTGCGAGTGGAGTACGAAGAGCTGCCGACTGTTATCACTATACAGGTATTTATTAGCCGAATCACTTGACCTAAAGAAAGGAGGGCTAGGTGCTGAAGAATAATGTTCTTTTTTATTTGGATAACCGTCCAAACGCAAGGCCGTGACCACTGAAGGGTGAGGATAACAAACCAGAAAGATCAGACAAAGAAGTCATTGTTGCAGAAGGTATCTGTTCACATTTCGTTTGAATTGTGACGATTGGTGGGTAGAAAGGCAAGCAAGTTGAGGTAGGGAATTCCAAAGAAAGGCAGTACGAGGAAAACATGAAATTTGACAAATATCTCGCAGTGCTTACGTTAGGAACTATAACAATGAATGGACGTGACGAGGCAGAAATTGGCGTAAGAAACTAGCGAAGAAGGGTCAGTGAAAAAAATGCCCTTTGGTAAAATCTATTCACTTGAAAAAAAAAAAAAAAACCCAAACCGTCGGACATGGAGAGGTTCCGTGGAAGAACCAGCTCCCGACCAACAGGATTAGAGGTACGTCGCTGATTGTTTTTCAAAGAGGGACAGATTATAAGATAACTATTTTTACTCCATTATTAGGACGCCATTGAGGAGAACTCCTTCTTCCCTGACGGCTACCGCCTCCGGAAGGGAAACGTGAAAGAAGCCTTTGACAGCTCGGATCACATCATCGAGGGAGAGCTAAAGATTGGTGCCCAGGAGCACTTCTACCTGGAGACAATTACCACCTTGGTCATCCCGGGAGAAGGAGGGGAGGTCGAGGTCATCTCAGCCTCCCAGGCACCATCTAGGATACAGGTTGGAAAACCAATTAATACATATACTGAGGTGAAACTAATTTGTATGTACGTGGTTTGTACTAATAGTACAATGGAGGTCTAGATTTTTGGGAGCAACTGTTAACCCTGCGAGCCGCTATCGTTTTATTTTACCTGTACTCCACCACAGCACTGATTTTTTTTTCAGTATGTGATGGCACTTGGCTGTTACGGTCTAGCACAATCCCGTCATTAGGCGTTTTGGAGAACATAATCCCTTCTCATAGTGTCTAAATAGATGAAGAAAGGCCCTCTTCGCTCAAGAAAACGGTTTCAAGCCAAAAAAGGGTATACATGCCCAGATTACTCTGTATTTGGTCAGTACCCCTGCGAAAAAAAGTTCAATTTTTATCTGCCTGGTTTTTGCCTCCCCAACCATAACAGCCTAAGACTACATGTCCTTTTAGACTTCAACTCAAAAGGATGAGGACCACCTGTTTCCAGGCTTCGAGTAATAACCGCAGTATATACTTCCCAAGCCTTGTGGTTGGAGCTGGACAATACAAATCATATTGGAGTTGGCCTGGGTCCGAGCTTTGCCTCAGAAGGTCTGGGTCAAAAGTTCAACCGTGGTTAAAGGGGCACTCACAATGCTTTTTGGCTATGTCTCAATCGGGAACTTGTACAGCGTGACATTTTTGATGACAAATAGGACGGAGTAATTGGTAAAATTGATTTAAAAATGTACTGACAATGTCAGTACTATCGCACGCCGCAGGCTTGTTATTTGTAACTGCTCCAGCCATGTGCACATCTCCAATTTCTGTTTCTTAACGATGGTTCCATGGCGGTTACGAAACAGTAATTATTTCTGATGTATCTGGAGAATCCGACAAAATCAGTTGAAATATGTACAGTAGGCCTAACAACTGTTCCGTGATGTTTTGTGGATACTTCTGGGCAGACAAAAAAATGAACTGAAAACGTACATTCTGATGTTGTAAACAATAATATCATTCTTCTGCAGATGTTCCTAAGACAGCATTTGGTTTTTTTTTTAATCAACTCCAAAAAGTTAATGCATTTTACTTGAAAAAAGGGACACAATTTCTAGAGAATTTTTTTTTAAATTTTATTCAAGGCTACTTATTTTTTTTTATCTGTTATTCGTACCAGACCATGGTTGCCAGGGCTTTGGGTGTAGCAAAGCACCGAGTGGTATCTCGAGTGAAGCGCCTCGGTGGAGGTTTTGGTGGGAAGATAACCAAATCGTCCGTCTACGCGGCGATCTGTGCCGTCGCAGCTAATAAGTAAGTTATTTTAACGGGAGTTTCTCATTACAAGGAAGAAAGAGTGAAGAGCCACAAATAAACGTGAAGGGGACAGAAACAAAAGAAAAGACGAGATTTTCCGACCCATAAATATTAAATTGCTGTTGATTTTGGACAGATCAAAGGATGAAAGGAAGTGGATACTACTTTCTCAAAGATATCACACGTGAAAAAAAAAAAATCTTGCATAACTTCTAGTTTCACTCCCACCGGAAGTAAAGGTCAAACGGTTTGGCGTCATGGAAAACGAAATGTTTCTCACGGCATAGTCTACAACCTCACGAAAAAACGAACACGATACTCTATTTAGTTCAAAGGATATAACGCAAACTATTTTGTCAAAATTTGCCCTTAAAACGCTTGTAATTTGATACCTGATGACGTTGTGATGACGTAACAAAATTTACAACATCTTCGTCATATGGTACAAGTTCACACAAGGTTTTGTGATCATACCGTGAACCGTTCGGAAGAAATGTTGCTTTGTTTTGAATTCAGGCTAACGTCTTCATTTTGAATTCACCTAACTTTGACCTTCCGGTAGACCCGGACGTAAAGGTCAAGCAAGTTTTCGTACACAACAAAACATGTTTAGCGATTAATGGTCTATCTGAATACAGAATACAAACATCATTAAATGTTTAGTTCAAGAGTTATAAGTGAAAGTAATTGGTCACTCTTTCAGATAAAATCACTTGTAATTTGACACCTGATGACGTAATCATGACGTCAGAGTAATATGCACCACTTCAGATGAGGGTCGATATATATTGAAAGTTAAAAGTTCATACCATATACCGTTTAGGAAAAAACCGCGGAAACGTAATGTCCGGAAAAAAAGAAAGAAAGAAAGAAACTCGGAAAGAAAGAAGATTAATCGTAACAGATCCAAAGAGTGGTCGGGTTCCGCCGAACTTATCCAAACCAAACCGGAACCAAACCAACCCAACCCAACCCAAACCACACCCAACCCAACCCAACCCAACCCAACCCAACCCATCCCAATCCAACCCAACCCAATCCAAACCAATCCAAACCAATCCAAACCAAACCAAACCAAACCAAACCAAACCAAACCAAACCAAACCAAACCAAACCAATCCAACCCAACCCAACCAATCCAAACCAATCTAAACCAACCCAACCCCATCCAATCCAATCCAATCCAACCCCATCCAACCCATCCCAATCCAAACCAATCCAATCCAATCCAATCCAACCCAACCCATCCCAATCCAAACCAATCCAATCCAATCCAATCTAATCCAAACCAATCCAAACCAAACCAAACCAATCCAACCCAACCCAATCCAAACCAATCCAAACCAATCCAAACCAATCCAAACCAATCCAAACCAATCCAATCCAATCCAATCTAATCCAAACCAATCCAAACCAAACCAAACCAATCCAACCCAACCCAATCCAAACCAATCCAAACCAATCCAAACCAACCCAACCCCATCCAAATCTGAATACAGAATACAAACATCATTAAATGTTTAGTTCAAGAGTTATAAGTGAAAGTAATTGGTCACTCTTTCAGATAAAATCACTTGTAATTTGACACCTGATGACGTAATCATGACGTCAGAGTAATATGCACCACTTCAGATGAGGGTCGATATATATTGAAAGTTAAAAGTTCATACCATATACCGTTTAGGAAAAAAACCGCGGAAACGTAATGTCCGGAAAAAAAGAAAGAAAGAAAGAAACTCGGAAAGAAAGAAGATTAATCGTAACAGATCCAAAGAGTGGTCGGGTTCCGCCGAACTTACCCAAACCAAACCGGAACCAAACCAACCCAACCCAACCCAAACCACACCCAACCCAACCCAACCCAACCCAACCCAACCCATCCCAATCCAACCCAACCCAATCCAAACCAATCCAAACCAATCCAACCCAAACCAAACCAAACCAAACCAAACCAAACCAAACCAAACCAAACCAAACCAAACCAAACCAATCCAACCCAACCCAACTCAACCAATCCAAACAAATCCAAACCAACCCAACCCCATCCAATCCAATCCAATCCAATCCAAACCAACCCAACCCAACCCAACCCAACCCAACCCAACCTAATCCAAACCAATCTAATCCAACCCAACCCCATCCAAACCAAACCAAACCAAACCAAACCAAACCAATCCAACCCAACCCAATCCAAACCAAACCAAACCAAACCAAACCAATCCAACCCAACCCAATCCAAACCAATCCAAACCAATCCAAACCAACCCAACCCCATCCAATCCAATCCAATCCAATCCAAACCAACCCAACCCAACCCAACCCAACCCAATCCAACCCAATCCAAACCAATCCAAACCAATCCAAACCAAACCAAACCAAACCAAACCAAACCAAACCAAACCAAACCAAACCAAACCAAACCAATCCAAACCAATCCAACCCAACCCAACCCAACCCAACCCAACCCAACCCAACCCATCCCAATCCAACCCAACCCAATCCAAACCAATCCAAACCAATCCAAACCAAACCAAACCAAACCAATCCAACCCAACCCAACTCAACCAATCCAAACAAATCCAAACCAACCCAACCCCATCCAATCCAATCCAATCCAATCCAAACCAACCCAACCCAACCCAACCCAACCCAACCCAACCTAATCCAAACCAATCTAATCCAACCAAACCCCATCCAAACCAAACCAAACCAAACCAAACCAAACCAATCCAACCCAACCCAATCCAAACCAAACCAAACCAAACCAAACCAAACCAATCCAACCCAACCCAATCCAAACCAATCCAAACCAATCCAAACCAACCCAACCCCATCCAATCCAATCCAATCCAATCCAAACCAACCCAACCCAACCCAACCCAACCCAATCCAACCCAATCCAAACCAATCCAAACCAATCCAAACCAAACCAAACCAAACCAAACCAAACCAAACCAAACCAAACCAAACCAAACCAAACCAAACCAATCCAAACCAATCCAAACCAATCCAAACCAACCCAACCCCATCCAATCCAATCCAATCCAACCCAACCCAATGCAATCCAATCCAAACCAACCCAACCCAACCCAACCCAACCCAACCCAATCCAAACCAAACCAATCCAACCCAACCCAATCCAATCCAAACCAACCCAACCCAACCCAAACCACACCCAACCCAACCCAACCCAACCCAACCCAACCCAACCCAACCCAACCCAACCCAACCCAACCCATCCCAATCCAACCCAACCCAATCCAAACCAATCCAAACCAATCCAAACCAAACCAAACCAAACCAAACCAAACCAAACCAAACCAAACCAAACCAAACCAAACCAAACCAAACCAAACCAATCCAATCCAACCCAACCCAACCAATCCAAACCAATCCAAACCAACCCAACCCCATCCAATCCAATCCAATCCAATCCAAACCAACCCAACCCAACCCAACCCAACCCAACCCAATCCAAACCAATCTAATCCAACCCAACCCCATCCAAACCAAACCAAACCAAACCAAACCAATCCAACCCAACCCAATCCAAACCAAACCAAACCAAACCAAACCAAACCAATCCAACCCAACCCAATCCAAACCAATCCAAACCAATCCAAACCAACCCAACCCCATCCAATCCAATCCAATCCAATCCAAACCAACCCAACCCAACCCAACCCAACCCAACCCAACCCAATCCAAACCAATCCAAACCAATCCAAACCAATCCAAACCAATCCCAGTGGGCACATGACGTTGTTTCAACGTTGAATGTTGGTTGAAATGACGTCACGACGTCGAAATACCGTAAAACAACGTTATTTCAACGTCACTTTTGCGACGTTGATTTTATGTTACAGTTTGACGTTGTTTCAACGTCGAATAAATGTTGAAATTGCGTCGCGATATTATCAACCTAAATTCAATGTCTATCCAACGTCGGTTTTGTAACGTTGTTCCAACGTCCATATTTCGACATTAATCCAACATTGAATGTTGGTTGAAATTGCGTCGCGATATTATCAACCTAAATTCAATGTCTAGCCAACGTCGGTTTTGTAACGTTGTTTCAACGTCCATATTTCGACATTAATCCAACGTTAAATGTTGGTTGAAATTGCGTCGCGATATTATTAACCAAAACTCAATGTCTATTCAACGTCGGTTTGGTAACGTTGTTCCAACGTACATATTTCGACATTAATCTAACGTTGGATAAATGTTAAAATTGCGTCGCGATATTAACAACCTAAAATTAACGTCTCTCTGACGTCGGTTTGGTAACGTTGTTCCAACGTACAGATTTCGACATTAATCTGACGTCGAATAAAAGTTTAAATTGCGTCACGATATTGACAACCGAAATTCCATGTCTATTCAACGTCAGTTTGGTAACGTTGTTCCAACGTACAGATTTCAACATTAATCTGACGTTGAATATGCGTTTAAATTGCGTCACGATATTAACAATGTTAAATTCAATGTCTATCAATCGTCAGTTTTGTAATTGTTCCAACGTATTTTGACATTATTCTGATGTTGGATAAATGCTTAAAATTGCGTCGTGATAACGACCTAAATGTACCAACGTCGGTTTGGTAAACTTTGTTTAACATACGGATTTTAATTAGTCCAAAGTTGAAAAAATGTCGAAATTAAGTGCGTCGCAATCAAACATATTGCATTGCTTTGAAATTGAGTATCCTCGCGGTTACTTCAACGTCAGTCCTGCTGTATCAATTAACGTATAATTTTAACTATCAAAGTGCAAAATATTATGTCAAGAAATATAAACAAAATAGCCGACTTAATTGAACTTTGTGGCCTTTTTTATGAAAACATATTATTTGTCAGCACGCCAAAGCTGTGACGCTAGCCAATCACACGGCGCGTAATTTGTTCTACATTCCAAGGTTGTGACGCTGGCCAATCAGTTTTCATGTACTCTCTTTGAATCACGATATGGCGCGCAAGCATATGACCGTTACATATTTCGACATCATACTGCAGTTGTGTGGACGTGTAGCGTGCAGCCGACATCATTTTACTCAAATAACAGGTAAGAATTTTGCCATCAAAATTCGTAGTTATTGTTATGATGTTGCTTAGACATACCTGACGTTTATTCGAAGCACTTACTTATTAATTGCAACCAATTTCTCCCCAAAACGATAAACAAATATTGACACATCACTGGGGTCGGGGACACTGGCATGCATGGTCACTGATGATACCGGCGTCCGGTACGTATGGGAACCAGGTCGACCGCATGCATCCCGGCACTCGGAACAGTGTATTGCTGAGCTGTACTAAAACGGGTTCAATGGGAAAGTAGTGAGAGAAATCCTGAGAAATAATCCTCCATTGGCGTTTTGAACTGTACAGTATAATGGACGTGTGACTTAAACTTTCCGAGACGATATTGTTACCATGAATAAATGTGGCTCAATTACTGGATTTCCTTTGTATTGAAAAGTTGTTTCTGAGGAAATAGAAATTGCATTTTTTTTTCACTTGGTAGACCTTATGGACATGAAATGCATGATGATGAAATGTACTTAAGCCTACCTGGTTAAAAAAAATAATAACCAGGAAAAATATAATTCGATTTTCTGCACAGTAGAGTTTCAGTTTTCATGTAATTTTCAGGCTAAAAAGTAAAAATGGATCGTCCAAAAGTGATTGTAGAATGGAATGCAGTATATTTTCTCGAGGTCAATTACTGCCATACTGGATTTCTTCGTACAGCTACACAGCGGTGATAGGTCGTGGGTCATGTACATTATACCGTTTTACTTCCCCTGATTATTAAACCAGGTGGGTTATCTTCCATAGGGAATAGGCCTATCAAGTGGGGGATAAACACTCCCGATTTCGATTTCACATGTTGCTATCACCACCCCGGTGCTCTTGTACATGTACAAGTCACAAAACGGAGGAAGTTGCTGGGTAGTTCCTTGATCCTTTGTGTAAAACTAAAAGTTGCTGTGACAATAGTGAGAATGCATAACACAAATTTCTGTATCAAAACTTTAGGTAAATGCAAGCATGGATAATTATACCGCTGTTTGTAGCCTGTGCTGTGAATGGTGCAATAACAAAATGGACTCACGGTGCAGGGAGTGAGTAATTACGTAAATGTATTGGCCTAAGTAATCAATCATTGCATAGGCAGGTGGTATTTCTACATAAACTTGTTTTTGTTTTGTGTACATACTAGACATGGTTTGCATATTTTTTGGGGAGTATGCAGAGTCTAAGTTTGGCAGGTAGGACAGGTAGGGTAGTTAATCTCACTTTTTCAGCTTCTGAAGAAAAAAATCCTTTTCAAAATTCCAGAAGAGTTTACAAGACCCCACAGATGACGAAACCCCACTCAGCAATGATTCATACAGGAATTGAGGAGGAGCCAAAGTCAGCATGGATTGTCGAACCAGTATGGAGGAGTTATGTATGACTTTCGAAGATGCTTCAGTTTGAAATCTTTCGGACAGTACTCGCAGTGCCGTAGCTGGTATGTATATGCCGACAAAAAAAAAATTCAGGGCTAAGTTTTATGGCAAAAACCGATTATTTTATTCTTAAGTCAATAACACTTGCAGAGATGTAGCTCTGATTGCAGTCATCGCACATAAAAAAAGTGGTATTCAAATCCACAACAGACACAATGGCCAGTTCATTCAAAACGTTAACAAAACGCAAAAATGAAAACAGATTTGTGGCTATATCTTAATTGAGTGTTGGCAGAAGTTTCGTCACAGTGCATTGTATAATAACTTGTGTTTGTTTACACTCTTCCGTTATCTTTTTTCCTGATGGGTCTTTGCTTTTGTCTCTGAGCGTTGTTTTTTTTCTCATCCAACAGGTGCATGACCAAGTGATTGAAGACAGTTCAACAATGATGGGCAGGGTGGAACTGAAAAAAAAGCAGATGAGGAGACGGACCTTTTCAGTTTCGCAGGTAATTTAATTTTCTTCGCCAGATTTAATTTATTTTGACCAATTATTGATCTTGGTTAAAATCTCATTGTGTGGTACTTGGTTGTATGGTTGATAATTGCTGAAGTGTCAGGAAATACAAGTGGTAGTTTTTATAAGTGCAAGTTTAATAAAAGGAATCATTCTGTTGATTTTTTGTACACAATGTCAGCACATAAAATGATGACCAAACGTGTTGTCGCTTTGTTGAAACTAATATGGTTTATGTATGTATTTCTCTTTGTTTGTGTTTGTAACATTTTCGTTTTTGAGGGTGATTTGGTTGTGTCAATGAATAAAGAGATGGTTGGGGAGGAAGCTTGCAATTCTAAAATATTACACTATCTTTTATTTGTCTTTTCTAGCGAGGTCTAGTAACTTCGTCATCGGGCAAGGTGATGGATGTTGCTGCTTGTTGAGTTTTTCATCTCCTGTCAAGTTTGCGCCTGAAAGAAGAGGTGATGGAGGGACACACTGAGGGCCCATGCACCTTCACATTCAGTCGTACCTTTGGACTGTGTTAAATATTTCAATATTGGAACAGTTGATTAATAGTAATTGTTCAAATACAGTAAGTTGCTCTGGAGTGGCTGGTATCTTTCCGTAAGTGTAACAGGTAAAGGCTCTTTAAGTGATGGAAATTCAACCTCTGCCGCATCTTGTACTTTTCATCTTGAAACTTCCACGTTCGAGAAGTGGGGGACTGTTATAATAATTATATACAGTACATGTATTGTGCATTATTTAGTTATTACTGTTGATTCTTGGTTGACCTGTTCAAATGTTCAATTGAATTATTTAGATTCATTTTGTATGAATGATGCTGTTTGTTTTATTATTTTCTATTTGATAGTTTCTAATGCTCTTGCCCAAGTCTGCCGCATAACCTCTTGCAATATTTCACAAGAAAATTCATGGATATGATAGAATAGTGCTGCAGGTAAATTTGGAAAACTAATATGAATTGTATGCAAATGAAAAAAAAAAGTGAATTTAGACGTTTAAAAATTGTACCTGTATGCTTGTTAATTCGTGTTATATTTCCGATGTAAATGCACTGGGCAGTGCTGCATTTCTTTGAAAAAAGAATCAAATTCATTATCATGTATCTTTTTAGAGACTAGTACCCTCGTTTAGGCTATAATGCTGTTGGAACAAGTCAATCTAATTCTGAATTTTACTATGTATGGATTAATTACTACTTTGTTGAAACCTAAAAGGTGTTGTATAAGCTGATAAGGTTGAAAGTTAATTAATAAATACACACATTTTTTTATGGAAAAAATTAAAGTGATTGATTAAATTTAAAGTTATTCAATTTCGACATGGATTTAACAACACTCCTCAGCTTGCAAATTTATTTAACATAGAACGATTGGAAAAATGCCAACATCCACCATTATCAGTACATTCTGGCTTTAAATCTTAACACAAACCTTAAAATATTTTGATTCAAGAATTGCATTTATTTAACTGTGATATTTCTAAGAATAGGATGTCATTTAATGTTGATTATTTATACGTTGATTGAACATCATGTCAGTGCTATTTTAATGTAGAGATGTCGACGTTAAATCAATGTTGAAATGTCTACGTTAACTCAACGTTGTGATCTTAACGTTGTTTCAATGTCGACATTTCCACGTCGCTTCAATTTGCAAATTCAATCATTAATCAACGCTGAATCAACGTAGAATCTCCGACATTAAATCAACGTTGACATATCTACGTTGATTCAACGTCATGCTTTCCACGTTGGTTTAACGTCAGCATAATAACGTCAGATCAACTTGCAAATTCAATCATTAATCAACGTTGAATCAACGTAGAATGTCCGACATTAAATCAACGTTGAAATATTTACGTTGATTCAACGTCGTGCTTTCCACGTTGGTTTAACATCAGCAAAACAACGTCAGATCAACTTGCAAATTCAATCATTAATCAACGTTGAATCAACGTAGAATTTTCAACATAAAATCAACGTTGAAATGTTGACGTTGATTCAACGTCGGCATTTCAACGTCAGAAAAACTTTCAAATTCAATCATTATTCAACGTTAGTTCAACGTCGGAAACTGACGTTGTTTCAACGTTATTTCAACGTATTTTGCCCACTGGGATCCAAACCAAACCAAACCAAACCAAACCAAACCAAACCAAACCAAACCAAATCAAACCAATCCAACCCAACCCAATCCAAACCAATCCAAACCAATCCAAACCAACCCAACCCCATCCAATCCAATCCAATCCAACCCAACCCAATCCAATCCAATCCAAACCAACCCAACCCAACCCAACCCAACCCAATCCAAACCAAACCAAACCAAACCAATCCAACCCAACCCAATCCAAACCAATCCAAACCAATCCAAACCAACCAACCCAACCCCATCCAATCCAATCCAATCCAACCCAACCCAATCCAATCCAATCCAATCCAATCCGATCCTATCCAAACCAACCCAACCCAACCCAACCCAACCCAACCCAAACCAAACCAAACCAAACCAATCCAAACCAATCCAAACCAATCCAATCCAAACCAAACCAATCCAATCCTATCCAAACCAACCCAACCCAACCCAACCCAACCCAACCCAAACCAAACCAAACCAAACCAATCCAAACCAATCCAAACCAATCCAATCCAAACCAAACCAAACCAAACCAAACCAAACCAATCCAACCCAACCCAATCCAACCAATCCAAACCAATCCAAACCCATCCAATCCAATCCAATCCAACCCAACCCAATCCAATCCAATCCAAACCAAACCAAACCAAACCAAACCAAACCAAACCAAACCAACCCAACCCAACCCAAACCAACCCAAACCAATCCAAACCAATCCAATCCAATCCAATCCAATCCAATCCAAACCAAACCAAAACCAAACCAAACCAAACCAATCCAATCCAATCCAATCCAATCCAATCCAATCCAATTCGGCTGATAAAAAAAACTTCACCTAAGGGCGGATCGGGGGGGGGGGGGCCAAAGGGGGCCATGCCCCCCCCCCCCCAAAAGAAACGAAACCATTTTTTTTTTTTGATGTGACATCGCAATAAAGGCAGGCAATGAGTACACCACCATCTTTTCCAAAATAAAATTGGGGTCAGAAATTGCCTCAGATCGCACCACGTACAGAGCATCTAGAATCCAAAATTTTTTGGGGGCCCTTAAGTGGGTCCCGAACCCAACGCCGTAAATTTTTTCCCCACTTTTTGGGGGGACCAAAATTTTTTTTGGCCCCCAAAAGATTGTGTTCTGGATCCGCCCTTGTTCACGTACCGTGTACATCAAGGCCAAGCGCGGTTTACACGGGCCACACACTATGAAAATGTACACGGTTAAAAATGCAGTTTGACGGTTAAATCTGGAAACCACACATTTTAACCGTGCCGGCACACGATTGAAACACGGTTAAATAATGGGACCAAAAAGTACACGGTTAAAACAGGTGTCTTTTCGGGACTTGGCTTCCAGAGTTGCTCATTAACTCTGCGGTCAGTTTCGCGGATTTAATCCCTCACATCCAGTCTTGCTTCTCGGTTAAAATAGGGTTGTTTTCGGGCGCTTTGCCTTTGCGGTTTTTAATCCCGCACGGTCAGGCTAGTGCTTTGTGTAAGGTGATAATCCTGTAATAAATAGGTGGCTAATGGCTCATCAAGTAATGGCGCAATAACGGTTTGTGATTGACAAGTTTGTTGCCTTAGTCGGCTGCAAGTGATGTGGCGCAAGCAACAGGCACATTGATTCCCGCATTCTTTCCGATAAAAACGGCTCATCCCCCTCCAATCGGGGTCGGACGCAGAGTATAGATTGGCGGCAGCCGTAGGAGCGCTGCTGTAGTCGGCCGTACGACGGAACAGTTTTATTAGGCCCACCCTATTTATTTAAGCCGCTACCCTAAACATTGTTTCGGCAAGTTAAAAAAAAAAGAATACTAATAAATGAACGAATAAATTTTAAAAATCCTGTTGTCTTTTTCTGTCTTCACAAAACGTGTCAAAAAATGGTGGTATTAATTTGTTCGCCTACTTACTAACTTGTTTTCAGCCTAAGGCCAAAAAAAAAGTCTCCGGTTTCTGGTATGCGCGCGCGTCGCCGTAGCCATGCGCGTCGGCAAAATGAAAAAGTTTTTGTTCAATACAAGATGATGTTTCAAAACCGCCAAACTCACTGGTTTGACTGGAATTCTGCTGCTGCACAATTTTAACGTGTTTTTAGATTGGGTTATGATCGAGAATAAGATTTATGTGGCTTCTCCGGACTCCCATATATGTGCACTAAGTTTAGTCGGGCACCATTTGCAGTCATCGGCCGACATTTGAAGCCAAAAAAAAAAAAAACAGGTAAAAAAAAAAAAAAAAGCCGCGTCGCCGCACCACTTTTGGGGCAAGCTGCATACCAGAAACCGGAGACTTTTTTTGTTTGGGCCTTACCTCCGTTATTTTCGGTTCGCTTTGCATTAGGCCTAACGAATTCGCAATTCGATGTCGCGGTGACGATAATTAGAACACGTGCGATGACCGTGTTCCCGCCGCACCGCCGGGCCAAGGAAGGCACGATAAAAATGCGGTAACCAGTCTATGCAATGCCAGCCGCGCGGTGTATTGCAGGTGCGGTTGGACTCGTAAAAATGCCAAAAAAACACGGAATTGTTTGCAAGTTAATTCACGGAACTTGATCAATCTTTGTATGTATTCTCCGTGTTAGTGAATTTATTTCGAGGTCGTACTGGTCGTATATTTGTCATGACAGTGTTGGCAAGTTTCCCGTACTTGACTTGCGGGGTGTATCATGGTGTGCACGACCTGATTTTTCCATTATTTTTTGAAGAATTATCGAACGTAAATACTTTAAGGTAAGCTTTTATCACTTTTTGTGGCCATTTTTTGGATAGCTTTCGTAGTTCAAAAATAACACGATGTCTTAAAAATATATGGATATTTTGTGTTGTTTATTTCTCATTTTAGGTCAAAAAAGCAAAATTTCAATATTATGCTTTGGCGATGGGTCCAATGCCCTCATTTATCATTTTTGCACATAAAATATTATTTTTTCAAACAAGGACCTTTTTCTCAATATATGTTGTTTGGTAGGTGGTTGCGACATCTAGCGTCAAGTTTCGTGACATTTGACGCATCGGTTCTCATTTTAGGTCAAAAAAGCACAATTTCAATATTATGCTTTGGCGATGGGTCCAATGCCCTCATTTATCACTTTTGCACATAAAATATTATTTTTTCAAACAAGGACCTTTTTCTCAATATATGTTGTTTGGTAGGTGGTTGCGACATCTAGCGTCAAGTTTCGTGACATTTGACGCATCGGTTCTCATTTTAGGTTAAAAAAGCAAAATTTCAATATTATGCTTTGGCGATGGGTCCAATGCCCTCATTTATCACTTTTGCACATAAAATATTATTTTTTCAAACAAGGACCTTTTTCTCTATATATGTTGTTTGGTAGGTGGTTGCGACATCTAGCGTCAAGTTTCGTGACATTTGACGCATCGGTTCTTATTTTAGGTCAAAAAAGCACAATTTCAATATTATGCTTTGGCGATGGGTCCAATGCCCTCATTTATCACTTTTGCACATAAAATATTATTTTTTCAAACAAGGACCTTTTTCTCAATATATGTTGTTTGGTAGGTGGTTGCGACATCTAGCGTCAAGTTTCGTGACATTTGACGCATCGGTTCTCATTTTAGGTTAAAAAAGCAAAATTTCAATATTATGCTTTGGCGATGGGTCCAATGCCCTCATTTATCACTTTTGCACATAAAATATTATTTTTTCAAACAAGGACCTTTTTCTCTATATATGTTGTTTGGTAGGTGGTTGCGACATCTAGCGTCAAGTTTCGTGACATTTGACGCATCGGTTCTTATTTTAGGTCAAAAAAGCAAAATTTCAATATTATGCTTTGGCGATGGGTCCAATGCCCTCATTTATCACTTTTGCACATAAAATATTATTTTTTCAAACAAGGACCTTTTTCTCAATATATGTTGTTTGGGAGGTGGTTGCGACATCTAGCGTCAAGTTTCGTGACATTTGACGCATCGGTTCTCATTTTAGGTCAAAAAAGCAAAATTTCAATATTATGCTTTGGCGATGGGTCCAATGCCCTTATTTATCATTTTTCACGTAAGTAGAAATAGTAACTGTTAAAATATATATGTATTACTGAAAGTTTTCAAACACTCCGTGACCATGCACAAAAATATGTACAGGCATCAAACAACACACGAATATTACCCGGTATGCAGAACCATACACACTTGTTGTTGATACACCCATGAGTACACCTCAGTGACTTTTTTGAAATCACAGCACAATAGGATTTCTTCAGACTGGCTGGTAAGGTACACACGATGCAGGATGTGTGAGCCTTCTGTGGACTAAGCCGGGTCCACACAAGGTTTCCCCCTTTCGAGAAAACAGGTTTAGAGGCATTTTTGGGTTAGGGTTATCAGTCGCAAAATGAAGCGAACTCTCAAAGAAATCATGACTAAAAAGATGGGTTCAAAAAATAATTGGGTTGGGTGGGAGTAAAATAAGGTGTTTTTTTTGCTCCGGTTTTACTTAACTACACCAAGACAAAGGAATGTCGACACTAGGTATGTCAGGTGGGCCCACATGTGTTACAGTGTGTTCACGAGTTGCTCATGCAAATTAGGCATTTGCTTTTGCTGTAATTTTCAGAAATGGATGGAATTGGGGGGTTGGAAATATATAGCAAATATAGTTACACTGACTTTTTTGAGGTTTTGGGTTCGAAAATGCTATAAAAACCAAGAAAAACAATCATTTGTAGTCTGGTTCCCTGACTCCATTTAAGAAGAAACAGAGCAGTTTACATACATTGGGGAATTGTAAGGTCAGGGAACCAGTCTAGCTGGCGTGTACCCGTTCATAGGTGTGTAATCGATTGCAAACAAGTGCGATGGTCAACTGGGGCCAGTATTTGAAAAAAAGCCAGTTTTTTCTAACGCTGGTCGGCCGATCAGCGTTGGAAATTGATACAAAAATACCACTTTTCTTGAAAATGACAGTAGGCCTATACCAGGTGCCATGATTTTACAGGATGCTTTACCCTGTCATTCACTAACAGTCAAGCAAGGTATTTCAAAATGATTTGGTAGTTTAATTTTTTGATGTTTGCAAATGTTGTATTTTTCCTTTAAATACAAGACATTGTCCATTGCACAGATTTCAAAAAATTCCCATGTTCATGGAATCGATCGCTCTGTCTACTTTTCAGAGTCAAGCGCCCAATTCGTCTCATGCTTGATCGAAATGAAGACATGATGACATCAGGTACACGACACCCGTACCTAGCTCGTTACAAAGTAGGAGTAACAAGCTACGGCCAACTGAGGGCGCTGGAGATCGATATGTACTCCAACGCTGGGAGTACCTACGACTTTTCAGTCAATGTAAGACTAGATCATAGTTTTGTGACGGTTGTACACATGTCGTTAAAGATTTTTGTTTTAACGATGGCGTGTTATAAAATACAACACATTCTTTATGCGGGAAGAATATGCGGGAAGAATTCCATACTAGTTAGGCCACCACTTACCTGCCGCCGAACACATCAATTTTCACCTCACCTTGTGATTTTACCCAAGACAAATCCAGGAAGCTCCGGCAATGTGAACTTAATATTTAGGAAACATATGGGGTTTTTTTAGCACAATTTGGATGCACACGTCGTGCAGAACTAAGTTGGAGGCACCCGGCCATAGTGATTGACGTGTCCGGAAGACTAGTGGCACGTTACACATCGACAACGCATGAGCCGGCCAAGCTGGATATTTAATTTCTCGTGAATATTTAGTTTATCATTCAATATTCATTGGTCTTATTTTAATGGATACTTTAAATACGTCCAAATACGTTTTTTTATCGATTCGTGAACATCCTTTACAGTTTTTGGATGGCATGATTTTTTTTTTGTAAACTTAATTAGCCTACGACGGTCACATCTTTGTCCTAAACGATGTTTATTCAGCACACAAATAAAGTCTGAAATTATTGATTACTTTCAGGTTTTGGAAAGGACAATGTTCCACATGGACAACTGCTATAAATGCCCCAATGTCAGCGTGAATGGAATCCTCTGCCGTACCAATCTGGCATCCAACACGGGATTCCGGGGGTTCGGAAGCCCCCAGGCCATGCTGGTGGCGGAGACGATCATGTCAGATATCGCCTTGAAATGTGGACTGACGCAGATCAAGGTATAAGAAATAAAACATGTGCGCATCAAACCATAGAGTATAGGATGTAGCGATACATCGCGATGCGGTATCGCGATACGAAAATAATGTATCGTGATACTTGGCTCTGACTCAACTTATAGACAAAAGAATGACAACACATTTTGTGATGTAATGATAAGCATAAAAAAAAGGAGCTGTAGCAGCGTATCTGCCATTTACATCCAAAAGAAAATCTCAGGCGTGTGGACAACCCGAGTGTATATACGTGAGTCTAAAGAAAGTGCCCGAATTAGAGAAAAAATGTTCAAAGAATATGTGGCTCGCTTCATTTCACACAAGAAAACACAGGCATAAAGTACATATCGTATTCACTAATGTAACTAAAATTTCACGTAATTTGCATACTCTATTCCTATCAGATACCCTATTTAAATATCATATTCAATCCGTTCAAAGAATCACCATTTAAACGCACTGACCCTAAAACCTGTCTCGTCCAAACAAAAAACCCAAACTATTTTGTGTTTTGACTATTTGGAACAACAAAGAAAATGACACAGAATACTGTTTCAACAACTGTAGTACACAATATCTTTATTAACAACACTGGTTAGGCAAAAAATAGGATTTATAAAATCCACTTTTGTTGAAGATGGGCCTTCAAAAGGACTTTGTTGAATATTTTTAGCTTTTAAACTGAGGGTTTATCGGTAGTGATGTTTGAAGACAATTGTGACGACGATTCTTGAAATCGCATTTTTGGACGAGACGGGTTTTAGGGTCATTGTGTTTAAATGGTGATATTCTTTGAACGGATTGAGCAATTTCATTTTTTTTTTCTGAAAGTAGCTTATGAATTTGGCTATCCAGTCATTATTAATTTTGGTGCTACGTATGTTTTTTTTTTAAATATGAAATGTAATTTTTGAGGTTTGGGTTTCGCTTTTTTTTTACTCACCCTGTATACTTGTAGGTGCGAGACATCAACTTTTACCAGGAGGGGGACCTGACGCATTATGGCCAGGAGTTGAAATATTGGAATCTAGAGCGATGTTGGGATGAGTGCCTCACGAAAGGTGACTACGACAATCGGAGACGCGAAGTGGATCAGTATAACAGGTAAAGAAGCAAATGAGTCAAGGACAAACAGGTGAAGAAGACGGCTATAGACTAAAACACATCATAATTATGTCCAGTTACGAATCTAGTTGGGATAAAAATGTTCGGGAAAAGAACTTCAATAGCACGCCTGGAAGAACAGCACGCGAGAAAACCTCCATAATACCAAAACTGGACATGTAGGCCTATACCAATGATATACCGATTGAAATTAACCACACAACTTCTTTTAAAAACGAAGTTCAAGAAAGATCTTGATTGGACACCTTTGGAAGAAAGAAGAAAACAGCATCGCATCTTTTGCTTTTATAAACTCCTGAATGGACTAATGGACATTGACTACACCAAATACATTACCCCCAAAACTTGAAGATCACAACGAGGACACAATAGACAGTTCCAAATCCACTAGGCTAGGACCGACACAATTGCCTCTTCATTTTTCCTAAGAACACTTGAAAAATTGGAATGACCTCCCGGGCTCAACGGTGGCGCTTACCAACCCAGACTCCTTTAAGAAAGCTCTTAGTGACAAAACCTAATCTAGCCCACTCTCACTACACCACACCTCCAGTTTAAATTCCCTATAGATGGAATATTTCGGAGGACCACAAACCAAGTACCAAGTCTGCTGATGAAGATTCAATGTGTTTTACAGCTTTTTCAATTTTGCTGATTACCATTGTTGCCGATTATGATTATTTTGTGGGGCACTGTGTGCATACATTGTCCAAACGAAATTTGCATGGAACGTACCGCGAAGAAATGGTAGTACCACTGCCTTCATGATAACTTAATGCTTTGTTCACAGTAAGAATCGATGGAGGAAGCGTGGTCTTGCTGTCACACCCACCAAGTTTGGTATTTCCTTCAACCAGAACTACCGTAATCAGGTATGAATACAAATTCAGTTTACGTTTCATATCCTAGTCCGCATCTTACCAATATAAAATTTGTTGAAGACTTCATAAGTACACATATGGGCCTAATTCACGAGTTGGCCATTTTGGTCGAGTTCCCTGAAAGTATGTCATAAATTGTTAACTGTTGAATGGGATGGCGCCAGACTATTTATGCAGGCATAATGCAGCCTTATTTTACTGTCATTTTTTTTTTTAATCTGGCTTTAAACATAAGGGAACGTTTAATTACAGATTTGGAATTATTCATTGAAGCAGACTGGAATTAATTAGTAGTTAACTTGCTTTAATTTCTCTACACAAATTCCAAAAATCAAGATTTTACCTCACTGTCAATTCGTGGCCGACTCGTGAATAAGGCCCACACAAGACAGTGCTATCAGTGTGCATAGTTTTGCACGTCACTGTACTTATGTGACTCTTTTCAATACCGGACCACTTCCGTATCATCCAATAGGCTGGTGCGTTGGTGCACATCTACAACGATGGTTCAGTACTGGTTTCCCATGGAGGTACCGAGATGGGTCAAGGGTTGCACACCAAGATGATCCAAGTAGCCAGCAGGACGCTGAGGATTCCTCAGGAGAAGATTCACGTCAGCGAGACCAGCACGAGCAGCGTGCCGAACACCTCCAACACGGCAGCAAGCTTCAGCTCCGATCTCAACGGGATGGCCGTCAAGGAGGCCTGTGAAACTCTCTTGCACCGACTGGAACCCTTCATCCAGGACAATCCCAAAGGTACCTGGGAGAGCTGGGTCGACGCCGCGTACAAAGACCGCATCAGTCTGTCATCTACTGGATTGGGCAAGGCGCGTGATGTACACTTCAACTGGGAGACATGCGAAGGAGAACCTTACGCCTACTTCGTGTACGGTGTGGCGGTCTCTGAAGTAGAGATTGACTGCTTGACTGGGGATCACCAGGTGCTACGGACCGACATCGTCATGGATGTGGGTGACAGTCTCAACCCGGCAATCGATGTGGGACAGGTAATTCTTTAAAGTCAAAGTGAGATTGCCTTCAGGGTTGCGAATATACTGACTATGAAAGACAATCGCATTGAGGGTGACACAAATGACAGTTGAGACATTAGAGACAATCAAAATATGAAGACAAGGATGATAGTGGTTGCCACTTGAAATATAAAATGACGTCAATTAATACCAACGACATTTGAAATGATGGTAACAATGACGACGAATCATCTTTTTCCTGATTGGTATTGAACTAGAAATTGTTCTCCGAATTGCTTTTTTAGATCGAAGGTGGTTTCGTCCAGGGCTATGGCCTGTTTGTCCTAGAGGACTATCGGGTCAGTCCGTCTGGTCAGCTGCTGACCACTGGTCCTGGATTCTACAAGATTCCCAGCTTTGGTGACATACCGGCCGAGTTCAATGTCAGTCTGTTGACTAGGGCTCCTAACCCATTCGCCATCTGCTCATCAAAGGTAAGCTTAATACTTAAATGTAGCGTGAACCAACTTAGGACTATATGGTCACCCTATAGCCAGACGCCGACAAGGGAAACTCGGCACAGTTTTCCACACTCAAAAATGTTGTGTTAATCCCGAGTCAGCACAACTCAGTCAATGCAGCTGTCTTCAACAAAATCCGAAACAGAATACAAAGAGTTAACAAACTATTGACATTGTAGGCCTATAACTCTCCCAAACCCTATCTTGGCTTCGGCCCAATCCCCCTGAATTGAACAAAGAAACAAACGGAAGCAGCCTACTCAAATAACCTTTTTCTGGATGCGCGCTGCTGGCCATTGTGAAAACTAGGTCAGCGCATCATGCACATGCATGTCAATCTATAGTGGATGGAATCCGGCAACCATTGAAGGGGCATCTATTATAGAAGTCACAGCGTGCCCATATTGGTCAATAGCAATACCTTTTATACCAACGCTGCCAATGAAAAAAAAGGAAAGACGATGCTATCCAAAGTGTCCGTAACATTAACAGTGTAAGGCATGTTTCAGAGTTTGTGATTTTTCTCACCAAGCAATTTCAGAGATCTAACGAGACCTCGTAAAAATTGATAAAGAGTGAACTAAGAAGCAAGACCCTGTGTATGTTCCGATTGACCATTCCGCCGGATTCGGTCATAAACTCAACCCACCTCGGGTTTCCGTACTTCTCTTAAAGTGCACGTGACCGAGTTTGACTGAACTAGGTCACCTGACCAAAAGTCGTTGTCCAATTGGTCAGTTTGCACTGTTTGATTTACAGACAGAAAGGGTCCACGATGGGTACCAGTCTATTTTAAATATTATGGAACCGTGAAAGAAACTTCATTGAAATGGAGGGGCATCTGCTTTTTTTTTCTCGCAGGCTGTGGGAGAACCTCCCTTGTTTCTCGCAGCTTCCATCTTCTTCGCCATCAAGGATGCCGTTCAATCAGCCAGGGAGGATGCTGGCATCCCTCGAGCATTCCGTCTAGACAGCCCAGCCACGGCAGAGAGAATCCGCATGGCATGCCAAGACCAGTTCACTAAACAGGTAGAATATTTGTTTCGATTGACAAACAAGAGTCAGTAGTTTAACCGGATATTTTAATGCAAGGTATAGGGGCTCTTCCACTGTGATTAACATTAACCTTTTTTCCTGGTGGTAATAAAAAAGCCGATTCACTGAAGTGGAATCTTCATCTGGCGCTACACCTGCTACTGTTTTAAAAAAGAAAACCTTTTTTTTTCTCACTCAGGTTCCTCCATTGCCAGAGTCCAGGACTTTCAAGCCATTCTTCGTGCGTCCCTAGATGCAGCAGACAAATGCCGAGTGACTTTGGGAAGGGTGCCGTGTGCTGCCCTCAATTTTGAGAAAATCTTTGTCTTCCGGTTAAATTTAAAGTACCTGTCACTAAAAATGTTAACATTACATAAATCTTAAAGGCACGTAAAGGAACTTGGTAATTACCTGAAATCGGACTCACCAAGGAACTTGGTAATTACCTAAAAATGGACTTACCAATTTAATTAGAAAAAACCTTGCTAAAGGTAAAGATGGGTATGGTGCCATATTCTGTCAAACATGGTATCGTTCAAAAAGGAAACAATCATTAGAAGGCAGCTTTAAAAAGTGTGCCCAAGGGCACATATTTTACATGCATCAATAACGGAATCCAGTTACGAGCCCCCCCCCCCCCCCCCTCCTAAATGGTGCACATGCAGTGGCGGATCCAGGGTTGCGGAGGGGCCGCCAAACCCCCCAAACCCCGGTAGTGACCGAACTTTTCTCAAATAAAGCAAAATATCAAATGTGATTTTTTTTTCATACCTATAGTGTTGACATTCCTTTGTTTTCGTGTAGTTAAGCAAAACCTGTGAAAAAAATCAGTTTACTCACACTTGGAAAACTCTTTCAACACATTTTTCCCCCTACGATTCCCTTTAGTGTTGCTCTTTATTTTGATACAGAAAAAATGCCTCTAACCCTGTTTTCCCAGAGAGGGGGAAACCTGTGTGGACGCGGGCAAGTCCACACAAAGTCGCTGCTACCTGGCTTATGTGGACCTCTTTTGTTCGGAAGTCCACACAGTGAATGTAATGCTTGTACAGCCTCAGCCCCGGCAGTAACCTGTCTGGTTCCGGCCTTGACATGCACGTTTCCACTGTTTTCTAAAAATGTATACTATCCGCTGAGGTGAGAAAATTTGTAGATTCATATGAAAAAAATGCACAAAAAACAAACAAACAATGAACCTATAATGTACATTTAATACTATTTTTTCCAGTAGAGTTATTGTTAGACCACCCTTTTGAAGACATAACAGTCTCGTGTGTTTACAAGACAGTATTTCTATACGATTAAAACACTACTTTCTGTCAAATTAAGGAAGGCAGAAAATTATAATTAATTTTAAAGGAGGAGTTATCGAATCGTATCATGATACGTCGTGGCTGACCACAACGAATTGCGTAAAATCATCATGAACTCAAACAATAAATCTTGTATGATAGATCCACTTCCCACATGGCTTCTTAAGCAAAACCTGTGCACGATTGCTCCAGCCATCCAATCCATTGTCAACACATCACTGTCTACAGGAATCTTCCCAGAAACTCTCAAACATGCGGTAGTCTCACCACTACTGAAAAGTACTTCCTTGGACAAGGACGTTTTGAAAAACTACAGACCAGTATCTAATATTGCTGTTCTTTCTAAAGTAATTGAGAAAGCTGTTTTAAAACGTGTCACTGAACATATTGAGAATAATAACTTGTATTGTAAATTTCAATCAGCCTACAGGTCTGGCCATAGCACCGAGACAGCTTTGTTGAGGGTCAAAAGTGATATTATGCATGCTATTGACAATCAACAGGCTGTCCTGGTGGTGTTGCTAGACCTGTCAGCTGCGTTTGACACTATCGATCACAGTATTTTGTTGGGCAGATTGTCAGATGTCTTTGGATTTAGTAAGAATGTCATTAACTGGTTTAAGACTTACGTTACAAACAGAACGTGTATGGTTAAGATAGCTAATGGTTACTCTGGTTCCAGATTGCTTACCTATGGTTTACCTCAAGGTTCCTGTGTTGGACCGCAGCTATTTTCCTTGTATATTTACCCATTGTCAGACATAATCGGACAACACCCGAGTGTCAGTTTTCATTTTTATGCTGACGACATTCAACTGTATGTTTGCACTGATCCCCGAAAGCCTGGTGATATAGAGCAATCTCTCACCGTTTTAACAACCTGTATCTCGGACATCAACAAGTGGATGTGCCAAAACATGCTTCTCCTCAACCATGCAAAAACGGAATTGTTTGTCGCTGCACAACCAAGAATAAGTCAACTGTTACCCGCAGTCTCTCTCACGCTTGAAGATACCATAATCAAACCATCCCCTACTATAAGGAATTTGGGTGTTGTGTTCGATTCTGCCATGAGTATGTCTCAACATATTTCCACACTTTGTAAAACGGTCAATTTTCATCTTAGGAGCTTGTCTCGCATTCGTAGCCTAATTGATGAAACCACATGCCATCATGTTGTGCGAGCTCTTGTCACATCTCGATTTGACTATAGCAACTCTCTTCTTCAAGGATTACCCAGCAAAGACATCAAACGCATACAACGACTCCAAAACAGAGCAGCTAGCCAAACTCATTTTTATGGCAAAAAAGTCAGACCATGTTTCGCCTCTTCTTCAACGACTTCACTGGCTTCCTATCAATGAACGAATCATTTTCAAGTTATTAACAATCACTTATAATTGTTTGAGTGACAGTGCTCCGTCTTATCTCACTGAACTCATCACCCCGTACCAGCCGAATCGTACCCTGCGTTCCAGTTCCGATACCAGAATCCTCATTAAGCCCAAAACTCGTTCTTCAATCTCAGAAAAAGTTTTTTATGCAGCTGCTCCAAACCTCTGGAATAATCTTCCTTATGAAATCCGTCATGCCACTTCCCTCACTGATTTCAAAACATTGCTGAAAACACATCTCTTCCAGACTTAATTGCCCCATAGGTTGTTATTATTTCCTTTCATCATTTTGTATTATACACTTTAATTGTTTTCTTGTGTAAAGCGTTGTGATACCAGTTTGTGTAAGAACGCTATATAAGTGCCCTGATTATTATTATTAAAAGGAAATCACACATATTGTAAGTAAAGATCCATTCCCACACTGTTAAAACTTAGTGAACATATTATTGACCACTCTTTGGATTTGTTGCGATTAATCCCCCCCGGACAATACTTCTCCGCGGATTTTCTCTTAAACGGTATATGGTATGAACTTTCAATATATATCGACCCTCATCCGAAGTGGTGCATATTACTCTGACGTCATGATTACGTCAACAGGTGTCAAATTACAAGTGATTTTATCTGAAAAAGTGACCAATTACTTTCACCTAAAACTCTTGAACTAAACAATCAATGATGTTTGTATTCTGTAATCAGATAGACCATTAATCGCTAAACATTTTTTGTCGGGTACGTGAACTCGCTTGACCTTTACTTCCGGGTCTACCGGAAGGTCAAAGTTAGGTGAATTCAAATTGAAGACGTTAGCCTGACATCAAAACAAAGCAACATTTCTTCCAAACGGTTCACGGTCTGAGCACAAAACCTTGTGTGCACTTGTACCAACTCAAAAGCAGTTCAAGCATTTTACAACAGACACATATATTATGAAAGTGTTTAGTGAGGAATGCCAGACACAAAAAAACAGTGTGATGACGTCATCATCCAAAAGGGCGCCCCCTAGCGGCACATGAAATATTGTTTCTTTCCTTTACTTTTAAAACCATGGGTTCAAATTTTACCAAATCGACCCTTGATATTCTTTGATTAACCACAGATAACTTGGCAAGGTTTCAAATTCATGACGTCATCAGACTGGAAGTTACTTTTATGAGAATTTGCCAACGATCGTATTCTAAATTTAATTCTATCATTTGATCCATGTCGTATATCTTAACCCAAATAACGATACCATTACAATGTTCACCTTTTGCTTCCGAACACCGTGACGTCTTCAAACCAGAAGAATACATACACTTATATTTTCAAAATTTTCATACGTTATTTAACTTCACAATGAACATCCACTCCGAACTAAATCAGTATTCACTTCCCGTAGTTTTGACTAATGACGTTATCAAGCCAGAAATAACTTGTATGTGTACATGGAATGTTTACTGAAACTTAATTGATTGTCCTGGAAAGGATTTAATTTCCTGATACTTTGTTCTTAAATAAAAAATATTCATAACTTAACTGGACAGTGTTTCATAAAATAGTTGTCTACCCGACCACTCTGCGTTTGTAACAACAAACGCATATCGCGAATCTCTAGTAGATGTTTGTTTTTGATATGACAGTTTTAATACATTGTAACGCATTAAATAGCGGATCAATTTTGAGCTGGATTCATTATGCAGGTATATATCGATGCACAAAAACCCCCACCAAATACCAGTAATGAGTTGTGATGTATTAAAGTTTTAATTAATTTCCAATTAATCGTAGTACTGCCAAACAAACCAACTGGATTTATCTGGCTCATGTTTCCAAGTTTGCCGAATAACGCATTACTATGGGGCGAGTCAGAATGATCTGGACCCAAATTAAAGAAAATACTAGAGGTTCGCGTTTGTTGAGTTACAAACGCAGAGTGGTCGGGCTGGCATATTTTCTTGTGTTTACAGTGACTTAGGCCTAATCATAATTGAACTGCACATTACCCCTCCCTTTACCCTGCACCCATTACCCAGTGTTTTTCACAAAGAAAATCACACAACCTGCAGTTGAACTTGTTGCTACCTCGACAAGACTTGTAGGCCTATCAGGAAGCGCACATCTGGTGCTGCATGGATGGCTACTCAAGCATACAACCAGTTGGGACTATTGGTGGAGTTAACAAAGCCTCTAACGTCGTTGTAGTTTATGCAACAGAATTATGCTAATCTTAAAATAAAATGGCTTTTTTGTTTTGTTTTGTTTTTGTCTTCTGCATGGGCATAATATAATTATGCACTAAGGTTACGACATTGGTAGAATTATGCTAATTTTAAGATAAAATGGCTTTTATATTGTTTTTTTTTGTTGTTTTTGTCTTTTGCATGGGTATAATAAAATTCTGCACTGAATTTATGACAACGGTAGACTTGACGGAGCCTCTAACGTCGTTGGAGTTTATGCAACATATGCTGATTTTATCATAAAATGGCTTTTATGTTAATTTTTTTCTTTTGCATGGGCATAATAAAATTCTGCACCGAGTTTACGACAGAAAAGTTTGTGGCTACACGCTGTAGAAATATTAATTTTCAGCATTCAGATATGAGAGGAAAACTGGCGAGGCGCGATTTCAATCGGTTATGGCGAAAAATATCAGAAAATGGACGAGAATATAACAATTGAATTCATGGTCAGAATCGGAATCGGTAGACTTGAGGGAGCCTCTATGACGTGTTTGGAGCTTAATATATGCAACATTTGATTATCTCAATATCAAAAATAAAATGGCTTATGTCTTTTGCATGCATGGGCTTCCTAAAATTCTGCACTGAGATAACGAAAAAAAAAGTTTGTGGCTACACTGTCGAAATATTAAATTCTGCATAAAGGTACGAATTAAAGAATCAGTGTTGATATGCGAGTTACGCCGAAAGAAATCAGAAAAAAAGACTAGAATATTAGTATTGAATGCTTTGTGTGATTTTGTACAAATTCCTGGATCCTCCCCTGGGTGTATTCTTATAAGAGCTGTGATTTTGCAGTCCCTGGTGAACAAATATGATGAAATTATGTGGTAGCAGTACTATTATTGTAAGCAGTCGCTTTCTTATTTGTTCCAACAAATATATTAAAACGTAGTAAAATGTAGTAAAATGCTTCCGCTTCCTAGTTATCTTCAGTTTTTATTGCACTTCCGGTAACACCGGAAGTAAAGGTCAAGCGGTTTCGTGTCCGGGAACAAGAAATGTTACTCAAGGCATAGTCTACAACCTCAAGAAAAAAACGAACACGATACTCTATTGAGTTCAAAAGATATAGCTCAAACTATTTTGTAAAAATTTGCCCTTCCATCACTTAACCCTTACATTACGTCATGATGACGTAACCAAATTTATAACATCTTCGCAACATGGTACAAATTCACACTAGGTTTTATGATCATCCCGTAAACCGTTCGGAAGAAATTTTGCTTTGTTTTAATTTTGAAACGTAATTGATCACTTTGTTTAAGAGTTATAGGTGAAAGTATTTGGCCACTTTTTCCTCTCAAATCGCTTGTAATTTGACACATATATTATGAAAGTGTTTAGTGAGGAATGCCAGACACAAAAAAAACAGTGTGATGACGTCATCATCCGAAAGGGCGCCCCCTAGCGGCACATGAAATATTGTTTCTTTTCTTTACTTTTAAAACCATGGGTTCAAATTTTACCAAATCGACCCTTGATATTCTTTGATTAACCACAGATAACTTGGCAAGGTTTCAAATTCATGACGTCATCAGACTGGAAGTTACTTTTATGAGAATTTGCCAAATCGCTTGTAATTTGACACCCAATGACGTTATCTTGACGTCAGAGTAATATGCACCACTTGGGACGAGGGTCGATATATGTTGAAAGTTACAAGTTCATACCGTATACCGTTTAGGAGATAACCCGCGGAGAAGTATTTTCCAGAAAAAAAAAGGAAAGTAAGAAGATTTACTAGAGCTTGGCGTTTGTTGTTACAAACGGAGAGTGGTCGGGTTGACAACTATTTTATGAAACACTGTCCTGTTAAGTTATGGTAAATATTTTTTTATGTAAAGACTAACAAAACGAACAGCGTAGCAAGTGCACTGATTCTACTTTCCGAATCACAGTGTGCATGCAGTGAACAAGCTTAACCCCGGTTATGACACATTAACTGCGCATGCGCGCTTTTCTGTCTTGCTTTTTTGTCAAGACGGAGACGCGTGCAGCGATCTATTTTAGTCGTACACGCGTGACGACAGTACTTCTCCTCAGAGTTTCTCAGAGTCTACGTACTAATAACTGGACATGTACATGTACATGTACGCCCGCGAAAAGCAAACGAAAAGCCAGGCTACGTTCAGCGGGCGTGCGCGCCCTATGCCGTGGCCGAACGGCGACGCACTATGCTTTCATTGAATTTTTGAGCGACGGACTACTTAAGGGTATTTTTGTCGGCGGCGGGTCACGTGTGTGAACAATTAGACAAGCCACGAACCTGGCACAATTGACGCCAATGTTTAAGCTATCATTCAATGGACAATTCACGATTATATCTCTCAGGATTGATTTATTTTTGAAGAATAGAAGGTCTTTTCGTTGTAACTTCCGGTCTGATGACGTCATCAACTTCAAACTTCACACATGTGTTGTTTGCATGAAGGTCATTATATATACCAGTTTTCAGGCGATTACAAAACACTTCGCTACAGACATCTATTCAAAATGCATTTTGGACATTCTTAAACTCGCCGCTAGAGGGCGGTCGAGAATTTCATGACGTCACCGGTACAAGTTTTGAAAAATATTGTCTGGCCAGAGACTAACACCGTTGAAAGCAAGTTCATATCTATTTCCAATTTTAAATAATAAGCCAATAATAAGCCACTTCCGGTTTCGACCGGAAGCAAAGGTCATGTGATTTTACGTACACGTTAAAAAATAAAGACCTTAATTTACTCTATCACATGCCGCAAACAGCAAGACGACAGATCTCATTATTGCTTTTATATAGATTTTTAAAGATAAAAAAATATCAAAGTTTAATTGCTTGTCACGTGACACCTGATGACGTCATCATGCCCGGGTCATTGTTCTGGCACAATCTTAGCATTCCGTCTTTGCTTGGTGTTACTTTGATGAAGATGCCCCATTGAAAAGTGGCCGAAAAGGTCCCTTGAAAATGAAGGGCACAAAGTGGAAAAACTGTGTACAAAGTCAATGGGCTGAAATAAATATTCAAAATTTCATAATAAATCACATGATGACGTCATCATTGCGTCCATCTTCGCCAACGAAGTTCAATGTCATAATGAGTGTGCTTTATGACTAAAATGCTGACGAGAAAAATCGTGCACAAAGTCTATGGGATTTGTTATAGAAGACCAAGTGTCTTGAGCACAAGACTACGCGCCACGTGTTTGGCCCCGTTCCAACAAGCATGACGATGATGAAATAATAGATCTGCACTGAATGCATGTACATGTACAATGTCCTGTACATGCAGTGTACTCACGCACACCCAGCTCTACGCTTTCATTGGATTTTTGAGCGACGGACTACCGTTAGGGTATTTTTGTCGGCGGCGGGTCACGTGTGTGAACAATTTGACAAGCCACGCGCCTGGCACAATTGACGCCAATGTTTAATCTATCATTCAATGGACAATTTAAGATTATATCTCTCACGATTGATTTTTTTGCGATTTTTGAAGAATAAAAAGTCTTTTCGTTGTAACTTCCGGTTTGATGACGTCATCGGCTTCAAACTTCACACGTGTGTTGTTTGCATTAAGGTCATCATATATTTTCAAAAGATTACAGCAAACTTCGCCACAGACATTTATTCAAAATTCATTTTGGACATTTTTCAACCTGCCGCTAGAGGGCGCTCTAATATTTCATGACGTCATCGGTTACAGTTTCGAAAAGTACTTTCTTGCCGAAGACTAACATCGTTGAAAGCACGTTCATATCTTATACCATTTTTAAATTACAAGGCACTTCCGGGTTCGACCGGTTTCGACCGGAAGTAAGGGTCGTATGATTTGACACCCACGAAGTAAATTGAAGACCCAGTAATATTCTATTGACTGCCGTTAAAAACAAGTTCCGGTCTCTCACGGTTGATTTTATATCGATTTGTAATGATTAAAAAATAGAAACACTAAATTGCTTGTAATTTGATACCTGATGACGTCATCATGACGTCAGCACAATATGCACTACTCGGGATCGGGTCGATATGTGTTCGAAGTTACAAGTTTAGGAGTAAACCCGCGGAGAAGTATTGTCCGAAAAAAAGAGAAAGAAAGAAAGACAGAAAGAAAGACAGAAAGATGAATCGGAACAATTCTAGACAGTGGTCGGGTTGTGCGACCACTCAAAGAAGATTAAGCGCAACAACTCCAATCAGTGGTCGGGTTGTGCCCGACCACTCAATTAGAAATATGCAGCACTTATTATCAAAACAAGTGCAAATGAGATATATTGTAGGCTGGTATTTTGGACATATTTGGTGAAAGTGTCATGTATATCCATTGTACCATTTTGAAGAAAAGCGCTTGTTTGAAATGCAATCACATCAGTACGCGATTTCAATAAATTTGTTGAACCATGGGACCGTGGTCAGAGTGGTTTTTTTAAATTTTTATTAACGAGTGTTCTTTGCTAGCGCTTTTCTTGTCCAGGCCCTATGATATCTGGCGTTGTACTGTTTGCTGGCTGCAGTATATAATAATGACAGATAGGGTCGGCAATGTAAAAAAAAGAAAATTCTATTTTTGAGTAGCCATACGTGCCAATATATATATTTCCTTTACTGAGCAAACAATAATGTTCAAAGTCCAACTTGAGATATTTGTTGACAGAACGTATTCCGCGGCTTCTTCCCCCAAGTAGATCCTTATCCCGTTATTCGACACCGACTTCTGCAACTGCATCTTAATAAGAGAGTATAACAAAGACACATGCCATCAAATTAGGTGGCAGCATTGAAAAAGATCATTGAAAATTGGAAGGCTTCCCTGGTTAAGTGAGCAATGGGTACGTTCAAGTAGATTCCTGGTTAATACACGAGGTTTACACTCTTAGAAGCCGCGAAATGAGGCTAATCGAACGCGCCGGTGTATTCGCCTGGCATTATTTCTGCCAAAGTCAGCAGGTGTTAAGAGGCGAGACTTTAAAATGAACATGCATGGGCCTCCAACTGTGTCAACAGTTGTGCATTTCTACTATACTGTAATTTATTTTGCATTGGAAATGAGCGGATATAAAGTATAAATTAAGATTTGTTTGGAAAAGAAAATGATTAAAATTGATTCATTTCCTCTGAATACGACTAACTGCGAGTGATATCGTCAGTTCTCACTGACTGGTCGGTCCGATCCCTCTCAAAGGAGGGATCATTCCCGTGAACCCTTTGGTCACTGCACCAGAGAACGAGGAGGGTCCGCTTTCCCTCATGTCTGAACACAGACACTTATTTTAGTGTCTTTTTCTTTTAATTCTGATCAGCAAAATGGACTTTTCCAAGCCTTAGAGCCTTTGCTATAATCTGACTTAAAGGGAAGATACAACATTGGCAAACATCAAAAAACAAAATGACCAAATTATCACGAAATACCTTACTGAATTGTTAGAGATTGACAGTCTAAAGCATCCTGTAAAATCATGGCTCCTGGTGTGCTGACATTTTCATGACATTTTCTGTGTGCTGACATTTTCATGACATTTTCATGAAAAACTGTATTTTTCCAAGGCTGGTCGGCTGGTCGGCCATTAACAAAGGTTAATGATGGTTTTATCAATTTCTTGGTTTATTCATGTTTTTAACTGACGATGATCGCAGAAAAAAATTGAGTCCTCCCAATCAACAAATCATAAGGACAATAGTAGCAAGTAGCAAAGATATGTCGAGATTATAATTGTAATAATATTAACAACATATCTACTACTCTGCATATTGATTGCGACATTTCGTTGTTTAATGTCACTTATTTAATAATCAGTTGTATATTTACACATTTTAATGCTTCATTTTTGCGTGTAATTTTTTCGATCATACTTTTATCTAATCTCCCTTGTTTTTGTTGGGCAGTGAGTTTTATCGTGTTAATTTTACAAGTTTATTTTTATTTCATTTCATTTTATTTCTTTAGTTAAATATTTTTACACTCGTATATTAGGCTTTTCAGTTCCTTATTGTACTCCTACTTCAGTTTATTTTCGAATTTCAAAATTGTTTAAATGTTTAATTTTTCTTTTAAATTTTACATTTTAAATAGTGTTCTTTCTCATTTACAGTTTAATATAGTTATTTTAAGCTTTTATGTATATATATTTTCTATCAGGGAAGTGGTTCCAGATAGACTGTACAGTCTTTTTCACAACCCCTGACCTATTTAGAAATATGTTATAGGATACTAATTGCATCGCGTGCGATATCAACGTACATGTACACTGTGTACGTACGTATGCCAACGGAGCTTTACGAGATTTGTGCAAATATAAATACGACCATGCACAGAGCATAGGTAATTTTAAGTTCAAATTAAATATAGTCTCACTGAAAATTTTAATCAGTAACAATTAGCATATATACATCCTGCTGACCAATGAGGGAGTTGGTGATGTCTGACTGGCAGCGGGCAGGGGCCAATCACAAACAGGGGCCGAGTTTTTTAGTCACTGCTTGGGAAATCGATGGTGAGTTTTTAAAGCAGGAACGGCCTCTATATTCTCACAACGACCAAAGCTCATATTCAACTTCAGACGACAAACGGAGAAAACTGTCAAGAAGAGCAAGATTGAAAAGTGAGTTTTTTTGCGGTACGTTTAAACACTACGAATCACATCTGAAACCTTTTAAAGGCGTGCGATTTGCTTAACGCCAACAATACTGTTTGAAGCAGAAAATTGCTAGTTATAATTATCGGTGGTTTTAGGATTCTGGTCACGGCCAGATATCTTTCTTAAGTAAACATTATCTTTGGGAGCGTTTTGCGAATTGCAGACGCTTCATGGTTTTAAAAATCCTGAAAATGGTTGTCTAGGAGACACGATTGCAGTCAGCCAAACCTTGTTACACTCTACTTCGTATACGTTTTGCGTTTCCAAAGGCCAAACTGTAGTTCTAACCTTTTGAATATTGAACATAAAAACAACACAAACGGTCTTTCACGGCAGTGTGTTTAAAGGTAATCTACAACATTTGCAAACAATACGAAACAAAACTACCAAATTATTTTGAAACACCTAATTTGACTGTAAGTAAATAATAGTACAGTCTTACGCATTGCAGGTGTACAGTACGCGCGCATCATGTGCCAACAAAGTGTTGTGCAGTAATTTGGTGATCGGACAATGGTCGGGAGTTATCTTCTTTCTTCCTTTCTTTTTTCCCCCGGACAATAATTTTCCGCGGGTTTTCTTCTGACCGGTATTACTTGAAAATTTGAACCAACATCAACCCTGAGCCACAGGTTTGCGTATTACTCTGACGTCATGATGACGTCATTTAGTGAAAGAGCGACACATATTCTTCCGCTTATAACTCGAGAACAAAATGATCAATCATCTTCGTACCATGCAGTCTGATAGAGCATACCTTGATGATTTGTTTTGGTCGTGTACTGGAATCGCTTGATCTTTCTTTCTGGGGGTAGCTACCGGAAGATCAAAGGTAGGTGAATTCAAAATGCAAACAGAATCCTTAAAATAAAAAAGAAGTTCTTCCAATTGTTAACGCGATGACGATAAAACTTGGTATTTAAAATTGATTTATTCAGCCGATGATTAAAAACTATCACAGGAATTTTGCTGATTTGAAAATGTATGAATTTAAACCCTGGTCCATTTTGAATTATACGTTTACAAGGAAACAGGCTAGAGTAACGTTCCCATTTTGTGTAGTGTTGCAGGCTGGACATTGCCTCGAGCAATGTATTCTTATTTCCAGCCGCAAAGCCATTTGACATTTACTATCGGCGTTACCAGCAGTACAATGAGGATCACATTTTCGTTTCGTGTTGGTTTCTTCTTTCTGTCTTTTTTTCTGGCCAATACTTCTCCGCAGCTTTTCTTTCAAACGGACAACGCATACAACAGAAACTCGGTGTTTACATTAAGCTTGATCGCAAGATATAGTGTGGCGTCATTATGACGTCATCTTACATACAATTATATTTAAAAAATACAGATTGTTATAATAACTCATGTACCGAACCAAGAGTCATTTTAACATTTTGTGATCCGATGCAACAAAGTACAAGCGATATAAGGTTCAAAATTGACAAAATACTTTCATTTATACATTTTGAACTGATCTGAGTAGCCTGTTCTTTTTAGTGAGGTGGTAGATATTGCCTTTGAAAAAAAAATCTTTATTTTTCAGTGTAGTGATAACTGAATATAACTTTTATTATTAAAACATTATTATCAACAAAACTAATTATTCAAATGTTCAATGCGGAAACTTCGACCTTTAGGTGGTCGTACCCTCACGTTTGCCTATCATATCTTAATGCAGGCAATTATGTGATACCCATTATGTAGCACCTTTATAAGGGTTTACAAGGTGCTGCGGTGCATATTGCAGTCACTGCCAGAAACACCGGCGGGCTAACCCCTTCTCTAAGCGATAAGTGCATTACACAACACACGGGACCCACGGCTTTACGTCCCATCCAAAGGACGAAGCAAAAATGGTAAAGTGCCTTGCTCAAGAGCACAAGCACCTTGTTCCCAGTCAGGATTCGAACCCACATACCACGGGACACGAGTCGAACGAACACCGTAACCAATGGACCACAGCACCCCACAACTTAACAGGTATACTCCCGCAGCAAATGTGTTGACGTTCTAATTTGCTGCCGAACCCGAACCCAGCCAATATGTTCGGATAAACATTGCCGAACCGAAACCGAAACCGAACCTAAACCAAGTGAGGGTTCAATATCAGATAGAAATTTTACTTTTCATCCAGATCGTAAGCAAATCTAAGTACCTCGATCTTAATCCTCGATCTCTACTAGTAAAGTAGTATCTCTTGTATCTATAAATCTAATGTTTTTGTTGGGTTGTAGTTGAATGAAAAACGTGGATGCATGGCGGTCATGAATGTTCGTGTTGCATGGATTTTTGGACACAGACGTGAAGTCAGTTCATATATTTATTGTTGATCAAAATGTCACACCAAGCGTCACGTTTTTAATTTTTCCTTTCTCTCGTTCTCTGTCTTCTCTCTCTATCCCCGGTCGAGGTGAAGAGGTCAATGTGCGCAAAGACAAGTCTTAATGCCAGCCCCGGATAATCTTTAGTCGGCATTCATGGCATGGTATCAATCTGGGCCACCAAAAATGTGTTGAATGTGTGTTCCTTCAACACCTTTACCATTTACTCAAAATAGAGAAATCTATTGCAGTGTTTTTTAATTCTTGTAATTCTTGTAAAACTAATACTTAACAAAACATAATTGAAAACCACTGTAAATATGTTTTTCTCTTGTCGAGCATGTCTGTACCATTTTTGTGTCTTTGAACAGTATAAAAACCAACGGTTGTCGGAAATTTGAAAAAGAATGGCTGCCATCTTGAAAATAAAAAGTAAAAATATAAAGCCATGCAACCTCCATTTTTCCCCCAAAAATGTAGTTTTTTTTACTGGGCCTTATTTGGAGAAGCATATGTTGCATTATTTTGTAGAAAATATCTTTTTTTTTTAAATTTCTGCAAATGCATTATATGCTTGTCATTTAAAGGAATTTTTATCCTTTTTTTGTTTTTGCATGGGCATAATAAAGCTCTGCTCTGAGCTAAATAATTATAATTTCGTACAGTGAAGCCACAAACCATTATTTGTTCGTTAGCTCAGAACAGAACTTCAGTATGCCCATGCAAAAACAAAAAAGTCATAAATATTTATTTTTAGACGATGAGCATTTTGCCGCATAAACTCCAAGGACGTTACAGGTTCCGTCAAACTCCATATTGAGGTCTACTGATGCTGTTTTTTTTTGAGTAGCCACAGGCCTTATGTGCAGGACCAGAAGTGCGATTCAAAAAATCAGATTATCTTGCATAATTACATGTCGAGAACAGAGGGAATTAACATCATTTGCTGTTGCTGTAATTTTCGGAAATGGATAGATAGACAGAAATACATAGCAAATATGGTTACACTGTCTCTTTTGACGTTTTAGGTTCGTAGATGCTATAAAAACCAATAAAAACAATCAGTTTCCTGTAGTCTGGTTCCCTGACTCCATTTAAGATGAAACGGAGCAATTTATAGACATTTGGGAGTTGTAAGGTCTGGGAACCAGTCTAGCTGGCTTGTACCCGTTCATAGATGTTTAATCGATTGCAAACAAATGCGGACTAACTAGATATTGTCAATTGGGGACAGTATTTGCAAAAAAGCCAGTTTTTTTTTCCAACGCTGTTCGGCCGACCAGCCTTGGAAATTGATACAAAAATAGCTAAAGTATTGTGTTATAAGGAAATGTAATTTTAAGGCGCGAGCTTTCGGCCTATTTCCCACGTTGCTGGAAAAAACTTTCGAATTTGAAGTTAATTTGATAAAGCTCGCGGCCAACGGAATGCGACTGGCAAAGTGACTACCATTGGATTGAGATGAAAGGCAACCAATGTCACATGCGAAGAGGTGGTAATGGGGCGAAGTGGTTATTTTTCCGATCTAGGCTGTTACGCCCAACGTTCCAAATATTCTAAGGAAGTATGTAGTCTTTCCAAGCCAATTACCCCAAAAAACCTTCAATAAATATTTCACATTATCAAAACGGGGGTAGTTGAGCAGCCAAAACAGACTAGCCTAGCTCAGTGCCGCACCCAGGGGGGGGGGGGGGGGGGCCCTCGGGGGGCTCGAGCCCCCCACCAAGGGGTTGTCTCTTTTTTTTTTTTTTTATTTAATCCCACGATTTGACCTTGGTGATATGTATTAGGTCAATTTTCGAGTAGTATAATAGTGACAAATAAGTGGTGCCACCAACGTCAATATAGTCTGCCCCCATTAAAAAAAAACCCAATGGGTGGGCCACTGGCTAGTACTAGCAGCAGACGAGTTTGGGAGTTCAGACATGGACTCGTGAACCTTCCAAGGTGTATAAAGCTTATTTCATCATCTTTCATTTTCCGGTTGTTTTTTTTTTTTTTGGGGGGGGGGACCGATGACTTTCGGGAGAAAATTCTATCTAGTTGATCACCCCTATAAAAGCATTCCTCAAGTCTATCGCCATTTTTGAAATAAACGCCTACGCTCCATTGCAAAATAGAGCCGTTCCAGGCCAAATTGCTTACAAATTTTACAGTAATGCTACCCGACTATAATGAATAGAGACGTTCTTATGAATAGAACAGCAAATTGGGAACAATCTCATACGTGTTAACTGTGCCGTGTGTTTTGATAAGTATACATCGACGCCACTTACTAAGTATGTTGGATCACAGCAGGCATAACGGATTCCAAAGTGGAAGATTCAAAAGACCCGACACGCCCACTCTGAAGTCTTATAATCAAAATGGCGGTTAAGTGGAATTTTCGCTGTGCATGCTGGGGGTTCATCTCGTCGCTTCTAGCTTCGGTCCTTCTCACCTATTGCTTTTCTTCTCAGTCTCATCTCGCCTTCCGAGTCATAGCAGGTGAGTTGTTGCTTTTATTGACAAACAAAAATCCTTTTTAGGGGTAAAGTTGCAACTTTCTAAATTGTATATGGAACCTATACCAAGACGTATTACGTGGGATAAGTGTGTCTCCATCTTATTTCAAATGAGACCCACTCTATGGGCTCATCTGCTATATTATAAAATAATTATGAAGAGAACAGAAATTTACGGATAGCTGGAATAACGACTATACAGCCAATGGTCATATTAACATTGTTGCCTGAGGGCCATACTTATGTCATCTTTGTACCAATCTCATCACTGACTGACCCACTGACTTACACACTCTCACGTATGGCTTAGCCTGGTTGTTCGCCGGTAAAGAGAGCCCGTCATTGCTCAATCCGACCTATTGTGTATGTACGCCACATGCATGAAAGACTTCCATCGCAGTGAATGGCCAATCTGAATCAACTAAATCCGTCCTGTTACCAGTTTTACCAGGCTTGCCTGACTGACTCCTATGAATCCATTTCATTGCATCAGGCGCTGCAGCAGTGCTGATTGGCATCTCATCTCTGATTGCCTTCCACATCTCGACTCTACGATGCTCTGAGAGCCACACACTCATAACCCTACTCATGTCCTACAAGTGGCACCAGGGTGAACGTCTAGCCACGCCCTCCATCTCAGCAAGGGCCACTTACATGTGGAAACGTCCGCGTGAAGCACAGGAAGATCTGATAAGGGAGCTGACCAGGCGACATGCCAAGACGGAGTACGGGCGCAAGAACCGTCTTGGGGAGATCCGATCGGTGGAAGACCTCCGCGAGAAGCATCCTCTCACCACGTACGACCACTATAGTGACTACATCCAGCGGCTGGCAGACGGAGAAGAAGGCGTTTTCCTTGACGAGGAGCCCTTGCGATTCGGCGTCACATCGGGAACCACCGGAGCCGGGAAGAAAATACCACTGGTTTCTTTTAGGCTGGAGGGAGATGCACTCTGCAGCCAGATCAGGCGCTTGGCTTTGTACCAGGGTGCTCACCGGCCAAGCCCTGTACAGAAACGCTGTTTCGTCTACATCCATCCCAAAATCTCTCTCACCAAAACTGGCCGTGTCATTTCTCCGTACACGTTCATCAAACAGGAGGACACTAAGCGTTTATCAGAGCTCAGCTCTCCTCCACCGGCCTTCACTATCACAAATGAGCCTTCTGCCGCCTACGTTCACATGCTGTTCGCAATTGCTGACACCAATCTCGCCCTCCTGTCTACCGTGCTTACTCCCCAAATGTACCGAGCTCTGAAGTGTCTAGAGGCCAAATGGCAAGTAATGCTGGAGGATCTATCGACCGGGCAGATCAATGCTAAGATCCCTCTAGACCCTGATACACGCCGGTCTCTCCAAGGCTATCTGAGACCGAACAAGGCCCGCGTATCCCAGTTGAGAAGCGAATTTGAGAAAGGGTTTCATGGCATTTTGAAGAGAATCTGGCCTCATCTGATCGCCATTGAAGCAATCGACATCGCGGGTTTCAAGAAGAAAATTGAAGAAACATATACTGATGGTAAGGGTTAATTTGAACCTAAATCTCATCGTGCGCCTTAAATACGATCTGCGTAAGCACTGTGAAAGAACCTGAGCAAAACAGAATCAAATCATTATCCTCGTCCTACTAAAAAAAAGAAAAAAAAGGAAACTCTGTCAAGTGTCGTTAGCCATCTTGATCTATCCACTTGTCTAAAACATGATTCGTAATGACTTACCACTGGTCATGTCTTGGCTAGGAGTTCCATACTTCAATTGGGCATATGGCGGCACAGAGGTAGGCCAGCTGGCGATCAACATGTGGCTTCATGACAAAGAGGTTCGATACGCCATCTGTCCTCATATGGCCGTCGTAGAGTTCATCCCGGAGCAAAACAGGTGTGTGATAATCACAGAAGAAAAAAAAATGGTCCACTTTATTTTTGTTCCCCTTTTCGAATCCTTAGTTTCTTGAAATACTTACAGATTCCTTTGCCATGAAAGCAAACCCCCAAAATGGTCAATCTATTTAATTCCTTCTGTTATTTTTCCAGTTCAAATAATTGTTGTTATGGGTCGACTTCACAATCATTATGTAGTGATAATACACAAGGTCACTTTCCCATTGTGGTTTAATGTGAAAAGTGATTCCCATATTTCCTAGGTTTGCGACGTTGCTTATTTTGCTTGCATCGTGACATCCGGGCCGCAATCCCTGGCAACATGGCATTCGGATTTATGGCTTCTGACTAGTGCCTCTGAACAGTGGGAGATACTCTTGGGGGAAAATGGATAGCTTTGTAGGTACATGTAGAACGCCGATACGGTAATACGGAGGCTGCATGCCATGTCCAATTACCACTCTTGTCGATATCTTTGTTCAACTTGAGACCTTTTAATTTTGAACAGTTCGGATGAAGACCCAAAGACTCTGCTCATTGACGAGGTTGAGGTCGGTGGCAGATATGAACTGGTGTTGACCACGCGCTCCGGGCTATACCGTTATCGGAATGGAGATGTCATCCAGATTGTGGGATTCCACGAGAACTGCCCTGCCATGCGCATGCTCTACAGGTAAACAACAAAACCAAGTAATCCTAGAAAGTTGATGCCAGAGCGGGCAAAATTTAATTGATTCAGTATGGCTTTTCAATGGGAGTCTTTTCATGCATCTGGTCTATACAGGGTGAGTCAAAAACATGAAACCCAAATGTCGGGACTATTGTTTTAGTGAGGTTCTGCATGTAGCACTTTTAAAATCTAGGATGTTAAAGCCCAATTCATCAGCTTTCTTTTAGTTTAAAAATTATTCAAATCACGTATGTACTTTTCAAGTTACAGAATTTTAAACACAACCACCGTTTTAAAGTTCTGTCCACAAATCACGCAGAAAGTGTGCTTTCTTTCAGCAAAACGAAAACAATTCACATCCCTATGCGATTTGTTTTCATTTTGCTGAAAGAACACCTACCTTTTTGTGATCCGTGGACAGAACTTTAAAACGGTGGTTGTGTTTAAAAGCCCATAACTTGAACAGTACACAAGTGATTTGAATGATTCTTGTACTAAAAGAAAGCTTATGACTCGGGCTTTTATATCCTATTCTAAAAGTGCTACATTTAGAACTTCACTAAAGCAATGGTCCCGACATTTGGGTTTCGTTTTTTTTTTTTTACTCACCCTGTATGATGGATATGCATTTTGTAAACCTATACCATAGGATTATATTATAATTGAAGTCCATCTGACAAGTGACAGTCAGTATTAAAGTCCGCGAGCTAGATAGGGACACTAGGCTAGGCCCTCTAGAACCAGCTAAAAGTTTGATCGCATTGTTTAATGACGCTCTTTTTCAGGTCAGGAGAATATCTTAATTTAGTCTACGAGAAAGTGAACACCCAAGTTGTTGACGCTGCCATAAAGAACACCATTCAAGGCTGGCCAGGAATTCAACTAGTGGATTGGACATGCGCAGAGAGCCCAGTTTACGATCCTGAAAGTTCAGGTAAGCTATATTTAAAAACTACTTTGAATCACCAGATTTTGAAAATGCTGCAACAAACACTGAGGAGCGATTTAATGACGCGATAACTTTCCTTTTCTTTTCTGGCCTTTTGTTTCGGCACAGAACTATACTACATTGTATTTCTTGAGGTCGATCCTGGCAAGAGGGAGCTGAATGACGTCACGGCAGAGCAAATGTCAAAGGTAATTAAGTCAACTCCAAAGTTAGAGAAGTTTCACAAATAGTTACGAGCTTTGAATATTCTGGATTTATAAAGGGAGTTTGTTTTCCTTCGTATGAGATTATGACATAGGCCTACTATGCACAGGTTCTTTAAAGTAAAAGCCAGTAATGTGTCGGAAAGGCTGTCGGAAATACATGTTTAACATATCAACAGTTTTAGAGGTATCCTTCGGTAACGAGACTATTTTCATCGTTCATTTCAGTTTGATGAACATCTTCAGCAAGACCACGTCTACTACAGCGGCTTGCGGGAGTCTAATACCATCTCTCCATCCCGGGTGAAATTTGTGAGGCCAGGTACCTTTCTGGAGCTAAGGGACTTCAGGGTGAACAAAACTACAGCTTCTGTCATGCAGTACAAGACGCCTCGTAAATTGAGGACGCGAGAGCACGTGATTTGGCTGATGGAGAGAGTGATCGAGACCAAGTAGGGAGACTATTGCAAAAAGTCAAAAAGCTAGTTATCATCTCGCACACCACTTAGGAAAAAGGGATTTTTACTGATTAACATGTCAATGCTTATCATTTTTTTGATAAAATGGTCAATTTGGTATTTCAAGTGTGCATGCGTTAATTATAACGGATCATGGGTCATTCGGGATAACATACAGAAGTGATCTTCGAGACATGACAAGAAAGCTGTATCGGTTTCTTATGGTGCTTTCTGCAGTTCGGTCGTCTTTATCCTGGATGACCTTTGACCGGACCAACCACATGCACAAGAATGAAGTATTATATGCCTAGTTTGGCTGATTTAGTGTTGAATGACGTCACAGCACGCATATGTACAAAATAAAGATGCGTCCTTTACACGGCACGCCTACATTCCGTGAAAGAAAATCAGTCTAAATAATGACAATCTTACACTTCTTACTACTTTATCATTTTAAGTCTCCTCTTTCGATACGGTTTTTTTATATCAATACCGATACTTGAAATTGTTAACTTGTGGTTATATCTGATTCAAAAGTTTTGAAGAGACAACGAAGCTGATGACCTGCCATATCATAATGAGGAATATCCCCCACCTGTGACTCTTCAAGCTACGTACATCATGTTAAAGCACAAATCATTGGCTTTTCAATGATACCAAATCTATTTATATAGCTAAATTTATTCCAAAGATATGCCAGGAAATTCAACAGTGTCTCGCCGAACTTCGCCAACCTCATTTCGTGAAAAAAACCGGCTTTGAAAAAAAGAAAAGAAATACGCATTGCGCCGCCAACGGCAGTGGAAAACGTTATTTAGTTTCCAACTTTTGGGGGTATTGAACAAAAATGCATAGTGTGAATCTTGGATACCTTGGCTACTTAAAAATAAGAAAAAAAAAACATATTGATTTTGCATGATTTTTCTAGTGCATCCAACTTCAGGCGTTGATAACTCAGAACATGGTTTTGGGGGACATTCCTCATTTTGCCACAGTAGGTAAAAAGGGTTAAGTGGGCACCCAAACCTTAGGCACCTTATTACTGATCTTGTCTCCCCCTCCATCGACTTCGGTTCATTCTTGAAGGTTTGGACGAAGCGCCCTGCAAGTCATTTGTCGTTGGGTGATAAGGAGCTGAAGCTATGTGCCACACTCCATGGTGTTTCAGGATCCTTAATTCCTCTGATTTGAACTGCGGACCATTGATACTAACAAGTTGCTCAGGGACAATGTGTTGGGCGTGAATGCCCCTTGGGAGATCAGTCGTCCAGCTTGATAGTGAAGTGGTTGTCTGGAAGAATTGAGGCCGTTTTGAATGTGCATCAACAGTTACCAGGATCGTCTGTCCTTAGAATAGGCCAGCGCAGTCGATGTGTATTCTCTGCCAGGGTTTCGCGGGCCATTACCCGTTTTGATATGGAGTAGAGCTTAAAAGGGCACTGCGTCCTGAAATCCCCGAAAATCTCATGCTTTGGATTGTTTACTTATCCTATTTCAAACATCTGGTTGAAAGGAAACCAATCTAATGTCTAACCATTTTCATAAATTGTTAAATGTGCCACGCAAAATTGAATAGCTCATGTACTAACATTTCGTTATTAAGAGTTAGAATGTCACATCTCTACCAAGAGAATTAACCGCAGTGTCAGAATGTTGATATTTTGCAAAAGCCTGTCAGCCGTTGATGATGGATCCAGAGTTTTCAGTTGCAAAGTGAAAGTTATAATGGATAAATAATTTGAAAAATTACCATCTAACATCGAAGTAAGTGCTATTTCATTTTTGATTGTATGTGTATATATTTGTGTGGGGAATCGATTATTTAAAACCGCTGCGTCCCAAAGGACGCCCTTCCTAACGACCACTGTTATTCCTTGCATGGACCGCACAATGAAAACCTTGACGAGCTGGAAGCAGGATTGTGCTCGGATTCAAAAACAGTGACCACTGCACTGTAGTATTCTCTTGCATTTAAACTCGAGGCAGTGGAATGTCTTTAATACCTGGTGGTTGGGGTTTGTTATTTCCTTCATATCGTAGAGAGTATGGAGACTCCCATTCATTAAATCAAATACTGAAGTAGAAGAAAATCTAAGTGGAGAGAGTGTCATTTACTGGTCAGTCCCAGGAAGAAGAAATTCTTCACACATGGTGACAAGCTACCATAATCACAAACCCAAGGGTTCGCACATCGCAGTTCCTTTCTTTTATTTTTTAGAAAACAAAAACAACTTTATTGTTGCAAACAACTCGTATTATCGTGTCTTCTGCATTCTCATCTACTTTTCTAATTGTTGAAGTTGTTTAGGATAAGGGAATGATATCAAAGGGCACGGTGAAGTAGCCTTATCGTGTGTACGGGTATTTGTTTTGATAAATGTACACACCGACGCCACCTAGGTCCTCCAGTCAAAATGGCGGTTACTTGGAATCTTCGCTGTGCATGCTGGGGTTTCATCTCCTCGCTCCTAGCTGCGGTCTTTCTCAGCTATTGCATGACTTCTCAATCCCATCTGGCCCTCCGAGTAACAGTAGGTGAGTTGTCGTTTCCAATGACTTTTCTTTTTTGGAGGGGGAGGGGATTAGGTTTCATTTTCCAAAGAATTAATGAAATCTATACTAGTCCATGTACGCCAGGCACAATCCCAACTGATTATCTGGGATAATTATGGCTCCACCTTAATCTCAAACAAACCCACTTTATCGGGTCAACAATAGAAATTTACCGTTGGCTGAAAATAATTACAACATCCAATGGTCTAGCTTGAATAGTTTTCCTGGACACAGAGGGTCAACCTAGCAGTGGCGTATCCTGGGGGGGGGGGGGGGGGGGGGGAGGAACTTTGCCCCCCCGGCGGATTTTTTTGACAATTGTTTTGTTTCAGCAATAATTTAAAAAAATGGTTAGAGAGTTCTGACATCAATGGTTCAACGTCCCCTATTGAGTGCAGAAACAGACTCAGCCATTCTGAAATCAGTTGAATAGAATTGTGGCCAGTTTTTACATCAGGCTCGACTGTTAGTGACGCATTGGGAGATCCATATTAAGCAGCGCTATTTTGGTCTCGCAAACCCCTCTGGCGAAACTGAGTACGCTTGTAAAAAATGAGGTATTTATTCATGGACATCTACCCAACGGAAAACATATACCATAAAGAAAATGTGGTGATCGGGGCGAAATCATGCGCGGGTCGTTGCTGCACGTCGAATCGCTTATGCCAAAATACTACCAAATGCTGCCACTCTGAAATTACGGAGAGAATTTAATATACAAACGTCCCTATTATACAAACAAATTGTACTCACATGAATGACCTTGATCGATTAGGTGCTGCGGCAGTGCTGCTGGGCATCTCATCCCTGATTGCCTTCCACATCTCGACTCTACGATGCTCTGAGATTCACACCCTCACAACCCTACTCATGTCCTACAGGTGGCGCCAGGGTGAACGACTAGCCACGCCCTCCATCTTGGCAAAGATCAATCACATGTGGAAACATCCGCGAGAAGCCCAGGAAGATCTGATCCGGGAGCTGACCAGTCGACATGCCAAGACGGAGTACGGGCGCAAGAACCGTCTTGGGGAGATCCAATCAGTGGAAGACCTCCGCAAGAAGCATCCGCTCACCACGTACGATCACTACAGGGATTACATCCAGCGGCTGGCAGACGGAGAAGAAGGCGTCTTTCTTGACGAGGAGCCCGTGCGATTCGGCGTCACATCGGGAACCACCAGAGCCGGGAAGAAAATACCACTGGTTTCTTTTTGGCTAGAGGGAGATGCACTCTGCATGCAGATCAGGCGCTTGGCTTTGTACCAGGGTGCTCACCGGCCAAGCCCTGTACAGAAACGCCGTTTCTTCGACATCCATCCCAAAATCTCTCTCACCAAAACTGGCCGTGTCATTTCTCCGTACATGTTCATCAAACAGGAGGACACTATGCGTTTATCGGAGCTCAGCTCTCCTCCACCGGCCTTCACTATCACCAATGAGCCTTCTGCCGTCTACATTCACATGCTGTTCGCGATTGCCGACACCAATCTCGCTCTCTTGTCTACCATGTTTACTCCCCAATTGTACCGAGCTCTAAAGTGTCTGGAGACCAACTGGCAAGCAATGTTAGATGATCATCTACCGGGCAGATCAATGCTAAGATCCCTCTAGACCCTGATATACGCCGGTCAATCCAACGCTATCTCAGACTGGACAAGGCCCAAGTATTCAAGTTGAGAAGGGAATTCGAGAAAGGCTTCCATGGCATTTGAAGAGAATCTGGCCTCATCTGGTCGCCATTGAGGGAATCGACATCATGGGTTTCAAGAAGAAACTAGAAGAAAAATTTAGTTATGGTAAGAGTTAAATTGAATAGAAATCTGAAGAGTGTGTGCCTTAAATTCAATCTACGCAAGCACTATGAAACTACACATAAGAACCGGAGCCCAACAGAATCGATTCATGTATTGGTCCCACCAAAAAAGGGGAATACTAAGTGCCAAGTTAATATTTGCCATCTTCATTAATACAATTGTCTTAAAAAATGTATTGGTATTAAATAACCATTGATCTTGTCTTGGCTAGGTGTTCCTTGCTTCAGTTGGGGATACGGCGGCACAGAGGTAGGCCACCTCGCGATCAACATGTGGCTGCATGAGAAAGAGCTTCGATACGCTCCCTGCCCCCACATGGCTGTCTTGGAGTTTATCCCGGAGCAAAACAGGTGTGTGATTATTATAGAAGACAAAGTGGTCCACTTTACTTGTCCTCCCTTTTCTTATTCCTATTTTTTTTTTTTAATACCAAAAGATTACTTCATCATGGAAAGTTGTAATAAAAATCCGTATGGTATCTCTGAGTGATTCCCGTATTTCCTGTAAATTTGCGTTATTGTAAGCATCTTGACTTAGGGCGTGATCCCTAGGCACATGGCATATGGGTTTATGGCTTTTGAAAAGCGCCCCTTAACAAAACAAATTGACACAATTTAATTGGGAAACCAGCAAAATGGACAGCTCTGTTGGTAGGGCGCCGATACGGTAATCCGGAGGCCGCGTGTCCAAATGCCGCTATCTATTCGATTTCTTTGTTCAACCCATTCGGATTGATGGCTTCTGACTAGCGCCTCTGAACAGATACATTGACATATTAGGAAACCGGCCAAATGGATAGCTCTCTTGGTAAGGCGCCGATTTGGTAATCCGGAGGCTACATGTCCCATTACCTCTGTCTAGTCGATTTCTTTGTTCAACTTTTTAGTTTCTTTTGAACAGTTCGGATGAAGACCCAAAGACTCTTCTCATTGACGAGGTTGAGGTCGGTGGCAGATATGAACTGCTGTTGACCACGCGCTCCGGGCTATATCGTTATCGGAATGGAGATGTCATCCAGATTGTGGGATTCCACGAGAACTGTCCTGTCATGCGCATGCTCTACAGGTAAACAAAACCAAGACTATACGTAATCATAATAAAGCTGATGACAAAAAAAAAATTCAGAATGGCTTTTCACTGGAAGTCTGTTCATGCATCTGGTATACACAATGGACATGCATTCTGTAGTCCTATACGATATCACTATAGCTGGCCCTCTGGCACCAGCTAACAGTGCATCGCATTGTTTAATGACGCTCTTTTTCAGGTCAGGAGAATATCTTAATTTAGTCTACGAGAAAGTGAACACCCAAGTTGTTGACGCTGCCATAAAGAACACCATTCAAGGCTGGCCAGGAATTCAACTAGTGGATTGGACATGCGCAGAGAGCCCAGTTTACGATCCTGAAAGTTCAGGTAAGCTTTATTTAAAAATCTACTCCGACTCCTAAAATACTAAAAATGCTGCAACAACCACTGAGCGGTTTTTTTTCTGTCTGACCTTTTGTTTCGTCACAGAGCTATACTACATCGTATTTCTTGAGGTCGATCCTGACAAGAGGGAGCTGAATGAAGTCACAGAAGAGCAAAGGTCAAAGGTAATTCAGTCAACTCTGAAGCGAATTTTCAAAGATAACCAACCTTACTTTTAGATGTACTAGTTACTAGTTTGTGTTGCTATATAACAGAAATATGACAATGCATAGGTTCTTTGAAGGCACCGCGCGCAAGATGTCGCAAATACACGTACAACTATATCAATATTTTTGTAGAGCTACCCATTTGGTAACGAGACAAGTGTCCACTTTCATTTCAGTTTGATGAACATCTTCAGCAAGAACACGTCTACTACAGCGGCCTGCGGGTATCCAACACCATCTCCCCGGCCCAGCTGAAATCCGTGAGGACAGGTACGTTTCTGGAGCTAAGGGACTTTAGGGTGGCCATGACAACGGCTTCTGTCATGCAGTACAAGACGCCCCGTAAGCTGAGGACGCAGGAGCACGTGATTTGGATGATGGAGCGAGTGATTGAGATTAAATAAAGAGGTATAATTGTGAAAGCTTAAAAAGCTAGTTAGGCATGCATGTATATCTCGAACACTCGGGAAAAAGATATTCTGATTAATTAGCCAGCTGATGTGTATGTATTGTCTGGTCACACAAAATCTGCCCAAATGCCTCCTACATGGACTACAATAAATCAGAACAAAACCCCCCCACTTTTATAGGCAAGAACCGTCGACCCAAACCGATACTCGAGTAACAGAACTAATCTAATTTCGAAACCACACTTTATAATTGGTACTTTCTGAACGCTTGTGGGAAGCAACTGCCACAGAGGTTAAAGAGGTTGTGGAATGCTCGAAGACACTTCCGTCATTTTTCGGGTATATGTAGCCTATGGTGTGATGAAATAAAACCGACTATTGTGTCTGTCATGAAATGAGTACATAAGGTACTTTTGAGAGCTGTTTTTTAGGTCCTGTTTCGACCCGAACGTGCAATTTGTGTAAAAGTCGTCGTTGGGGGCAGCAAACAAAACATATAGTAAATCGTGACGTAATAAACAGGACTCCCGATGCAGCGTAGTATAAACGAGTCCTGTTTATTACGTCAGGATTTACTATGTTTTGTTTGCTGCCCCCAACGACGACTTTTACACAAATTGCACCTTCGGGTCGAAACAGGACCCGAAGAACAGCTCTCGAAAGTACCTTTTGTACTCATTTCATGACAGACACAATAGTCATTTTTATTTCATCACACCTTAGGCTACATATACCCGAAAAATGACGGAAATGTCTTCGAGCATTCCACAACCTCTTTAACAACAGACACACATGCATGGTCCTTGGAAACAAGCACTTGGTACAGCAGCCGAGACCTTTTTGGAGACCTGTTCAGACCTGAATATTTTTGTCAATTGTTTACAGTTTTAAGGACACTTAAGTCTATCAATTAGCCTATAGAGCGAACCATTTATTCTCATAACCGAAACGTCATTTTAGTGTTAACATTTAACTTTACATAAAAATGTTTTTTTTTTTTTTTTTGGATCTCGCAGAGATATTTAAAGACCAACTTTACCATAAAATGTTCATAGCTAACACTTATGACCAATGCACTAATTGTAAGTCTTCATTTTTAAATTTTTTTTGTCACCGATAGCAGATACCTGATGCGATGTGATTACATCTGAATCAAAAGTTCAGAGGAGACCATTATTACTGTTAAGCTGACACCACAATTATGTATTTACATGAAGCAAGACATACTTTTGTCTTCAAATCATATCTACGGGTTGATTGTGATATTAAAGATCAAACCAAATGATGTAGAGAAAGAAATATTATTTTTTAAAGTATTGTTAAGTAGCTAGAATTGAAATTTCATAAAATGTTTTGAGAACATTTTTGTAATGTTTTTGACTGGTTTAACCTGTTCCAAAAATTAGAGAATGGTTCATGAAGTCTTATGTACAGAAATATTTAAGAAAAAAAACGAAAGCTTTGCTGTAATATTTCTTGGAAAACGTAGGTGATGAAGGGACAATTGTAGCTCATTTCGCTTAAAACCATACCTTTAAGGAGAGCAAGGAAATATATATCTATCCTTTTAAATGAGTACAAAGTATTTACAAGAAAAGTGTAGATAGAAACAGCGCATGGCTAGAAATGTGTGCAACAATATTTCACGGATTATTAAAGCTGCAGAGTATTTAAGATTCAGCATGGCGCATCTCTTTCAAGAGAAATGACCACTGTGTTATAAAGTCGCTTGTTTTTTGGGCAAAAAAGATCGTCAACCCTTGATGCAAGATCCAGAATATTGAGTCGACAATCAAAATTTTGTATGCATCAATAGAAGTTATTATGAGAAATGTTCATTTCACATTGAACACAATGTTACTTGGAAATATTGATTCTGATTAAGATGAAAAACAAACCAACATTAGTGGTGAACAATTCGTGTTTTCGTGTTTCCAACCCTATTATTGCTCCCTCCCATTGTTGAAAATTAAACTACCCTTCAACAAAGTGCATGGTTCAATTGTCATTACTCATGTTGAACATGTCTACAGAACTGCTCTATAGAATAGGATCAGAGAATGATAACCTTGTACACGAAAAGGCATGATGAAGTAGCCTTTATCGTTTTTACTGTGGGCTTTGATATTATTGTATATCAAGGCCACCTTCATACTTTTGTACAAGTTAGATCAACACAGCACGCATATATCCAGGATTCCAAAGTGTAATGTTTTGAAATCACCCATACTGAAATGTGTATCCTTGTGGAGTCATTTTTTTGTTCTCGTGAACTGAAGTTTTTGAGTTTGAAAGTGTACTTTCAAAATGCTCCTATTTTAACCAGAATTAATTTCCTGGGCTGAAATTCAGACTAAATGTGCCTTACATAAAATACTTCAATTCGCAACGAAACAACACGCTTTGGAAATTCCTATTTTTTAAGTAAAATCTTATCTATTTCGTGATAAGGCCAACAAAAACTAGTCATTCTGTGGTCAGACCAAAGTTCCGGAATTGATGCGGCGATGCGGCTTTTGGGGGCTTTTTTTTCAAGCGTGGATTGTACAGACAAGGTGGGTACTATTTTGCTTTGTTGTGTCCTCATATACATTGGTGTCCTCCATCGTTTGCCTTGGTACCCTTCATCATTTGCCTATGTGCAATTTCCCATTCCTTGGTGCTCCTTGGTACAAAAGTTTGAGGCGGTGTTGTAGTCGAGTACCAAAACTCGAGTATAAAGTTTTCCGAGTACACACAGTGCCGAGTACGGGCCGAGTCCGAGTACTTTTTAGTCGAGTTCTCGGCCAAAAATCCGAGTTCGAGTTTTTCAGAGTCCGAGTACGGGCCGAGTACGAGTACAAAGATATCGAGTACATCCCGAGTACATTTATTTTTAATCTAAAGCATTATGGGAATTAACACCGTTATTTATATTTGATATGTCAAGTAATTACCCAGTATTCCCAGAAATTTAACACGTACACATATTAAAAAGTGTTGTTTTTGCTTGGTAAAGTTGTTTCAGACTTCTCCGAAATCCGCAGCCCACATGACTTGCATACTGCACTGTGCTGCTTCTGTCCGTTAGCGAAATATTCCTTGTGATCTCTGAACCCCCAAGATATAATTTCTGACAAAGAGAAGACATGTCTACGTCTGGATCGAACTCGCCGCCATGCACCAGAGAGTGTGACGCGTTTCCAACAAAGAGTGATGTGCACAACCCATGGGCATCGCTTGGACCTTTTCTGGAAGGGGCAAAAAAAATCCCTAAAAATTCTTGTATTTCTGAACAAATTCTCGATTTATCAGTTAAAGGGGGGGGGGGGGGGCAGGGATTTTTTTCATAAAGATTGGCTAAAATATGAATTTCTTTTTAATGATATATCTGTCGCTCAATCGAGTTGGAATGTGTTCCAGGGTCTTTTACGAGTCTTTCCAGGAAGTTTGGAGAATTTTCATATTTTGAAGAAAATTGAGAAAAATTGCAAGGGGTTAGTCTAACATTTTTCATCAAACTTAGCTAATATATAAATTTCTTTTTAATGATATATCTGTCCCTAAATCGAGTTGGAATGTGTTCCAAGGTCCATATCCAGGAAGTTTGGAGCATTTTCATTTTTTGACCAAAATTGGCAAACATTGCGAGGGGTTAGCCTTACATTTTTCATAAAATTTGGCTAAAATATGAATTTCTTTTTAATGATATATCTGTCCCTAAATCGAGTGGGAATGTGTTCCAGGGTCCCTTAGGAGTCTTTCCAGGAAGTTTGGAGCATTTTCATTTTTTGACCAAAATTGGCAAACATTGCGAGGGGTTAGCCTTAAATTTTTCATAAAATTTGGCTTAAATATGAATTTCTTTTTAATGATATATCTGTCTCTACATCGAGTTGGAATGTGTTCGAGGGTCCCTTAGGAGTCTTTCCAGGAAGTTTGGAGCATTTTAATTTTTTGACCAAAATTGGCAAACGTTGTAAGGGGTTAGCCTTACATTTTTCATAAAATTTGGCTCAAATTTGAATTTCTTTTTAATGATATATCTGTCCCTAAATCGAGTTGGAATGTGTTCCAGGGTCCCTTAGGAGTCTTTCCAGGAAGTTTGGAGCAATTTCATTTTTTGACAAAAATTGACAAAAATTGCATGGGGTTAGCCTTACATTTTTCGTAACATTTGGCTAAAATTTGGCTCAAATTTGAATTTCTTTTTAATGATATATCTGTCCCTAAATCGAGTTGGAATGTGTTCGAGGGTCCCTTAGAAGTCGTTCAAGTTAGTTTGGAGCAATTTCATTTTTTGACAAAAATTGGCAAACATTGCAAGGGGTTAGCCTTACATTTTTCATATAATTTGGCTCAAATATGAATTTCTTTTTAATGATATATCTGTCCCTAAATCGAGTAGGAATGTGTTCCATGGGTCCCTTAGGAGTCTTTCCAGGAAGTTTGGAGCAATTTTATTTTTTGACAAAACTTGACAAAAATTGCATGGGGTTAGCCTGACATTTTTCATAAAATTTTGCTCAAATATGAATTTCTTTTTAATGATATATCTGTCCCTAAAGCGAGTTGGAATGTGTTCCAGGGTCCCTCAGGAATTTTTCCAGGAAGTTTGGAGCATTTTCATTTTTTGACCAAAATTGGCAAACATTGTAAGGGGTTAGCCTGACATTTTTCATATAATTTGGCTCAAATATGAATTTCTTTTTAATGATATATCTGTCCCTAAATCGAGTAGGAATGTGTTCCATGGGTCCCTTAGGAGTCTTTCCAGGAAGTTTGGAGCAATTTTATTTTTTGACAAAACTTGACAAAAATTGCATGGGGTTAGCCTGACATTTTTCATAAAATTTGGCTCAAATATGAATTTCTTTTTAATGATATATCTGTCCCTAAAGCGAGTTGGAATGTGTTCCAGGGTCCCTTAGGAGTCTTTCCATGAAGTTTGGAGCATTTTATTTTTTGACCAAAATTGGCAAACATTGCAAGGGGTTAGCCTTACATTTTTCATAAAATTTGGCTAAAATATGAATTTCTTTTTAATGATATACCTGTCCCTAAATCGAGTTGGAATGTGTTCCAGGGTCCCTTAGGAGTCTTTACAGGAAGTTTGGAGCAATTTCATTTTTTTACGAAAATTGACAAAAATTGCAAGGGGTTAACTGACTTTTTTCAAAAAATTTGGCTAAAATATGAATTTCTTATTTATGATATATCTGTCCCTCAATCGAGTTGGAATGTGTTCCAGGGTCCCTAAGGAGTCTTTCCAAGAAGTTTGGAGCATTTTAATTTTTTGACCAAAATTTGCAAACATTGCAAGGGGTTAGCCTGACGTTTTTCATAAAATATGACTCAAATATGAATTTCTTTTCATAAAATTTGGCTAAAATATGAATTTCTTTTTAATGATATACCTGTCTCTAAATCGAGTGGGAATGTGTTCCAGGGTCCCTTAGGAGTCTTACCAGGAAGTTTGGACCATTTTCATTTTTTGACCAAAATTGGCAAACATTGCGAGGGGTTAGCCTTACATTTTTCATAAAATTTGGCTAAAATATGAATTTCTTATTAATGATATATCTGTCCCTAAATCGAGTTGGAATGTGTTCGAGGGTCCCTTAGGAGTCTTTCCAGGAAGTTTGGAGCATTTTCATTTTTTGACCAAAATTGGCAAACATTGCAAAGGGTTAGCCTGACATTTTTCATAAAATATGACTCAAACATGAATTTCTTTTCATAAAATTTGGCTAAAATATGAATTTCTTTTTAATGATATATCTGTCCCTCAATCGAGTGGGAATGTGTTCCAGGGTCCCTGAGGAGTCTTTCCATGAAGTTTGGAGCATTTTCATTTTTTGACCAAAATTGGCAAACATTGTAAGGGGTTAGCCTTACATTTTTCATAAAATTTGGCTCAAATATGAATGTCTTTTTAATGATATGTTTGTCCCTAAATCGAGTAGAAATGTGTTCCAGGGTCCCTTAGGAGTCTTTCCAGGAAGTTTGGAGCATTTTCATTTTTTGACCAAAATTGGCAAACATTGCGAGGGGTTAGCCTTACATTTTTCATAAAATTTGGCTAAATTATGAATTTCTTTTTAATGATATATCTGTCCCTAAATCGAGTTGGAATGTGTTCCAGGGTCCCTTAGGAATTTTTTCGAGGAAGTTTGGAGCAATTTAATTTTTTGACGAAAATTGACAAAAATTGCAAGGGGTTAGCCTTACATTTTTCATAACATTTGGCTAAAATATTAATTTCTTTTTAATGATATATCTGCCCCTAAATCGAGTTGGAATGTGTTCGAGGGTCCTTAGGAGTCTTTCCAGGAAGTTTGGAGCATTTTCATTTTTTGACCAAAATTGGCAAACATTATAAGGGGTTAGCCTGACATTTTTCATATAATTTGCCTCAAATATGAATTTCTTTTTAATGATATATCTGTCCCTAAATCGAGTAGGAATGTGTTCCATGGGTCCCTTAGGAGTCTTTCCAGGAAGTTTGGAGCAATTTTATTTTTTGACAAAACTTGACAAAAATTGATTTTATCTCTGAAAGATAAAATGCTTTATACTTGGTGCACTTTAATTTTTATGTCGTTTTTGAGTTGCGCAACAAACTACGTTCAGCCATTGTCTCGAGTTGGTTGCGAAATCTGAAGATGTTCCGTTGACCAATTGCGCAAGAAACCGAAGGAAACAAATTCCTTACCAAATATGGTCTTGTTTTGCTGATATGCAGATTGTGAGGTTTAGATTGACCAATGAAGATTCATGATATCTTACCCTGACCAATCAGATGAAAGGTCTGTCCAATGGCCTAGGTATTTAGCCAAGACCACGAGGCTTGGCGGCCATCATTGCGTTGCAGCTTTTCAGCAAGAAACTTGACCAAAACTTCTATTTTTCGTCATTCTGTTCCCTCGTCTTCACGTTTCATCTCGATTTTTCAAGATATTGAGAAATCGCTCACTTGTCAGCTCCTGTTGGACGGACGAAAGGACGACAGAACACCGACGTATTTCATCGTTGACGCTGTAGACATGCCTTACAAAAAGAAGACAGCAGTTCGACCAGCCGGAGAAGATGCTGACGGAGCGCCTCAGCCGAAGAGATCGCGCCAACCTGTTGCTTACCAATCGGAGCCACCAGCTCGTCGTGCACCGGAGCCACCAGCTCGCCGTGGACGAGGCCGTGGACGATGGCGACCCCGAACGCACCCCAACCCGGCCCCAGAGGAGATTCATGCGGATGAGCCGGCAATCCTGGATGTGCATCCTCCCCGAGTTCAACTACAAGATGAACTGCCTCATGCCAATATGAACAATGACTCTGTGCCAAGGCCTAGTTTGATCACTTCTAGTAGTCTTGGGGGTGGTGAGTATGGTATTCAATGTACTTCTTACACTAAGCAGACAATTTCATTTAGTGGAGTTCATGTAGAGGATGACCGCCCTGTCCCATTGTTTCAAATCAGTAAGTGTGCATCGTTGGGTTTTCATGTGGCCCAGAGTACAAAGGACAAGATTTGGTCCGGGCAATATGTAGATTTGGCGCCTCTGTTTAACGATACCGCACATGCGGTATTTTCACGATCTGAGCCTTCCAATTGAACCTTTGCAATGGAAGGAGACAACCTGGTACTCAAAAAACCTGGCCCATCTCGAAAGCCGATCGAGTCTTTCCTGGTATGGCAATCCGCCTTTCATACGTTTATGACAATTTATTTAGAGAAACACACCCATAGATTTGCACAACTGCTAAAATACTGTGAAATCGTTCGCATGGCGTCCACCCAGTTCACAGGGTTCGGGTGGCGTACATATGACGAGCAGTTTCGTTTAAAGATGGAAATTGAACCGTCTCGTTCATGGGGAGAAATAGACATGGAACTCTGGGTGACGGTTGCCGCGGTTCCGGTGACTAACGTATCTGTCAGTCGTGCTGTTAACAGCCAAATGGGGGCAACGACCTCTAAGAACATAAGGCCTGGGCACTGCTTTGCTTTCAATAGTTATCACGGTTGTGCATTTCCTGGTTGTAAATATGCTCATACCTGTAGCAAGTGCCTGCGCCCTAGCCACGGAGCATCACGTTGCTCAGTGGGTTCGCCCCGCAATGTGTTCACGCAGCGTACGCAGTCACAACCCGGTCCCCGTCAGCCCAGAGTTCCATTCACCAATTCCATCAAGGGCGGACATTACAATAAACCATTTTCTACTGCCACTTCCTCAGGCCATACTGCACCACCCCCTTCCATAACTCAACTTCCTTCCAAAGGGAATTCTTTTCGTGGTCCCAACGCCAATTAATCAGACCGTTTTAGATCAATGGCTCACACATTACCCGCTCACAGATGACGGTCATATTTTGAGTAATGGCTTTAAACATGGGTTTTCATTAGGGTATGACGGTCCACGTAGGCCGCGTGATTCCAAATGTTTAGCTTCAGCATCGGAACGCCCCTTGGTCGTTAAAGGAAAACTTCAGAAAGAGATCAGTTTAGGCAGGATAGCGGGCCCCTATAACAACCGGCCATTTTCTAATCTACAGTGTTCCCCCATAGGATTGGTTCCCAAGAGTACGCCTAACACTTTTCGACTAATTCATCACCTTTCGTACCCCGCCGGTGACTCCATCAATGAGTTTATCGACAGGGAACGATGTGCAGTTCACTATGCCTCATTCGATGAGGCCGTTGATTTGATCATGAACGTGGGGGAATCGGCTTGGTTAGCTAAAGCCGATATTAAGTCTGCATTTCGTTTGTTGCCAGTTTCACCTACTGATTATGAATTGCTTGGGTTTTCCTTTGAAAGTCAATTTTACTTCGATAAATGTATGCCAATGGGATGTGCCATTTCCTGCTCGCTTTTTGAGAAGTTTAGTTCATTTCTGGAATTTCAAGTTAAGCACATGGGTCACACATCTTTAGTCACGCACTATCTTGATGACTTTTTGTTTGTGGGCAACTCATCTGCCTCATGTTCACGATTACTAGATGTTTTCCAATCTATGTGTGCCCAGCTAATTGTCCCCTTAGCCCATGAGAAAACCGAAGGACCGGTACAAACTATTAAGTATCTGGCTTTAGAAATAGATACTGTTCATGCCCTAGTTAAAGTACCTCAGGAGAAAGTTCGTGCAACTTGTAATCAAATTCATGCATTTTTGAGTAAGACAAAGGCCACGCTTGTGTCACTGCAGTCGCTATTAGGCTCACTCAATTTCTTGTGCAGGGCGATCGCCCCAGGTCGGGCTTTTTTGCGACGATTAACCAACCTCACTAAAGGCTTGAACCGGCCCCACTACAAAGTTCGTATTTCTCAGGGAGCGCGACTTGATTTACTCATGTGGTTAGAATTCTTAGGGCGTTTTAATGGCGTATCAGCGTTTTCTGGACGGCAATGGGAGGATAACGAAACACTTGCTTTGTACACTGACGCGGCCGCTGGCATAGGTTTTGGTGCATATTTTGATGGGAAATGGATGCAAGGTCAGTGGTCCTCTGATATATTAACCCACCCGCCATCCATTGCATTCCTCGAACTCTTTCCCATAGTGGTCGCTATCCTTGGTTGGGCGTCTAGTTTTCGGAACCGCAAACTGCGGTTTAACACTGACAATATGGCCGTTGTCCATATTATTAACAAGCAATCATCTCCCTGCCCACGGATTATGCATCTGGTGCGTCTACTTGTTCTAGAATGCCTGAAGTATAATATTGTTTTCAAAGCCGTGCATGTGCCCGGGGTACACAATGAAATTGCTGACTCTCTATCCCGTTTCCAGATGTCCCGTTTCCGCGAACTGGCCCCACAAGCAGACCCGATCCCAACTCCGTTACCTCATCTTTCTGCGGTCTGGTAGAGAATGAAATGCGCCGGCTGTTAGACGCTTCATTAGCTCCAGGTACTCATAAAACATATGAAACGGGTTGGGTTTCATTTTGTCGGTTTCGTCAACAGCGACTATCAGGGGTGAACCCGGCGAATACGTATGAGATCCGGCAGTTTATAGCCTGGCTATCATTGCAATCTATTTCCCCATCTACCATTGCTACCTACGTGTCGGCAGTTGGATACAAACACAGGTTACAAGGTTGGCCTGACCCGACTAAAGATTATTTGGTTTCCAAACTACTTGAGGGTTGCCGCCGCGCACGCCCCTCACGAGATTCTCGCCTGCCCATTTCTATACCAATGCTAACTCAGATCGTGCAGTCTCTTCCCCATGTTTGTTCATCTCTGTATGAGTCCCAAATGTTTTCAGCAGCAATTTTAAGTGCGTTTTTTGGTTTCATGCGTATTGGAGAATTCACGGCTAACTCACGATCTAGTCAAACCCAACCATCTTTGATTACTGATTCTGACGTTGAATTTTTGGCACAACAATTCCGGATGTTCTGTTAACATATCATTCAAACAGAGTAAAAATAATCACCGTGGTCCTCCACAACTTGTATGTTTACAGCCATCTGATAATGTTTCTATTTGTCCAGTTTCAGCGCTGCGCACATATGCTCAGGTACGTCCACACCACGCAGGTCCATACTTCTGCCATTTTGATTGTAGCCCCCTTACTCGTTATCAGTTCAACGCAGTACTTAAGAAAGCACTTGCATTTAACAACATACCTGCCGACCGCATTAGAGGTCATTCCTTGCGGATAGGAGCAGCCTCTGTGGCATTTCAAATGGGGGTCCCTCGAGAAAGCATACAATCCATGGGTCGATGGCGCTCAAACGCGGTTGCCACATGCATACGTCCTGTGCCAAGTTCTCCCTGGCCAGGGGTGTAGACCAGTATACTTTCAGACAAGCAAATCGGTGATTATTCACGGCCATAATGTCCTTTGCATTGTTCCTAGGTCCGGTATGGATAGTGGGAGATTCGATAGTGCGTTGGGCGGAAGCCCCTTTAAGTCTCCCACTCACAGTGATGTGGCAAGGACAAAGTGGTGCACAACTAGGTAATGTACATCAGCTGTTGACAGATATACCTGGCCCTCCCCCGTCAATTCTGCTTATTCATCTGGGAACTAACGATTTGATTGCGGTCGATGAATTTTCCTTCAGACAAAGATTAGTTTTATCAATGCGTACTTGTGCCGAGCAATTCCCGCATGCCACAGTGATTTGGTCCGATTTATTACCGCGTCTGTACTATTTCGGGGCTCGGTCGCAGAAAGGGATGGAGAAAAAACGGCGTACATTGAACCGCTGGGCGCGGTCTCAGGGTAGTTGGATGGGGGTTAGTATTTTACATCATCCACAATTCAAGTGGACTGAGTCTGCCCTCTATACATTTGATGCAGTACATCTGTCTCCTCTAGGCAATCGCGTTTTTCGTGATAATCTGTGCCAAGCCATTTCTGCCTTTTTGTAATGTGGCCTACATTATAGCTTTTTTTCGCATGACTGTTGTTTCATAGTGTAATTTGGTCATGCTTGTTGGTCTGTCTTTCCCTTGGGACGCTGTGCGTTTGGCCTTATTTGCGGGAGTCAGACAGCCATGGTATTTTGTTTTGAAAAACTGTTTTTGTAGAATGTAGTGTTTAATAACGTTTTATGTTAATTAGAGATTTATGAATTACCCAGACTTGCAAACTCTCCTGCTGTTCCACGAGAGATTATTGTTCGATCCAGCCGTACGACGATTGAACAGCACATCTGTGTTAATATCACATGGAATTAAAAACAACACAATAAAATTAGGACCAAAAGTAAGGTCCATGTTTGGGTCAGGTGTGCCCGCTAAAAGATGACCAAGGTTAAGGTCCAATTGGTTTGGGTCAGGTGTGCCCGCAAAAGATGACCAAGGTTAAGGTCCAACTGGTTTGGGTCAGGTGTGCCCACTAAAAGATGACCAAGGTAAAGGTCCAACTGGTTCGGGTCAGGTGTGCCCACAAAAAAATGACCAAGGTAAAGGTCCAACTGGGTCGGGTCAGGTGTGCCCACAAAAAGATGACCAAGGTAAAGGTCCAATTGGTTTGGGTCAGGTGTGCCCACTAATAAGTTTAAGGGACCATAGTGATGGTCCATCGTTTGGTTATCTCAAGAAGTTTTGGTCTAATAAATAGCTGCTTTTGGCTGCAGCAAAGAACCAAGAATATTTGTTTCCCCTTTATCTCTTTTGCGTCCAAGTATAATTGCATGGGGTTAGCCTGACATTTTTCATAAAATTTGGCTCAAATATGAATTTCTTTTTAATGATATATCTGTCCCTAAAGCGAGTTGGAATGTGTTCCAGGGTCCCTTAGGAGTCTTTCCATGAAGTTTGGAGCATTTTCATTTTTTGACCAAAATTGGCAAACATTACAAGGGGTAAGCCTTACATTTTTCATAAAATTTGGCTAAAATATGAATTTCTTATTAATGATATATCTGTCCCTAAATCGAGTTGGAATGTGTTCCAAAGGTCTCTTAGGAGTCTTTCCAAGAAGTTTGGAGCATTTTAATTTTTGGACCAAAATTGGCAAACATTGCAAGGGGTTAGCCTGAGATTTTTCATAAAATATGACTCAAATATGAATTTCTTTTCATAAAATTTGGCTAAAATATGAATTTGTTTTTAATGATATACCTGTCTCTAAATCGAGTGGGAATGTGTTCCAGGGTCCCTTAGGAGTCTTTCCAGGAAGTTTGGAGCATTTTAATTTTTTGACCAAAATTGGCAAACATTGCGAGGGGTTAGCCTTACATTTTTTATAAAATTTGGCTAAAATATGAATTTCTTATTAATGATATATCTGTCCCTAAATCGAGTTGGAATGTGTTCAAAGGGTCCCTTAGGAGTCTTTCCAAGAAGTTTGGAGCATTTTAATTTTTTGACCAAAATTGGCAAACATTGCAAGGGGTTAGCCTGAGATTTTTCATAAAATATGACTCAAATATGAATTTCTTTTCATAAAATTTGGCTAAAATATGAATTTCTTTTTAATGATATACCTGTCTCTAAATCGAGTGGGAATGTGTTCCAGGGTCCTTTAGGAGTCTTTCCAGGAAGTTTGGAGCATTTTCATTTTTTGACCAAAATTGGCAAACATTGCGAGGGGTTAGCCTTACATTGTTCATAAAATTTGGCTAAAATATGAATTTCTTTTTAATGATATATCCGTCCCTAAATCGAGTTGGAATGTGTTCCAGGGTCCCTTAGGAGTCTTTCCAGGAAGTTTGGAGCAATTTCATTTTTGACGAAAATTGACAAAAATTGCAAGGGGTTAGCCTTACATTTTTCATAAAATTTGGCTAAAATATGAATTTCTTATTAATGATATATCTGTCCTTAAATCGAGTTGGAATGTGTTCCAGGGTCCCTTAGGAGTCTTTCCAGGAAGTTTGGAGCATTTTAATTTTTTGACCAAAATTGGCAAACATTGCAAGGGGTTAGCCTGACATTTTGATGACTGATTCTTTAATTCGTACCTTTATGCAGAAATTTTAATATTTCGACAGTGTAGCCACAAACTTTTTTTTCGTTATCTCAGTGCAGATTTTTAGGAAGCCCATGCATGCAAAAGACATAAGCCATTTTATTTTTGATATTGAGATAATCAAATGTTGCATATATTAAGCTCCAAACACGTCATAGAGGCTCCCTCAAGTCTACCGATTCCGATTCTGACCATGAATTCAATTCTAATTGAATTTTCTGACATTTTTCCCCATAACCGATTGAAATCGCGCCTCGCCAGTTTTCCTCTCATATCTGAATGCTGAAAATTAATATTTCTACAGCGTGTAGCCACAAACTTTTCTGTCGTAAACTCAGTGCAGAATTTTATTATGCCCATGCAAAAGAAAAAAATAACATAAAAGCCATTTTATGATAACATTAGCATATGTTGCATAAACTCCAACGACGTTAGAGGCTCCGTCAAGTCTACCGTTGTCATAAATTCAGTGCAGAATTTTATTATACCCATGCAAAAGACCAACAACAACAAAAACAATATAAAAGCCATTTTATCTTAAAATTAGCACAATTATGTTTCATAAACTTTAACGACATGAGACGCTCTGTCAATTGTACACCGAAACAGCTAACAAAAAAGCCATTTTATTTTAAGATTAGCATAATTCTGTTGCATAAATTCTAACGACGTTAGAGACTTCGTTAACTCTACCAATAGTCCCAACTGGTTGTAGCCATCCATGCAGCACCAGATGTGCGCTTCCTGATAGGCATACAAGTCTTGTCGAGGTAGCAACAAGTTCAACTGCAGGTTGTGTGATTTTCTATGTAAAAAACACAGGGTAATGGGTGTAGGGTAAAGGGAGGGGTATTGTGCAGTTCAATTATGATTTAGTCACTGTAAACACAAGAGAATATGCCAGCCCGACCACTCTGCGTTTGTAACTCAACAAACGCGAACCTCTAGTTTCTTGCTTGATGACGTCATTATTCACAAACGGGAAGTGATACTGATTTGTGGATAAATATCCATTGTGAAGTTAATTAACGCATGAAAATCTGGAAAATATAAGTGTAGTATTCATAACACCTTACTTCCGGTTTGATGACGTCACAGTATTTGGAAGCAAAAGGTGAAAATTGTAAATTTGTAATGGATATCGTTATTTGGACTACGAAGATATACAACATGGATCAAATGATAGAATTTAATTTAAAATATGATCATTTTCAAATTCTCATAGAAGTAACTTCCGGTCTGATTACGTCATGAATTTGAAACCTTGCCAAGTTATCTGTGGTTAATCAGAGAATATCAAGGGGCGATTTGGTAAAATTTGAACGGATGGTTTTCAAATTAAAGAAAGCAAACAATATTAAATGTGCCGCTAGGGGGCGTCCTTTTGAATGATGACGTCATCACACTTTTTGTGACTGGCATTTCTCACTAAACACTTTCATAATTTATATGCGTGTAGTAAAATGCTTCCGCTGTTGAGTTATATTCGGTTTTTATTGCACTTCCGCTAACACCGGAAGTAAATGTCAAGCGGTTTTGTGTCTGGGGACAAGAAATGTTTCTAACGGCATAGTCTACAACCTCACGAAAAAATTAACACGATACTCTATTCAGTTCAAAAGATATAGTGCAAACGATTTTGTCAAAATTTGCCCTGGAATCGCTTGTAATTTGATATCTGATGACGTCATGATGACATAACACAATTTATAACATCTTTGTAACAAGGTACAAGTTCACAATATGTCTTATGATCAGACCGTGAACCGTTAGGAAGAAATTTTGCTTTGTTTTGATTTCAGGCTAATGTCTTTGAATTCGCCTAACTTTGACCTTCCGGTTGACCCGGAAATAAAGGTCTATCTGAATACAAGGTTGGAACATGATTGATTGTGTTGTTCAAGAGTTATAGGTGAAAGGAGTTCGTCATTTTTTCAACGAAAATCGCTTGTAATTTGACACCCGATGACGTCATCATGACGTCAGAGTAATATGCACCACTAGGGATGAGGGTCAATTTATGTTGAAAGTTACAAGTTCATACCATATACCGTTTAGGAGAAAACCCGCGGAGAAGTATTGTCCGGAAAAAAAGGAAAGAAAGAAGATTTACTAGAGCTTGGCGTTTGTTGTTACAAACGCAGAGTGGTCGGGTAGACAACTATTTTATGAAACACTGTCCAGTTAAGTTATGGTAAATATTTTTTATGTAAAGACTAACAAAACGAACAGCGTAGCAAGTGCACTGATTCTACTTTCCGAATCACAGTGTGCATGCAGTGTACAAGCTTAACCCCGGTTTCGACACATTAACTGCGCATGCGCGCTTTTCTGTCTTGCTTTTATGTCAAGACGAAGACGCGAGCAGCGATCTATTTTAGTCGTACACGCGTGACGACAGTACTTCTCCTCAGACTTTCTCAGAGTCTACGTACTAATAACTGGACATGTACATGTACATGTACGCCCGCGAAAAGCAAACGAAAAGCCAGGCTACGTTCAGCGGGCGTGCGCGCCCTATGCCGTGGCCGAACGGCGACGCGCTATGCTTTCATTGAATTTTTGAGCGACGGACTACTTAAGGTTTTTTTTGTCGGCGGCGGGTCACGTGTGTGAACAATTAGACAAGCCACGAACCTGGCACAATTGACGCCAATGTTTAAGCTATCATTCAATGGACAATTCACGATTATATCTCTCAGGATTGATTTATTTTTGAAGAATAGAAGGTCTTTTCGTTGTAACTTCCGGTCTGATGACGTCATCAACTTCAAACTTCACACATGTGTTGTTTGCATGAAGGTCATTATATATACCAGTTTTCAGGCGATTACAAAACACTTCGCCACAGACATCTATTCAAAATGCATTTCGGACATTCTTAAACTTGCCGCTAGAGGGCGGTCGAGAATTTCATGACGTCACCGGTACAAGTTTTGAAGAATATTGTCTGCCCAGAGACTAACACCGTTGAAAGCAAGTTCATATCTATTTCCAATTTTAAATAATAAGCCAATAATAAGCCACTTCCGGTTTCGACCGGAAGCAAAGGTCATGTGATTTTACGTACACGTTAAAAAATAAAGACCTAATTTACTCTATCACATGCCACAAACAGCAAGACGACAGATCTCATTATTGCTTTTATATAGATTTTTAAAGATAAAAAAATATCAAAGTTTAATTGCTTGTCACGTGACACCTGATGACGTCATCATGCCCGGGTCATTGTTCTGGCACAATCTTAGCATTCCGTCTTTGCTTGGTGTTACTTTGATGAAGATGCCCCATTGAAAAGTGGCCAAAAAGGTCCCTTGAAAAAGAAGGGCACAAAGTGGAAAAACTGTGTACAAAGTCAATGGGCTGAAATAAATATTCAAAATTTCATAATAAATCACATGATGACGTCATCATTGCGTCCATCTTCGCCAACGAAGTTTCAATGTCATAATGAGTGTGCTTTATGACTAAAATGCTGACGAGAAATATCGTGCACAAAGTCTATGGGATTTGTTATAGAAGACCAAGTGTCTTGAGCACAAGACTACGCGCCACGTGTTTGGCCCCGTTCCAACAAGCATGACGATGATGAAATAATAGATCTGCACTGAATGCATGTACATGTACAATGTCCTGTACATGCAGTGTACTCACGCACACCCAGCTCTACGCTTTCATTGGATTTTTGAGCGACGGACTACCGTTAGGGTATTTTTGTCGGCGGCGGGTCACGTGTGTGAACAATTTGACAAGCCACGCGCCTGGCACAAATGACGCCAATGTTTAATCTATCATTTAATGGACAATTTCAGATTATATCTCTCACGATTGATTTTTTAGCGATTTTTGAAGAATAAAAAGTCTTTTCGTTGTAACTTCCGGTTTGATGACGTCATCGGCTTCAAACTTCACACGTGTGTTGTTTGCATTAAGGTCATCATATATACCAATTTTCAAAAGATTACAGCAAACTTCGCCACAGACATCTATTCAAAATGCATTTTGGACATTTTTCAACCTGCCGCTAGAGGGCGCTCTAATATTTCATGACGTCATCGGTTACAGTTTCGAAAAGTACTTTCTTGCCAAAGACTAACATCGTTGAAAGCACGTTCATATCTTATACTATTTTTAAATTACAAGGCACTTCCGGGTTCGACCGGTTTCGACCGGAAGTAAGGGTCGTATGATTTGACACCCACGAAGTAAATTGAAGACCCAGTAATATTCTATTGACTGCCGTTAAAAACAAGCTCCGGTCTCTCACGGTTGATTTTATATCGATTTGTAATGATTAAAAAATAGAAACACTAAATTGCTTGTAATTTGATACCTGATGACGTCATCATGACGTCAGCACAATATGCACTACTCGGGATCAGGGTCGATATGTGTTCGAAGTTACAAGTTTATATCTTGAACAGTTTAGGAGTAAACCCGCGGAGAAGTATTGTCCGGAAAAAAAAAAGAAAGAAAGAACTAGAGTTTCGCGTTTGTTTAGTTACAAACGCAGAGTGGTCGGGCAGACAGCCTTTTCATTATACACTGCCCAGTTAACTTAAGAATATATATTTATGTAGAAAAAAGGATCAGGACATTAAATCCCTTCAAGCACAATCAATGTTTCAAAAAGGTATCTTTAACGGTGTAATAAATTTCAGTAACCATTCTATGTGCACAAAAAGTAATTTCTGGTTTGATGACGTCATCAGTCAAAAATGGTGAGTGAATACTGATGAAGTTCGGAGAGGATAATTTCTCATTGTAAAGTTAAAATAACGTATGAAAATATGGGAAATATAATTGTTTGTATTAATAACACCTAACTTCCGGTTTGATGGCGTATTGATAACACCTAACTTCCGGTTTGATGACGTCACAGCATTAGAGATCCAAAGGTGAACATTGTAATGGATATCATTATTTGGACTTCGAAGATATGACAGGGATCAAATGATAGAATTAAATTAAAACCATGATCTTTTTCAAATTCTCCTTAAGGCAACTTCCGGTTCGATGACGTCATGAATTTGAAACCTTGCCAAGTTATCTGTGGTTAATCAGAGAATGTCAAGGGGCGATTTGGTAAAATTTGGACGGATGGTTTTACAATTAAAGAAGAAAAACTCTATTTTATGTGCCAATAGGGGGCACCCTTTCGGATGATGACGTCATCACACTGTTTTTTGCATCTTGCATTCCTCACTAAACACTTTCATAATATATATGTCTGTTGTAAAATGCTTCCGCTTTTGAGTTATATTCAGTTTTTATTGCACTTCCGGTAACACCGGAAGAAAAGGTCAAGCGGTTTGCGTCCGGGAACACGAAATGTTTCTCACGGCATAGTCTACAACCTCACGAAAAAACGAACACGATACTCTTTTTAGTTCAAAAGATATAAAGCAAACTATTTTGTCAAAATTTGTCCTTAAATCGCTTGTAATTTGATACCTGATGACGTCATGATGACGTAACAAAATTTATAACATCTTCGTAACACGGTACAAGTTCACACAAGGTTTTGTGATCATACCGTGAACCGTTCGGAAGAAATGTTGCTTTGTTTTGATTTCAGACTAACGTCTTCATTTTGAATTCACCTAACTTTGACCTTCCGGTAGACCTGGAAGTAAAGGTCAAGCGAGTTCACGTACGCGACAAAAACTGTTAAGCGATTAATGGTCTATCTGATGACAGAATACAAACATCATTGAAAGTTTAGTTCAAAAGTTATAGGTGAAAGTAATTGGTCACTTTTTCAGATAAAATCACTTGTAATTTGACACCTGATGACGTAATCATGACGTCAGAGTAATATGCACCACTTCGGTTGAGGGTCGATATATATTGAGAGTTACAAGTTCATACCATATACCGTTTATGAGAAAAGCCGCGGAGAAGTATTGTCCGGAAAAAAAAAAAGATTTACCAGAACAATAACAGAGAGTGGTCGGGTTGTGCCCGACCACTCAAAGAAAGAAAGACTAGAGGTCTATGTCTGTTTGCAACAGAACATAGGGCTTTTCCGCATTATGTTTTTTTTTTAAATTGAGGTCATGTTTTTCTGTTTTGTGCAAAACTGTGTGCATTTACGTTTTGTCTAACAAACCTCATTCAAATGGAAATTTGATTTTGGCATATTGCATTTGTCATATATAAAATATATATATAATCACAAGATGACGTCATTATGACGTCAGCTCAATATTTATTTGTAACACATCCCGGCCTGCCCCCATACCAAGTTTCAACCCAATCTAAATTACTGCTGATGAGATATAGGGGCTTAAAATATACAAACGATGACGCCACATGTCTAATTATGACGTCAGTGTAACAATACTTGGCAGTGCTCATTATTTTATTGCGGTTTTAGTCTGTACCAAGTTTGAAAACAATCTGATTAATGAAGGAGTTAAATTTTGTAAGCAGAATAAAATTAGCAATATTAAAAAAATTGTAACAAAATATACTGATGACGTCATCGTGACGTCATTTAAGATTTTGTGTACTAGTGTTATTATCTACCCACCACCAAGTTTCTTGACGATCGGACATTATCTTATATGTGTTTCAAAAAAGCGCATGTTTGATGACGTCATCATGACGTCACACATTTTTCCAAATTTTGTACATACACCTATTGCCTAACTAACCTAATACAAAAAGAATTTTAAATTTAACATATTGGGTTCGTGATATATAGCTATAAAGGTCCAAAATTTCAAAAATCTATATAAAATCACACGATGATGTCATGATGACGTCACCTCAATATTTATTTGTAACACATCCCGGCCTACCCCCATACCAAGTTTCAACCCAATCTGACGTACTGTTCATGAGATATAGGGGCTTAAAATATACAAGTTAACAATGACGTCACATGTCTAATGATGACGTCATCGTAACAATACTTGGCAGTGCTCATTATTTTATTGTGGTTTTAGTCTGTACCAAGTTTGAAAAGAATCGGATTAATAAAAGTGTTAAATTTTGTTAGCAGAATAAAATTGGCAATATTAAAAAAATCTTTAAAAATCGACCGATGACGTCATCGTGACGTCATTCAAGATTTTGTTTACTAGTGTTATTATCTACCCACCCACCAAGTTTCAAGACGATCGAACATTCCCTTATATGTGTTTAAAAAAAAAAAAAAAAAAAAAAAATCGCATTTTTGCTGACGTCATTATGACGTCACACATTTTTCCAAATTTTGTGCATTTATCTATTGCCCAGTGAACCTAATACAAAAAGAATTTTGAATTTATCGTATTGCGTTAGTGAGATATGGCTTAAAGGTCCAAAACTTCAAAAATCTATATAAAATCACACGATGACGTCATGATGGCATCATTTCAATTTTCGTCTATAACACATCCCGATCTACCTACATACCGAGTTTCAACCCAATCGGACTGACAGTTCTGTAGATATAGGACTTTGTAATATGCACATGAATGACGACGTCACGTGACCCATGATGACGTCATCATGACGTCGCTCGTCCGCACACATCTATGCTGTATGGACTATGTCTATGCAACTTTGAACGATATGCAACAAAGTTTAAGGGCAAAAGTGGCGTGTAGAATAAACGTGTACAAAGTCTATGGGGTTTTGGGAAAAAAAGAAGAAGAAGAAGAAGAAAGAAAAACTAGAGATCTATGTCTGTTTGCAATTGAACATAGGGCTTTTCCGCATTATGATTTTTTTTTTTTATCAATAATACCCGTCCCTGACTATCGGCTAAAACGGTCACTGTGGACAGGATTTGACCTCGGCATTACGATGTATGTGTGTGTGCACAAGGTCTTTGCTTGGACAAAGAGTGATCAAAATAAATTACTGGCAAAGAGTCGAAAACGCACTTTGAAAATCGACAAATATTTTTAAATTTGTTGATGACGTCATCGTGACGTCACTTCGAACTTTGCATACTAGTATGATTAACTACCTACCCACCAAGTTTCATGACAATTGGACCTTTCCTGATATGAGTTTTGCAAAATCGCATTTTGATGACGTCATGATGACGTCACACATTTTTCAAGTTTTGTGCGAATAGCTATTACATAACAGACCAAATGCAAAAACGAATTTTGCATTTTGCAAGTTGCGTTCGGGAGATATGGCTAAAAGGTCCCAACAAATAAATATTCATATAAAATCTCAGGATGACGTCATCATGACGTCACCTCATTTTTAATCTATAACACATCCTGGTATAGCCACATACCAAGTTTCAACCCAATCGGACTTACATTTCTGTAGATATAAGACTTCACAATATGTAGGTAAATTTTCAAAAATCAATAAAAAAATTAGGTGATGACGTCATCGTGACGTCATAGTCTTGGCATAATTTTTGTATGAGGGTCTTCCTTGGCTGTAACTTTGATGACGATTCCAGATCGCCAAGTTATAAAAATGGTGGCTTGAAAACGTGTACAAAGTCAATGGGTTAAAAATCCAACAGCAGAGAAACTGCACCTTTAAATACGTGATTTGCCTTTAAACTGAAACATTTTTATTAAATATTACCTGATATTCTGACTCTTGGGAATATTTTCAATCAAATGGCAAACGTAAAAAAATACGATTTCTTTTTCCTTCTGATAGTAATTCTCGGCCGAAGTTCAGAACTACTCAGTAACATATATCAGTGTTGTATAGGAAAAGACTTGTGGAGAAAGCTGTGTACAAAGTCTATGAGAAAAATTAATTATTCATGAATCCATAATAAATCACTTGATGATGACGTTATCATGATGTCATAGTCTTGGCATAATTTTTGTATGAGGGTCTTCCTTGGCTGTTACTTTGATGACGATTCCAGATCGCCAAAATATGAAAATGGTGGCTTGAAAACGTGTACAAAGTCAATAGGTTAAAAATCCCACAGCAGAAAAACTGCACCTTTAAATGCGTGATTTTCCTTTAAACTGAAACATTTCTATAAAATATTACTTGGTATTCTAACTCTTTGGAATATTTTCAATCAAATGAAAGGCGTAAAAAAATACGATTTCTTTTTCCTTCTCATAGTAATTCTCAGCCGAAGTTCAGAACTACTCAGTAAGATATATCAGTGTTGTATAGGGAAAGACTTGTGGAGAAAGCTGTGTACAAAGTCTATGAGAAAAATTAATTATTCATAAATCCATAATAAATCACTTGATGACGTCACCATGACGTCACTCTTCGGGACACGTCTTGGCTATAGGGACTATGCTTATGCCAACTTTCAATGATATTTGAAAAAGATTAATGCCAAGAGTGCTATAATACGTCCCTGTCTATGCGCATGCATGAACATAAAATCTGTCAAAGTTAGCCGAAAATCGGCTAAAACGGTCACTGTGGACAGGATTTGACCTCAGCAACACGTGCGCTGCAGGCTGACATACGATGTACATGTACATTGTGGACGTCCTGTCCTGTGCATGTTTTGAAGCAGAGGCATTGTCAACGTGAAGTTTTAAGCGTGCGTAGGGTATGTTCGAGTTTGCTTATCGCCTCGAAACTTTGAAATGTTTTAGACCTACCCTTCAATCGACAATTAAAGTAAAAACAAATACAAAAACTGCCATGGTTGATTTTTCAGGAATTTTCAAATAAAAAAGGGTCTTTTTATTGTAACTTCCGGTCTGATGACGTCATTTGTCAAAACTTCGCACACGTCTGAAGTGGGTCAAGGTCATCATATACACCAATATTTAGGCGATTACGACAAACTTCGCCACAGACATCTATTCAAAATACATTTTTGCTAATTTTCAACCTGTCGCTAGAGGGCGCTCGAAGATTGCATGACGTCATCGGTAGATGATTTGAAGAATACTATTGGCCAAGAGACTAACACCGTTAAAAGCAAGTTTATATCTATTACCACTTTCAAATGATAAGCCACTTCCGGTTTTGGCCTTTTTCGACCGAAAGCAAGGGTCACGTGATTTCACGCACACTGAATGAAATAAAGACATCAACCTATTCTACCACTTGCCGGCAACAAAATGCTGCGGACGCGTACGGTTGATTTCTTATGCATTTTTGAATATTAAAAGTGTCACAATTTAATTGCCTATAAATACACACCTGATGACGTCATCATGACGTCATCATTACACAATGTTGTTTAAATTAGGGTCTTTGCTTGGACAAAGATTGGTGTAAATGAATTACCGGCAAAGAGTCAAAAATGCCCTTTGCAAATCGACATTTTTTTTTAAATTTCTGTGTACAAAGTCTATGGGAAAAATTAAATATTCAAAAATCTATAATAAATTAGTCGATGACGTCACCATGACGTCAATCTTCGGGACACATCTTTGCTATAGGGACTATGCTTATGCTAACTTTGAATGATGTACGACAAAGATTAATGCCAAAAGTGGCGTTGAGAAAAAACGTGCACAAAGTCTATGGGGTTTAGGCGACAAAAAGAAGAAGCCAAAAAAAAACTAGAAATTGTGGTTGTGAACAACCACAGAGCTGTTCCCAAAATGGATTATCTGTTGGACCCATAGACATATAAGTAGAGATCTATGTCTGTTTGCAACAGAAGATAGATGATTTGAAGAATACTATCGGCCAAGAGACTAACACCGTTAAAAGCAAGTTCATATCTATTACCACTTTCAAATAATAGGCCACTTCCGGTTTTGGCCTTTTTCGACCGGAAGCAAGGGTCGCGTGATTTCACGCACACTGAATGAAATAAAGACCTCAACCTACTCTACCACTTGCCGGCAACAGAATGCTGCGGACGCGTACGGTTGATTTCTTATACATTTTTAAATATTAAAATTTAATTGCCTATAGATAAACACTGGATGACGTCATCATGACGTCATCATTACACAATGTTGTTTGAGTTAGGGTCTTTGCTTGGACAAAGATTGGTGTAAATGAATTACTGGCAAAGAGTTGAAAATGCCCTCTGAAAATTGACATTTAAAAAAAAAAATTCTGTGTACAAAGTCTATGGGAAAAATTAAATATTCAAAATTCCATAATAAATCAGGTGATGACGTCAGCATGACGAAAAGTTTCGGCATACATCTTCAGATGATGGTTTATAACTATGCTGAGTTTAAAGTTGATCGGACTTAAAATAATTGCCAAAGTGGCTTGTAGAATAAAAACGTGTACAAAACCTATGGGAAAAGTGGAAAAAGAAAAAAAAAGAAAAAAAAGGGAAAAAAAAACTTTAACGAAAACAAGAGCTGTTCCCAATTGAAATTGGGAACAGCTAAAAAAAAAAAAAAAAAATGAGAACAAAAAGAAAGGCTTTTCCGCATTTTGCGGAAAAGCCAAAAATCAGTACAAAAAGAAAGGCTTTTCCGCAACAATGCGGAAAAGCCAATTAATCGGAACAATTCTAGACAGTGGTCGGGTTGTGCCCGACCACTCAAAGAAGATTAAGCGCAACAACTCCAATCAGTGGTCGGGTTGTGCTCGACCACTCAATTAGAAATATGCAGCACTTATTATCAAAACAAGTACAAATGAGATATATTGTAGGCTGGTATTTTGGACATATTTGGTGAAAGTGTCATGTATATCCATTGTACCATTTTGAAGAAAAGCGCTTGTTTGAAATGCAATCACATCAGTACGCGATTTCAATAAATTTGTTGAACCATGGGACCGTGGTCAGAGTGTTTTTTTTTTTTTTTTTTTATTAACGAGTGTTCTTTGCTAGCGCTTTTCTTGTCCAGGCCCTATGATATCTGGCGTTTTACTGTTTGCTGGCTGCAGTATATAATAATGACAGATAGGGTCGGCAATGTAAAAAAAAGAAAGTTCTATTTTTGAGTAGCCATACGTGCCAATATATATATTTCCTTTACTGAGCAAACAATAATGTTCAAAGTCCAACTTGAGATATTTGTTGACAGAACGTATTCCGCGGCTTTTACCCTCACCGAATCCCCCTCCCCCAAGTACACACAAAGAAATTGCTGTGTCACTTGACTCACTTTTGGACGATTTTAGTGAGTCATAGTAAATTTGACTCGTATTTAACACCATATGCATCGCATCAGACTCACTGAAATTTACGTAGCGAGTCAAAAGGGCATTGACTCACTTAAAATGTTTATTGTTGACTCACTTGTCCCTTGAAAATGAGTCTGGTTTGACATATGACTCAGTACCAAGCTGGCACCGAGTCATCCCCGAGCCCGTGCGGGCAAGCACAGGAAACCCGTTGTTTGCATTAATCCGCCATTGTTTTTGTCGCGTAGTAGTGGGAGCCAGAGCTCTTTCTTTTTCTTTCTGTTTTAAGGTAATTTCATGTTCAAAACGCTGCTATCGTGTTGTTAATAACTGAATGCAATCTACCCGATTCACGGTAGTTTTTTTAATTCCTTGTTATCAAGCACTGTTTGCTGTGTGTAGCCAAGCCTAAATTACGAAAGTGGCTTTGCCGTCGTACGCCTAGATTTAACGTTAGTACTAGGCCTACATTGTGTTAGGCCTAGTGCTAGGCGCAGTGAGCAAAGGCATTTTGTGATCAACAAGGTATATATGCCCTCTAAGTCTTTTTTTTACTTGTGTTATCGATGCTCTTGTGCGTAAACTGTCTTCGAATTTGATGGTTTATGCACATCGCAGTGTTTCAGCACAGGACTCAGCTAAACTAAACCATTCAAGTCACATGACTCACATGTATCCCATTCTGAGTCATTGGACTCGTTTATCACATGGCAGTGTGTCACTACACGGACAAAATGGTGACTCATTTAAATGCCACAAAATGAGTCAAAAGACACAAAATATTATTCCAGCCCGAGTAACTTGACTCATTTCATGTGAGTCAAATGACTCACTTAAGTCCAAAAGTGTCTCACTACACGGACAAAATCATGACTCACCTAAATGAGTCTTGTGACTCAGCATTTATTTTCTGTGTAGATCCTTATCCCGTTATTCGACACCGACTTCTGCAACTGCATCTTAATAAGAGAGTATAACAAAGACACATGAAATCAAATTAGATGGCAGCATTGAAAAAGATCATTGAAAATTGGAAGGCTTCCCTGGTTAAGTGAGCAATGGGTACGTTCAAGTAGATTCCTGGTTAATACAGGAGGTGTTAAGAGGCGAGACTTTGAAATGAACATGCATGGGCTTCCAACTGTGTCAACAGTTGTGCATTTCTACTATACTGTAATTTATTTTGCATTGGAAATGAGCGGATATAAAGTATAAATTAAGATTTGTTTGGAAAAGAAAATGATTAAAATTGATTCATTTCCTCTGAATACGACTAACTGCGAGTGATATCGTCAGTGCTCACTGACTGGTCGGTCCGATCCCTCTCAAAGGAGGGATCATTCCCGTGAACCCTTTGGTCACTGCACCAGAGAACGAGGAGGGTCCGCTTTCCCTCATGTCTGAACACAGACACTTATTTTAGTGTCTTTTTCTTTTAATTCTGATCAGCAAAATGGACTTTTCCAAGCCTTAGAGCCTTTGCTATAATCTGACTTAAAGGGAAGATACAACATTGGCAAACATCAAAAAACAAAATGACCAAATTATCACGAAATACCTTACTGAATTGTTAGAGATCGACAGTCTAAAGCATCCTGTAAAATCATGGCTCCTGGTGTGCTGACATTTTCAAGAAAAACTGTATTTTTCCAAGGCTGGTCGGCCGACCAGCGTTGGAAAAACTGGCTTTTTCAAAAACTGCTCCTATTTTTTCATATTTAGTTATGCCGCGTTTTCTTTGCAGTAGATTACACACCTGTGAAGGGGTACAAACCTGCTAGGCTAGAGTGATTCTTTGACCTTACAATTCCCCAAAGTCTTTACGTTTCTCCGTTTCATCTTAAGTGGGTCGGGGAACCAGACTACAAGAAAATGATTGGTTTTCTTGGTTTTTCCAGCATAAACAAGCCCAAAACGTGAAACAAGTCAGATTAACAGTATTTGCTATAACATACTAATCCTCCAAATCCATTTATTTCTGAAAATTGCAGCAAAAGCATATGTTGTACATTTCCTTTAACAAGGGGGGATCTATGCTAGTCATTTTTTTCATGCAACAAAGGTTAATTATGGTTTTATCAATTTCTTGGTTTATTCATGTTTTTAACTGACGATGATCGCAGAAAAAAATTGAGTCCTCCCAATCAACAAATCATAAGGACAATAGTAGCAAGTAGCAAAGATATGTCGAGATTATAATTGTAATAATATTAACAACATATCTACTACTCTGCATATTGATTGCGACATTTCGTTGTTTAATGGCACTTATTTAATAATCAGTTGTATATTTACACATTTTAATGCTTCATTTTTGCGTGTAATTTTTTCGATCATACTTTTATCTAATCTCCCTTGTTTTTGTTGGGCAGTGAGTTTTATCGTGTTAATTTTACAATTTTATTTTTATTTCATTTCGTTTTATTTCTTTAGTTAAATATTTTTACACTCGTATATTAGGCTTTTCAGTTCCTTATTGTACTCCTACTTCAGTTTATTTTCGAATTTCAAAATTGTTTAAATGTTTAATTTTTCTTTTAAATTTTACATTTTAAATAGTGTTCTTTCTCATTTACAGTTTAATATAGTTATTTTAAGCTTTTCTATCAGGGAAGTGGTTCCAGATAGACTGTACAGTCTTTTTCACAACCCCTGACCTATTTAGAAATATGTTATAGGATTCTAATTGCATCGCGTGCGATATCAACGTACATGTACACTGTGTACGCAGTGGCGTCGCCAGGGGGGGGGGGGGGGGGGGGCAGGGGGGCACGTGCCCCCCCTGGAAAACCTAGTGCCCCCGAGTGCCCCGCCATCAAATGCTGGTGCCCCCCCCCTATCCTCTGCAAAATTCTGCGCGTTGTTAAAATCATTACCTCAAAAATAGCAATTTCTGGAGATATCTTTAGATCGAATTTAGCATCAAATGTGGCACCATTTTGCATCTAGCCCATCCTCCGTATGCGAAAATTTTCCAAAGGGGAGGGGGGCACCCCCTCCCCTTAGACCCCTCCCCCAGGACGGCGATCCGTATCCACCTAAGTGCCCCCCCCCCATCAAATGCTGGTGCCCCCCTGTTCCCCCCCAGACTGAAAAGTCTGGTGACGCCACTGTGTGTACGTACGTATGCCAACGGAGCTTTACGAGATTTGTGCAAATATAAATACGACCATGCACAGAGCATAGGTAATTTTAAGTTCAAATTAAATATAGTCTCACTGAAAATTTTAATCAGTAACAATTAGCATATACATCCTGCTGACCAATGAGGGAGTTGGTGATGTCTGACTGGCAGCGGGCAGGGGCCAATCACAAACTGGGGCCGAGTTTTTTCGTCACTGCTCCGGAAATCGATGGTGAGTTTTTAAAGCAGGAACGGCCTCTATATTCTCACAACGACCAAAGCTCATCTTCAACTTCAGACGACAAACGGAGAAAACTGTCAAGAAGAGCAAGATTAAAAAGTGAGTTTTTTTGCGGTACGTTTAAACACTACGAATCACATCTGAAACCTTTTAAAGGCCTGCGATTTGCTTAGCGCCAACAATACTGTTTAAAGCAGAAAATTGCTTGTTATAATTATCGGTGGTTTTAGGATTCTGGTCACGGCCAGATATTTTTCTCAAGTAAACATTATCTTTGGGAGCGTTTTGCGAATTGCAGACGCTTCAGGGTTTTAAAAATCCTGAAAATGGTTGTCTAGGAGACACGATTGCAACCAGCCAAACCTTATTACACTCTACTTCGTATACGTTTTGCGTTTCCAAAGGCCAAACTGTAGTTCTAACCTTACAAATATTGAACATAAAAACAACACAATCGGTCTTTCACGGCAGTGTGTTTAAAGGTAATCTACAACATTTGCAAACAATACTTAACAAAACTACCAAATTATTTTGAAACACCTAATTTGACTGTAAGTAAATAATAGTCTCAAGCATTGCAGGTGCACAGTACGCGCGCATCATGTGCCAACAATGTATTGTGCAGTAATTTGGTGATCGGACAATGGTCGGGATTTATCTTCTTTCTTCCTTTCTTTTTTCCCCCGGACAATAATTTTCCGCGGGTTTGCTTCTGACCGGTATTACTTGAAAATTTGAACCAACATCAACCCTGAGCCACAGGTTTGTGTATTATTCTGACGTCATGATGACGTCATTTAGTGAAAAAGCGACACATTTTCTTCCGCTTATAACTCGAGAACAAAATGATCAATCATCTTCGTACCATGCAGTCTGATAGAGCATACCTTGATGATTTGTTTTGGTCGTGTACTGGAATCGCTTGATCTTTCTTTCTGGGGGTAGCTACCGGAAGATCAAAGGTAGGTGAACTCAAAATGCAAACAGAATCCTTAAAATAAAAAAGAAGTCCTTTCAATTGTTAACGCGATGACGATAAAACTTGGTATTTAAAATTGATTTATTCAGCCGATGATTAAAACCTATCACAGGAATTTTGCTGATTTGAAAATGTATGAATTTAAACCCTGGTCCATTTTGAATTATACGTTTACAAGGAAACAGGCTAGAGTAACGTTCCCACTTTGTGTAGTGTTGCAGGCTGGACATTGCCTCGAGCAATGTATTCTTATTTCCAGCCGCAAAGCAATTTGACATTTACTATCGGCGTTACCAGCAGTACAATGAGGATCACATTTCCGTTTTGTGTTGGTTTCTTCTTACTGTTTTTTTTTCTTCTGGCCAATACTTCTCCGCAGCTTTTCTTTCAAACGGACAACGCATACAATAGAAACTTGGTGTTTACATTAAGCTTGATCGCAAGATATAGTGTGACTTCATTACGACGTCATCTTACATAAAATTATATTTAATAAATACAGATTGTTATAATAACTCATGTACCGAGCCAAGAGTCATTTTAACATTTTGTGATCCGATGCAACAAATTACAAGCGATTTAAGGTTCAAAATTGACAAAATACTTTCATTTATACATTTTGAACTGATCTGAGTAGCCTGTTCTTTTTTGTGAGGTGGTAGATATTGCCTTTGAAAAAAAATCTTTATTTTTCAGTGCAGTGATAACTGAATATAACTTTTATTATTAGAACATTATTATCAACAAAACTAATTATTCAAATGTTCAATGCGGAAACTTCGACCTTTAGGTGGTCGTACTCTCACGTTTGGAAATTGATACAAAAATAGCTAAAGTATTGTGTTATAAGGAAATGTAATTTTAAGGCTCGAGCTTTCGGCCTATTTCCCACGTTGCTGGGAAAAACTTTTGAATTTGAAGTTAATTTGATAAAGCTCGCGGCCAACGGAATGCGACTGGCAAAGTGACCACCATTCGATTGAGATGAAAGGCAACCAATGTCACATGCGAAGAGGTGGTAACGGGGCGAAGTGGTTATTTTTCCGATTTAGGCTGTTACGCCCAACGTTCCAAATACTCTAAAGAAGTATGTAGTCTTTCCAAGCCAATTACCCCCAAAAACCTTCAATAAATATTTCACATTATCAAAACGGGAGGTAGGTTGAGCAGCCACAACAGACTAGCCTAGCTCAGTGCCGCACCCAAGGGGGGGGGGGGGGAGGGGCCGTCGGGGGGCTCGAGCCCCCCCCCCCCCAAACCAAGGGGTTGTCTTTTTTTTTTTTTTTTTTTTTAGTCCCACGATTTGACCTTGGTGATATGTATGAGGCCTATTTTCGAGTAGTATAATAGGGGTGTAAGTGGTGCCACCAACGTCAATATAGTCTGCCCCCATTAAAAAAAACCCAATGGGTGGGCCACTGGCTAGTACTAGCAGCAGACGAGTTTGGGGGTTCAGACATGGACTCGTGAACATAGAACTATGATAATAACGCGTACTTCCAAAAACAATATATTAAAACTAACCACAACCTTCCAAGGTGTATAAAGGCTTATTTCATCATCTTTCATTTTCCGGTTTTTTTTTTTTTGGGGGGGGGGGTAACCGATGACTTTCGGGAGAAAATTCTATCTAGTTGATCACCTCTATAAAAGCATTCCTCAAGTCTATCGCCATTTTGAAAATAAACGCCTACGCTCCATTGCAAAATAGAGCCGTTTCATAGGGCCAAATTGGTTACAAATTTTACAGTAATGCCACCTGACTATAATGAATAGAGACGTTCTTATGAATAGAACAGCAAATTGGGAACAATCTCATACGTTTTAACTGTGCCATGTGTTTTGATAAGTATACATCGACGCCACTTACTAAGTATGTTGGATCACAGCAGGCATAACGGATTCCAAAGTGGACGATTCAAAAGACCCGACACGCCCACTCTGAAGTCTTATAATCAAAATGGCGGTTAAGTGGAATTTTCGCTGTGCATGCTGGGGGTTCATCTCGTCGCTCCTAGCTTCGGTCCTTCTCACCTATTGCTTTTCTCCTCAGTCTCATCTCGCCTTCCGAGTCATAGCAGGTGAGTTGTTGCTTTTATTGACAAACAAAAATCCTTTTTAGGGGTAAAGTTGCAACTTTCTAAATTGTATATGGAACCTATACCAAGACGTATTACGTGGGATAAGTGTGTCTCCATCTTATTTCAAACGAGACCCACTCTATGGGCTCATTTGCTATAATATTATTATAAAATAATTATGAAGAGAACAGAAATTTACGGATAGCTGAAATAACGACTATACAGCCAATGGTCTTATTAACATAGTTGCCTGAGGGCCATACTTATGTCCTCTTTGTACCAATCTCATCACTGACTGACCCACTCTCACGTATGGCTTAGCCTGGTTGTTCGCCGGTAAAGAGAGCCGGTCATTGCTCAATCCGACCAATTGTGTATGTACGCCACATGCATGAAAGACTTCCATGCAGTGAATGGCCAATCTGAATCAACTAAATCCGTCCTATTACCAGTTTTACCAAGCTTGCCTGACTCCTATGAATCCATTTCATTGCATCAGGCGCTGCAGCAGTGCTGATTGGCATCTCATCTCTGATTGCCTTCCACATCTCGACTCTACGATGCTCTGAGAGCCACACACTCATAACCCTACTCATGTCCTACAAGTGGCACCAGGGTGAACGTCTAGCCACGCCCTCCACCTTGGCAAGGGCCACTTACATGTGGAAACGTCCGCGTGAAGCCCAGGAAGATCTGATAAGGGAGCTGACCAGGCGACATGCCAAGACGGAGTACGGGCGCAAGAACCGTCTTGGGGAGATCCGATCGGTGGAAGACCTCCGCAAGAAGCATCCTCTCACCACGTACGATCACTATTGTGACTACATCCAGCGGCTGGCAGACGGAGAAGAAGGCGTTTTCCTTGACGAGGAGCCCATGCGATTCGGCGTCACATCGGGAACCACCGGAGCCGGGAAGAAAATACCACTGGTTTCTTTTGGGGTGGAGGGAGATGCACTCTGCAGCCAGATCAAGCGCTTGGCTTTGTACCAGGGTGCTCAACGGCCAAGCCCTGTACAGAAACGCTGTTTCTTCTACATCCATCCCAAAATCTCTCTCACCAAAACTGGCCGTGTCATTTCTCCGTACACGTTCATCAAACAGGAGAACACTAAGCGTTTATCGGAGCTCAGCTCTCCTCCACCGGCCTTCACTATCACCAATGAGCCTTCTGCCGTCTACATTCACATGCTGTTCGCGATTGCCGACACCAATCTCGCTCTCTTGTCTACCATGTTTACTCCCCAAATGTACCGAGCTCTGAAGTGTCTAGAGGCCAAATGGCAAGTAATGCTGGAGGATCTATCTACCGGGCAGATCAATGCTAAGATCCCTCTAGACCCTGATACACGCCGGTCTCTCCAAGGCTATCTGAGACCGGACAAGGCCCGCGTATCCCAGTTGAGAAGCGAATTCGAGAAAGGGTTTCATGGCATTTTGAAGAGAATCTGGCCTCATCTGATCGCCATTGAAGCAATCGACATCGCGGGTTTCAAGAAGAAAATTGAAGAAACATATACTGATGGTAAGGGTTAAATTGAACTTAAATCTCATTGTGCGCCTTAAATACGATCTGCGTAAGCACTGTGAAAGAACCTGAGCCAAACAGAATCAAATCATTATCCTTGTCCTACTAAAAAAAATGAAGAAAAAAAGGAATACTCTGTCAAGTGTCGTAAGCCATCTTGATCTATGCACTTGTCTAAAACATGATTCGTAATAACTTACCACTGGTCATGTCTTGGCTAGGAGTTCCATACTTCAATTGGGCATATGGCAGCACAGAGGTAGGCCAGCTGGCGATCAACATGTGGCTTCATGACAAAGAGGCTCGATACGCCCTCTGTCCTCATATGGCCGTCGTAGAGTTCATCCCGGAGCAAAACAGGTGTGTGATAATCACAGAAGAAAAAAATGGTCCACTTTATTTTTGTTCCCCTTTTCGAATCCTTAGTTTCTTGAAATACATACAGATTCCTTTGCCATGAAAGCAAACCCCCAAAAATATTTAATTCCTTCTGTTTAATTCCAAATAATTGTTGTTATGGGTCGACTTCACAATCATTATGTAGTGATAATACACAAGGTCACTTTCCCATTGTGGTTTAATGTGAAAAGTGATTCCCATATTTCCTAGGTTTGCGACGTTGCTTATTTTGCTTGCATCGTGACATCCGGGCCGCAATCCCTGACAACATGGCATTCGGATTTATGGCTTCTGACTAGTGCCTCTGAACAGTGGGAGATACTCTTGGGGGAAAATGGATAGCTTTGTAGGTACATGTAGAACGCCGATACGGTAATACGGAGGCTGCATGCCATGTCCAATCACCACTCTTGTCGATATCTTTGTTCAACTTGAGACCTTTTAATTTTGAACAGTTCGGATGAAGACCCAAAGACTCTGCTCATTGACGAGGTTGAGGTCGGTGGCAGATATGAACTGGTGTTGACCACGCGCTCCGGGCTATACCGTTATCGGAATGGAGATGTCATCCAGATTGTGGGATTCCACGAGAACTGCCCTGCCATGCGCATGCTCTACAGGTAAACAACAAAACCAAGTAATCCTAGAAAGTTGATGCCAGAGCGGGCAAAATTTAATTGATTCAGTATGGCTTTTCAATGGGAGTCTTTTCATGCATCTGGTCTATACAGGGTGAGTCAAAAACATGAAACCCAAATGTCGGGACTATTGTTTTAGTGAGGTTCTGCATGTAGCACTTAGAAAAAATTTAGGATGTTAAAGCCCAATTCATAAGCTTTCTTTTAGTTTAAAAATTATTCAAATCACGTATGTACTTTTCAAGTTACAGAATTTTAAACACAACCACCGTTTTAAAGTTCTGTCCACAAATCACACAGAAAGTGTGCGTTCTTTCAGCAAAACGAAAACAATTCACATCCCTATGCGATTTGTTTTCATTTTGCTGAAAGAACACCTACCTTTTTGTGATCCGTGGACAGAACTTTAAAGCGGTGGTTGTGTTTAAAAGCCCATAACTTGAACAGTACACGAGTGATTTGAATGATTCTTGTACTAAAAGAAAGCTTATGACTCGGGCTTTTATATCCTAGGTTCTAAAAGTGCTACATTTAGAACTTCACTAAAGCAATGGTCCCGACATTTGGGTTTCGTTTTTTTTTTACTCACCGTGTATGATGGATATGCAATTTGTAAACCTATACCATAGGATTACATTATATAATAGATATTGAAGTCCATCTGACAAGTGACAGTCAGTATTAAAGTCCGCGAGCTAGTAGTCAGTGGGCTTACGGTCGAAAATGACCCCCCATATGCAATTTTGGGTACATTCTTTGAAACTCTCAGGATCACTAGAGGATACCTCAAGAAGTTCAAAACCACTTGATGCCATTTTTTCTGACCCTTTTGTGGGCGTGGCCATGATTTTAAAAAGTGGGGGGCTTCGCGCGTAAGGCGAGCCCTCAAATTAGAATCCCTCCCCGGACCGTTCGGGGTTGAGCCCGCCCAGTATGATGAAGGGATTGGGACCTTGCATGGAACCGATCGGCCTGGATTAACTCCACCAGGCTTCTGCACCATGGCTCTGGCTCATCACAAAGGAACCAATTTGCGACGCGCTAATCCTCCGTAGGCAACAATGACTGTAATGAGCTTCATAGAAGTTGCCGCTGGTAATCCCCAGTGGGCTGAATAATCCTCCAACAATGGCCAGACTTCAATTTATGTTGCCTATTGTGAAACCCTGAGTCACCAGTTTGGACCGATTGGGGCGTCACGCTTCAGTGACCGGGTGGCTTCTGGCTTCGTACCGATTGGGGTGAAAGAAATTAGCATACCGGACCCGGTACCCGAACGGTCTGTTATCTGATGGCTCGCCTAAAAAAATATTTAAAAAAAATTAATTTTCTTTTTCACATTTGGACAGTTAACTCAAGTGCTACATCACAAGAAAAAAATATTCCACAATTGTGCCTCTTTTGGGGGTGGGGCAACTTTTTAAATAAGTGGGGGCACACGTTGCTAACAGAAAATCGACCTGTAACAGGCAATCTTGAGCTTTTTTGTTTTGTTTTTGTATTTGTTACAATCCCTTATAATTTGGTGTGGAAAACAGAGTTTTGAGTTAAGGCCAAAAAAAAAAGTCTCCGGTTTCTGGTATGCGCGCGCGTCGCCGTAGCCATGCGCGTCGGCAAAATGAAAAAAGTTTTTTTTTCAATGAAAGATGATGTCTCAAAACCACCAAACTCACTGGTTTGACTGGAATCATGCTGCTGCAAAATTTTAACGTGTTTTTAGATTGGGTTATGGTCGAGAATAAGCTTTATGTGGCCTCTCTGGACTCCCATATATTTGCACTAAGTTTAGTCGGGCACCATTTGCAGTCATCAGCCGACATTTGAAGCAAAAAAATCAGGTAAAAAAAAAAAAAAGCCGCGTCGCTGCACCACTTTTTGGGCAAGCTCCATACCAGAAACCGGAGACTTTTTTTTGGCCTTAGAAGACAAACGAAGGACGCTCACAGGGGGAACGGAATGATAGAAACGCGTTAAAGGGAATGAAACGAACTCCAGTGATTTGCACTGAATGAGACACAATAGCATGAATCTGGCAAAGGGACAGAGGCAATGAGCATACAGGATGGAATAATACTTTATTTATTCAGATTAATTGGTAAAAACACCTGTCTTCCAAAAATACAACTAGGCTATCCAATTAAAAGTAGTATACCAAATTTGATTAAAAACCGTCCAACAGAGTAAAAATACATTAACAACAATAATTCCCTCTATTACAATAATTCCCTGAATAATATGAAAAATCTGTGCAACAATTACATGTAGTCGTGTATATTATAATTATTTTGAGTTGCATTATAACAGTGTGTTAATTATCTCAAATTTCTGACCGGGTGGCTTCTGGCTTCGTACCGATTGGGGTGAAAGAAATTAGCATACCGGACCCGGTACCCGAACGGTCTGTTATCTGATGGCTCGCCTAAAAAAATATTTAAAAAAAATTAATTTTCTTTTTCACATTTGGACAGTTAACTCAAGTGCTACATCACAAGAAAAAAATATTCCACAATTGTGCCTCTTTTGGGGGTGGGGCAACTTTTTAAATAAGTGGGGGCACACGTTGCTAACAGAAAATCGACCTGTAACAGGCAATCTTGAGCTTTTTTGTTTTGTTTTTGTATTTGTTACAATCCCTTATAATTTGGTGTGGAAAACAGAGTTTTTAGTTAAGGCCAAAAAAAAAAGTCTCCGGTTTCTGGTATGCGCGCGCGTCGCCGTAGCCATGCGCGTCGGCAAAATGAAAAAAGTTTTTTTTTCAATGAAAGATGATGTCTCAAAACCACCAAACTCACTGGTTTGACTGGAATCATGCTGCTGCAAAATTTTAACGTGTTTTTAGATTGGGTTATGGTCGAGAATAAGCTTTATGTGGCCTCTCTGGACTCCCATATATTTGCACTAAGTTTAGTCGGGCACCATTTGCAGTCATCAGCCGACATTTGAAGCAAAAAAATCAGGTAAAAAAAAAAAAAAGCCGCGTCGCTGCACCACTTTTTGGGCAAGCTCCATACCAGAAACCGGAGACTTTTTTTTGGCCTTAGAAGACAAACGAAGGACGCTCACAGGGGGAACGGAATGATAGAAACGCGTTAAAGGGAATGAAACGAACTCCAGTGATTTGCACTGAATGAGACACAATAGCATGAATCTGGCAAAGGGACAGAGGCAATGAGCATACAGGATGGAATAATACTTTATTTATTCAGATTAATTGGTAAAAACACCTGTCTTCCAAAAATACAACTAGGCTATCCAATTAAAAGTAGTATACCAAATTTGATTAAAAACCGTCCAACAGAGTAAAAATACATTAACAACAATAATTCCCTCTATTCCCTCTACAATAATTCCCTGAATAATATGAAAAATCTGTGCAACAATTACATGTAGTCGTGTATATTATAATTATTTTGAGTTGCATTATAACAGTGTGTTAATTATCTCAAATTTCTGACCGGGTGGCTTCTGGCTTCGTACCGATTGGGGTGAAAGAAATTAGCATACCGGACCCGGTACCCGAACGGTCTGTTATCTGATGGCTCGCCTAAAAAAATATTTAAAAAAAATTAATTTTCTTTTTCACATTTGGACAGTTAACTCAAGTGCTACATCACAAGAAAAAAATATTCCACAATTGTGCCTCTTTTGGGGGTGGGGCAACTTTTTAAATAAGTGGGGGCACACGTTGCTAACAGAAAATCGACCTGTAACAGGCAATCTTGAGCTTTTTTGTTTTGTTTTTGTATTTGTTACAATCCCTTATAATTTGGTGTGGAAAACAGAGTTTTTAGTTAAGGCCAAAAAAAAAAAGTCTCCGGTTTCTGGTATGCGCGCGCGTCGCCGTAGCCATGCGCGTCGGCAAAATGAAAAAAGTTTTTTTTTCAATGAAAGATGATGTCTCAAAACCACCAAACTCACTGGTTTGACTGGAATCATGCTGCTGCACAATTTTAACGTGTTTTTAGATTGGGTTATGGTCGAGAATAAGCTTTATGTGGCCTCTCTGGACTCCCATATATTTGCACTAAGTTTAGTCGGGCACCATTTGCAGTCATCAGCCGACATTTGAAGCAAAAAAATCAGGTAAAAAAAAAAAAAAGCCGCGTCGCTGCACCACTTTTTGGGCAAGCATACAATGAGCATACAGGATGGAATAATACTTTATTTATTCAGATTAATTGGTAAAAACACCTGTCTTCCAAAAATACAACTAGGCTATCCAATTAAAAGTAGTATACCAAATTTGATTAAAAACCGTCCAACAGAGTAAAAATACATTAACAACAATAATTCCCTCTATTACAATAATTCCCTGAATAATATGAAAAATCTGTGCAACAATTACATGTAGTCGTGTATATTATAATTATTTTGAGTTGCATTATAACAGTGTGTTAATTATCTCAAATTTCTGAAAGATTAACGAAATACACAGTCAATTGCAAGACTGAGCAGGGAAATATATACTAGAAAAACTGCATAGTTTTATTTCTACAGAAATTCTATTGATAGAGGATAGTCGTTGTGTTTTCCAAGCTTTTGATAGCATTTTTGAATACAACCGTTGAATGTCAATGAATCGAAAAATAAAAGTTTTGAATTTATGGGACGGAGCAGCGTTTTGTGCATTTTCACTTTGACGTAGGCCATGATAACATTTCATGCCAGATTGACTTATTCCTTAAACTTGAGCACCCTTCGTATTTCTTAGACCTCATGGGTAGATTTTATGAGTATAGCGGCCGTCTTATAGGGCATCATTTGTTATTTTAATTCAGTAACAAAGAGTGCTTAAAAGGTTTATTTCTGGTATGTCACAGCAAGACAAATGTATTGCCTTGATGACTGCTACCTATAAGGTCCATATACGCCTTTTTTGACATATTGTGGGCAAAAGAGAGCGCCTTTTTTCAGTGGGTGACCTCTCTTGTATATTCACCCCGCAAATGTATTATATTATGTTATTCATTTTTTAAAAACTATTTCATTAAAAATAAAACATGACAGAAAATAATTCTGGTATGCGCGCGCGTCGCCGTTGCCATGTGCGTCGGCAAAATGAAAAAGTTGGTTTTTTTTCAATAAAAGATGATGTCTCAAAACCGCCAAACTCACTGGTTTGACTGGAATCATGCTGCTGCACAATTTTAACGTGTTTTTAGATTGGGTTATGGTCGAGAATAAGCTTTATGTGGCCTCTCTGGACTCCCATATATTTGCACTAAGTTTAGTCGGGCACCATTTGCAGTCATCAGCCGACATTTGAAGCAAAAAAATCAGGTAAAAAAAAAAAAAAAAAGCCGCGTCGCCGCACCACTTTTTGGGCAAGCTCCATACCAGAAACCGGAGACTTTTTCTTTGGCCTAAGCAGGGTTGTATATCACTGTTATAGAAGGGAATAAAGTCCTTGATTGACTTAACAGGAGGTTTGAGTTATCAACAGTTTGACATTTTGAGATTTCACTGTAGTTTATTTTGTCCTGACAACAATGTTGACCTCGTTTTATTACACACAAACTGCAATAGCCTTTTTAACTTCAAATTTATTTATCTTCACTTCATTTATAAATATGATATTATTAAATGTGGTACTCGGTCATTGGAAATATTGTTTGAAAATGACAAAGTTCAATATTAAGAGTAAAACTTATCAAACTTGGGTGATTTAGTGAATCCTTTATAAGTCACTTGTAATTGGACAACATATTTGGCATTTAATATCCATGACCTTATTTTGTAATAGAAAAGTGTGAGACTATATTGTCAATAGTTTCAGAATCCAGATTACACATGATGGATTACACAAGATTTGTTTCACTTAACAGTTTTAAATTTGGCATATCACCATAAATGATATGATTGGTGATGTACTTCAAGATTGGATATATCAAAAGGATTTGTAGCCACCGAGTAGAGAAACACATCTTAGGCTGAAACTTTGATGACTATATTGCCAATAGTTTCTGAAAACCCAATCCACATGAAGGCCCAGGCAGAAATCAAACCCTGCGATGAAAGGCGAGGAAAGTAACCAATGAGCCAACCTGACTCCCCAAGCGCCAACCTGGCTCCCCACAGATTCAAGAAAAGCATGTGACCAGTTCAAATTATAAACGTATTTTAATAACTACAAATCCTTTACCTTAACATTCCAGCATGGTTTTCTAAAGCGAAAAACTCAAAAGTTAGGCAAACCTATTGACAGAGGCTTGGGATATCAAGTTTTCCTTCTGATATATCTGATCTTAAAGTATGGCACCAATTATATTAATGATACATATATTCAGTGATATGCCATATTTAAAACTGTGACACACACACAAAATGTTGTGTAATCCATCCAGATCTGGATTCTGCAACTATTGACAATGTAGTCTCACACTTTTCTATTACTAAATAACGTCATGGATATTAAATACCAAATATGTTGTCCAATTACAAGTGACTTATGTAGGATTCACTAAATCACCCAAGTTTGGCAAATTTTACTCTTAATATTGCAATTTGTAATTTTCGAATTTTATTTCCAATGATCGAGTACCACATTTCATAATATCATTTTTATAAATGAAGTGAAGATGAATAAATTTGAAGTTAAAAAGGCTATTGCAGTTTGTATGTTATAAAACAAGGTCAGCATTGTTGTCAGGACAAAATAAACTACAGTGAAATCTCAAAATGTCAAACTGTTGATAAATTAAACCTCCTGTTAAGTCAAACAAAGACTAATTATTCCCTTTAGTTGTATAACAGTGATATACAACCCTGCTTGACTCAAAACTCAGCTTAGCTCACATTTTGAGCCCATTCTCTCAAAGTTTGACTTATCGAGATTTCACTGTATATCAAAACATAAATGTCTCATAAAATTGATTATTTGTCCATTTGTACATGTATGTGTACAATATGCCAGATATGTTAAAAACGGCTGCCATTTTAATGGCCAATGGGGGGGGGGGAGTGGGGTGGAGCAGATTGTCACTTGTTGAGGTGTCCAGAGGTGTTTGTGAGAGTTTGAAAGAATGTGCAATAATCCATATGGGCTCGCACAAGCCTTCTTTTGGAATACACGTATGCCCCCTTTTTATGAAAAAAGTGTGACACGCCCCCCAAATGGGAGCCAAAGAATTTATGAGTTGACATGTAAACGTTTTTTTCCTTGCCAAATTATAATGGATTGAAACAAAAACAAAAACAAAAACAAAACACCTCAAGATTGCATTTTACAGGTCGATTTTCTGTTAGCGACATGTGACCCCCACTTTTTAAAATGTTGCCCCACCCCCAAAAGAGGCAAAATTGTGGATTTGTTTTCTTGTGATGTAGCACTTTGGTGAACTGTCCAAATGCGAAAAAGAAAAGGAACATTTTGTAAAAAAATTTTGCGCGCGATGCCCCCACTTTTTAAAATCATGGCCACGCCCACAAAAGGGTCAGAAGAAAATGGCATCAAGTGGTTTGGAACTTCTTGAGGTATCCTCTAGTGATCCTGAGAGTTTCAAAGAATGTACCCGAAATTACATATGGGCCACCACAAGCCCACTGACTATAGATAGGGACACTAGGCTAGGCCCTCTAGAACCAGCTAAAAGTTTGATCGCAATGTTTAATGACGCTCTTTTTCAGGTCAGGAGAATATCTTAATTTAGTCTACGAGAAAGTAAACACCCAAGTTGTTGACGCTGCCATAAAGAACACCATTCAAGGCTGGCCAGGAATTCAACTAGTGGATTGGACATGCGCAGAGAGCCCAGTTTACGATCCTGAAAGTTCAGGTAAGCTTTATTTAAAAACTACTTTGAATCACCAGATTTTGAAAATGCTGCAACAAACACTGAGGAGCGATATAATGACGTGATAACTTCCCTTTTCTTTTCTGGCCTTTTGTTTCGGCACAGAACTATACTACATTGCATTTCTTGAGGTCGATCCTGGCAAGAGGGAGCTGAATGACGTCACGGCAGAGCAAAGGTCAAAGGTAAATAAGTCAACTCCAAAGTTAGAGAAGTTTCACAAATAGTTACGAGCTTTGAATATTCTGGATTTATAAAATTCAGTCAACTCCTAAGTTAGAGAAGTTTCACAAATTGTTACGAGCTTTGAATATTCTGGATTTATAAAAGGAGTTTGTTTTCTTTCGTATGAGATTATGACATAGGCCTACTATGCACAGGTTCTTTAAAATAAAAGCCAGTAATGTGTCGGAAAGGCTGTCGGAAATACATGTTTAACATATCAACAGTTTTAGAGGTATCCTTCGGTAACGAGACTATTTTCATCGTTCATTTCAGTTTGATGAACATCTTCAGCAAGACCACGTTTACTACAGCGGCTTGCGGGAGTCTAATACCATCTCTCCATCCCGGGTGAAATTTGTGAGGCCAGGTACCTTTCTGGAGCTAAGGGACTTCAGGGTGAACAAAACTACAGCTTCTGTCATGATGTACAAGACGCCTCGTAAATTGAGGACGCGAGAGCACGTGATTTGGATGATGGAGAGAGTGATCGAGACCAAGTAGGGAGACTATTGTAAAAAGTCAAAAAGCTAGTTATACATCTCGCACACCACTTAGGAAAAAGGGATTTATACTGATTAACATGTGAATGCTTATCATTTTCTTGATAAAATGGTCAATTCGGTATTCCAAGTGTGCATGCGTTAATTATAACGGATCATGGGTCATTCGGGATAACATACAGAAGTGATCTTCGAGACATGACAAGAAAGCTGTATCGGTTTCTTATGGTGCTTTCTGCAGTTTGGTCGTCTTTATCCTGGATGACCTTTGACCGGACCAACCACATGCACAAGAATGAAGTATTACATGCCTAGTTTGGCTGATTTAGTGTTGAAATGACGTCACAGCACGCATATGTACAAAATAAAGATGCGTCTTTTTACACGGCACGCCTACATTCCGTGAAAGAAAATCAGTCTAAATAATGACAATCTTACACTTCTTACTACTTTATCATTTTAAGTCTCCTCTTTCGATACGTTTTTTTTAATATCAATACCGATACTTGAAATTGTTAACTTGTGGTTATATCTAATTCAAAAGTTTTGAAGAGACAACGAAGCTGATGACCTGCCATATCATAATGAGGAATATCCCCCACCTGTGACTCTTCAAGCTACGCACATCATGTTAAAGCACAAATCATTGGCTTTTCAATGATACCAAATCTATTTATATAGCTAAATTTATTCCAAAGATATGCCAGGAAATTCAACAGTGTCTCGCCGAACTTCGCCAACCTCATTTCGTGAAAAAAACCGGCTTTGAAAAAAAGAAAAGAAATACGCATTGCGCCGCCAACGGCAGTGGAAAACGTTATTTAGTTTCCAACTTTTGTGGGTATTTAACAAAAATGCATAGTGTGAATCTTGGATACCTTGGCTACTTAAAAATAAGAAAAAAAAAACATATTGATTTTGCCTGATTTTTCCAGTGCATCCAACTTCAGGCGTTGATAACTCAGAACATGGTTTTGGGGGACATTCCTCATTTTGCCACAGTAGGTTAAAAGGGTTAAGTGGGTACCCAAACCTTAGGCACCTTATTACTGATCTTGTCTCCCCCTCCATCGACTTCGGTTCATTCTTGAAGGTTTGGACGAAGCGCCCTGCAAGTCATTTGTCGTTGGGTGATAAGGAGCTGAAGCTATGTGCCACACTCCATGGTGTTTCAGGATCCTTAATTCCTCTGATTTGAACTGCGGACCATTGATACTAACAAGTTGCTTAGGGACAATGTGTTGGGCGTGAATGCCCCTTAGGAGATCAGTCGTCCTGCTTGATAGTGAAGTGGTTGTCTGGAAGAATTGAGGCCGTTTTGAATGTGCATCAACAGTTACCAGGATCGTCTGTCCTTAGAATAGTCCAGCGCAGTCGATGTGTATTCTTTGCCAGGGTTTCGCGGGCCATTACCCGTCTTGATATGGAGTAGAGCTTAAAAGGGCACTGCGTCCTGAAATCCCCGAAAATCTCATGCTTTGGATTGTTTACTTATCCTATTTCAAACATCTGGTTGAAAGGAAACCAATCTAATGTCTAACCATTTTCATAAATTGTTAAATGTGCCACGCAAAATTGAATAGCTCATGTACCAACATTTCGTTATTAAGAGTTAGGATGTCACATCTCTACCAAGACAATTAACCGCAGTGTCAGAATGTTGATATTTTGCAAAAGCCTGTCAGCCGTTGATGATGGATCCAGAGTGTTCAGTTGCAAAGTGAAAGTTATATATGGATAAAAAATTTGAAAAATTGCCATCTAACATCTAAGTAAGTGCTATTTCATTATTGATTGTATGTGTATATATTTATGTGGGGAATCGATTATTTAAAACCGCTGCGTCCCAGAGGACGCCCTTCCTAACGACCACTGTTATTCCTTGCATGGACCGCACAATGAAAACCTTGACGAGCTGGAAGCAGGATTGTGCTCGGATTCAAAAACAGTGACCACTGCACTGTAGTATTCTCTTGCATTTAAACTCGAGGCAGTGGAATGTCCTTAATACCTGGTGGTTGGGGTTTGTTATTTCCTTCATATCGTGGAGAGTATGGAGACTCCCATTCATTAAATCAAATACTGAAGTAGAAGAAAATCTAAGTGGAGAGAGTGTCATTTACTGGTCAGTCCCAGGAAGAAGAAATTCTTCACACATGGTGACAAGCTACCATAATCACAAACCCAAGGGTTCGCACATCGCAGTTCCTTTCTTTTATTTTTTAGAAAACAAAAACAACTTTATTGTTGCAAACAACTCGTATTATCGTGTCTTCTGCATTCTCATCTACTTTTCTAATTGTTGAAGTTGTTTAGGATAAGGGAATGATATCAAAGGGCACGGTGAAATAGCCTTATCGTGTGTACGGGTATTTGTTTTGATAAATGTACACACCGACGCCACCTAGGCTACATTTTGTACAGCCGGCATATAACGTCCAAAGTGGAAAATTTTGAAGTCCTCAACACGCCTACTTTAAAGTCCTGTAGTCAAAATGGCGGTTACTTGGAATCTTCGCTGTGCATGCTGGGGTTTCATCTCCTCGCTCCTAGCTGCGGTCTTTCTCAGCTATTGCATGACTTCTCAATCCCATCTGGCCCTCCGAGTAACAGTAGGTGAGTTGTCGTTTCCAATGACTTTTCTTTTTTGGAGGGGGAGGGGATTAGGTTTCATTTTCCAAAGAATTAATGAAATCTATACTAGTCCATGTACGCCAGGCACAATCCCAACTGATTATCTGGGATAATTATGGCTCCACCTTAATCTCAAACAAACCCACTTTATCGGGTCAACAATAGAAATTTACCGTTGGCTGAAAATAATTACAACATCCAATGGTCTAGCTTGAATAGTTTTCCTGGAACCAGAGGGTCAACCTAGCAGTGGCGTATCCTGGGGGGGGGGGGGGGGGGGGGGGGGCAGGGAGGAACTTTGCCCCCCCCCCCGGCGGGATTTTTGACAATGTTTTTGTTTCAGCAATAATTTTAAAAAATGGTTAGAGAGTTCTTACATCAATGGTTCAACGTCCCCTATTGAGTGCAGAAACAGACTCAGCCATTTTGAAATCAGTTGAATAGAATTGTGGCCAGCTTTTACATCAGGCTCGACTGTTAGTGACGCATTTTAAGCAGCGCTATTTTGGTCTCGCAAACCCCTCTGGCGAAACTGAGTACGCTTGTAAAAAATGAGGTATTTATTCATGGACATCTACCCAACGGAAAACATATACCATAAAGAAAATGTGGTGATCGGGGCGAAATCATGCGCGGGTCGTTGCTGCACGTCGAATCGCTTATGCCAAAATACTACCAAATGCTGCCACTCTGAAATTACGGAGAGAATTTAATATACAAACGTCCCTATTATACAAACAAATTGTACTCACATTAATGACCTTGATCGATTAGGTGCTGCGGCAGTGCTGCTGGGCATCTCATCCCTGATTGCCTTCCACATCTCGACTCTACGATGCTCTGAGAGTCACACCCTCACAACCCTACTCATGTCCTACAGGTGGCACCAGGGTGAACGACTAGCCACGCCCTCCATCTTGGCAAAGATCAATCACATGTGGAAACATCCGCGAGAAGCCCAGGAAGATCTGATCCGGGAGCTGACCAGTCGACATGCCAAGACGGAGTACGGGCGCAAGAACCGTCTTGGGGAGATCCAATCAGTGGAAGACCTCCGCAAGAAGCATCCGCTCACCACGTACGATCACTACAGGGATTACATCCAGCGGCTGGCAGACGTAGAAGAAGGCGTCTTTCTTGACGAGGAGCCCGTGCGATTCGGCGTCACATCGGGAACCACCAGAGCCGGGAAGAAAATACCACTGGTTTCTTTTTGGCTAGAGGGAGATGCACTCTGCATGCAGATCAGGCGCTTGGCTTTGTACCAGGGTGCTCACCGGCCAAGCCCTGTACAGAAACGCCGTTTCTTCGACATCCATCCCAAAATCTCTCTCACCAAAACTGGCCGTGTCATTTCTCCGTACATGTTCATCAAACAGGAGGACACTATGCGTTTATCGGAGCTCAGCTCTCCTCCACCGGCCTTCACTATCACCAATGAGCCTTCTGCCGTCTACATTCACATGCTGTTCGCGATTGCCGACACCAATCTCGCTCTCTTGTCTACCATGTTTACTCCCCAATTGTACCGAGCTCTAAAGTGTCTGGAGACCAACTGGCAAGCAATGTTAGATGATCTATCTACCGGGCAGATCAATGCTAAGATCCCTCTAGACCCTGATATACGCCGGTCAATCCAACGCTATCTCAGACTGGACAAGGCCCAAGTATTCAAGTTGAGAAGGGAATTCGAGAAAGGCTTCCATGGCATTTGAAGAGAATCTGGCCTCATCTGGTCGCCATTGAGGGAATCGACATCATGGGTTTCAAGAAGAAACTAGAAGAAAAATTTAGTTATGGTAAGAGTTAAATTGAATAGAAATCTGAAGAGTGTGTGCCTTAAATTCAATCTACGCAAGCACTATGAAACTACACATAAGAACCGGAGCCCAACAGAATCGATTCATGTATTGGTCCCACCAAAAAAGGGGAATACTAAGTGCCAAGTTAATATTTGCCATCTTCATTAATACAATTGTCTTAAAAAATGTATTGGTATTAAATAACCATTGATCTTGTCTTGGCTAGGTGTTCCTTGCTTCAGTTGGGGATACGGCGGCACAGAGGTAGGCCACCTCGCGATCAACATGTGGCTGCATGAGAAAGAGCTTCGATACGCTCCCTGCCCCACATGGCTGTCTTGGAGTTTATCCCGGAGCAAAACAGGTGTGTGATTATTATAGAAGACAAAGTGGTCCACTTTACTTGTCCTCCCTTTTCTTATTCCTATTTTTTTTTTTTAATACCAAAAGATTACTTCATCATGGAAAGTTGTAATAAAAATCCGTATGGTATCTCTGAGTGATTCCCGTATTTCCTGTAAATTTGCGTTATTGTAAGCATCTTGACTTAGGGCGTGATCCCTAGGCACATGGCATATGGGTTTATGGCTTTTGAAAAGCGCCCTTTAACAAAACAAATTGACACAATTTAATTGGGAAACCAGCAAAATGGACAGCTCTGTTGGTAGGGCGCCGATACGGTAATCCGGAGGCCGCGTGTCCAAATGCCGCTATCTATTCGATTTCTTTGTTCAACCCATTCGGATTGATGGCTTCTGACTAGCGCCTCTGAACAGATACATTGACATATTAGGAAACCGGCCAAATGGATAGCTCTCTTGGTAAGGCGCCGATTTGGTAATCCGGAGGCTACATGTCCCATTACCTCTGTCTAGTCGATTTCTTTGTTCAACTTTTTAGTTTCTTTTGAACAGTTCGGATGAAGACCCAAAGACTCTTCTCATTGACGAGGTTGAGGTCGGTGGCAGATATGAACTGCTGTTGACCACGCGCTCCGGGCTATATCGTTATCGGAATGGAGATGTCATCCAGATTGTGGGATTCCACGAGAACTGTCCTGTCATGCGCATGCTCTACAGGTAAACAAAACCAAGACTATACGTAATCATAATAAAGCTGATGACAAAAAAAAAATCAGAATGGCTTTTCACTGGAAGTCTGTTCATGCATCTGGTATACACAATGGACATGCATTCTGTAGTCCTATACGATATCACTATAGCTGGCCCTCTGGCACCAGCTAACAGTGCATCGCATTGTTTAATGACGCTCTTTTTCAGGTCAGGAGAATATCTTAATTTAGTCTACGAGAAAGTGAACACCCAAGTTGTTGACGCTGCCATAAAGAACACCATTTAAGGCTGGCCAGGAATTCAACTAGTGGATTGGACATGCGCAGAGAGCCCAGTTTACGATCCTGAAAGTTCAGGTAAGCTTTATTTAAAAATCTACTCCGACTCCTAAAATACTAAAAATGCTGCAACAACCACTGAGCGGTTTTTTTTTCTGTCTGACCTTTTGTTTCGTCACAGAGCTATACTACATCGTATTTCTTGAGGTCGATCCTGACAAGAGGGAGCTGAATGAAGTCACAGAAGAGCAAAGGTCAAAGGTAATTCAGTCAACTCTGAAGCGAATTTTCAAAGATAACCAACCTTACTTTTAGATGTACTAGTTACTAGTTTGTGTTGCTATATAACAGAAATATGACAATGCATAGGTTCTTTGAAGGCACCGCGCGCAAGATGTCGCAAATACACGTACAACTATATCAATATTTTTGTAGAGCTACCCATTTGGTAACGAGACAAGTGTCCACTTTCATTTCAGTTTGATGAACATCTTCAGCAAGAACACGTCTACTACAGCGGCCTGCGGGTATCCAACACCATCTCCCCGGCCCAGCTGAAATCCGTGAGGACAGGTACGTTTCTGGAGCTAAGGGACTTTAGGGTGGCCATGACAACGGCTTCTGTCATGCAGTACAAGACGCCCCGTAAGCTGAGGACGCAGGAGCACGTGATTTGGATGATGGAGCGAGTGATTGAGATTAAATAAAGAGGTATAATTGTGAAAGCTTAAAAAGCTAGTTAGGCATGCATGTATATCTCGAACACTCGGGAAAAAGATATTCTGATTAATTAGCCAGCTGATGTGTATGTATTGTCTGGTCACACAAAATCTGCCCAAATGCCTCCTACATGGACTACAATAAATCAGAACAAAACCCCCCACTTTTATAGGCAAGAACCGTCGACCCAAACCGATACTCGAGTAACAGAACTAATCTAATTTCGAAACCACACTTTATAATTGGTACTTTCTGAACGCTTGTGGGAAGCAACTGCCACAGAGGTTAAAGAGGTTGTGGAATGCTCGAAGACACTTCCGTCATTTTTCGGGTATATGTAGCCTAAGGTGTGATGAAATAAAACCGACTATTGTGTCTGTCATGAAATGAGTACATAAGGTACTTTAGAGAGCTGTTTTTTAGGTCCTGTTTCGACCCGAACGTGCAATTTGTGTAAAAGTCGTCGTTGGGGGCAGCAAACAAAACATATAGTAAATCGTGACGTAATAAACAGGACTCCCGATGCAGCGTAGTATAAACGAGTCCTGTTTATTACGTCAGGATTTACTATGTTTTGTTTGCTGCCCCCAACGACGACTTTTACACAAATTGCACCTTCGGGTCGAAACAGGACCCGAAGAACAGCTCTCGAAAGTACCTTTTGTACTCATTTCATGACAGACACAATAGTCATTTTTATTTCATCACACCTTAGGCTACATATACCCGAAAAATGACGGAAATGTCTTCGAGCATTCCACAACCTCTTTAACAACAGACACACATGCATGGTCCTTGGAAACAAGCACTTGGTACAGCAGCCGAGACCTTTTTGGAGACCTGTTCAGACCTGAATATTTTTGTCAATTGTTTACAGTTTTAAGGACACTTAAGTCTATCAATTAGCCTATAGAGCGAACCATTTATTCTCATAACCGAAACGTCATTTTAGTGTTAACATTTAACTTTACATAAATTTTTTTTTTTTTTTTTTTGGATCTCGCAGAGATATTTAAAGACCAACTTTACCATAAAATGTTCATAGCTAACACTTATGACCAATGCACTAATTGTAAGTCTTCATTTTTAATTTTTTTTTGTCACCGATAGCAGATACCTGATGCGATGTGATTACATCTGAATCAAAAGTTCAGAGGAGACCATTATTACTGTTAAGCTGACACCACAATTATGTATTTACATGAAGCAAGACATACTTTTGTCTTCAAATCATATCTACGGGTTGATTGTGATATTAAAGATCAAACCAAATGATGTAGAGAAAGAAATATTATTTTTTAAAGTATTGTTAAGTAGCTAGAATTGAAATTTCATAAAATGTTTTGAGAACATTTTTGTAATGTTTTTGACTGGTTTAACCTGTTCCAAAAATTAGAGAATGGTTCATGAAGTCTTATGTACAGAAATATTTAAGAAAAAAAACGAAAACTTTGCTGTAATATTTCTTGGAAAACGTAGGTGATGAAGGGACAATTGTAGCTCATTTCGCTTAAAACCATACCTTTAAGGAGAGCAAGGAAATATATATCTATCCTTTTAAATGAGTACAAAGTATTTACAAGAAAAGTGTAGATAGAAACAGCGCATGGCTAGAAATGTGTGCAACAATATTTCACGGATTATTAAAGCTGCAGAGTATTTAAGATTCAGCATGGCGCATCTCTTTCAAGAGAAATGACCACTGTGTTATAAAGTTGCTTGTTTTTTGGGGAAAAAAGATCGTCAACCCTTGATGCAAGATCCAGAATATTGAGTCGACAATCAAAATTTTGTATGCATCAATAGAAGTTATTATGAGAAATGTTCATTTCACATTGAACACAATGTTACTTGGAAATATTGATTCTGATTAAGATGAAAAACAAACCAACATTAGTGGTGAACAATTCGTGTTTTCGTGTTTCCAACCCTATTATTGCTCCCTCCCATTGTTGAAAATTAAACTACCCTTCAACAAAGTGCATGGTTCAATTGTCATTACTCATGTTGAACATGTCTACAGAACTGCTCTATAGAATAGGATCAGAGAATGATAACCTTGTACACGAAAAGGCATGATGAAGTAGCCTTTATCGTTTTTACTGTGGGCTTTGATATTATTGTATATCAAGGCCACCTTCATACTTTTGTACAAGTTAGATCAACACAGCACGCATATATCCAGGATTCCAAAGTGTAATGTTTTGAAATCACCCATACTGAAATGTGTATCCTTGTGGAGTCATTTTTTTGTTCTCGTGAACTGAAGTTTTTGAGTTTGAAAGTGTACTTTCAAAATGCTCCTATTTTAACCAGAATTAATTTCCTGGGCTGAAATTCGGACTAAATGTGCCTTACATAAAATACTTCAATTCGCAACGAAACAACACGCTTTGGAAATTCCTATTTTTTAAGTAAAATCTTATCTATTTCGTGATAAGGCCAACAAAAACTAGTCATTCTGTGGTCAGACCAAAGTTCCGGAATTGATGCGGCGATGCGGCTTTTGGGGGCTTTTTTTTCAAGCGTGGATTGTACAGACAAGGTGGGTACTATTTTGCTTTGTTGTGTCCTCATATACATTGGTGTCCTCCATCGTTTGCCTTGGTACCCTTCATCATTTGCCTATGTGCAATTTCCCATTCCTTGGTGCTCCCTGGTACAAAAGTTTGAGGCGGTGTTGTAGTCGAGTACCAAAACTCGAGTATAAAGTTTTCCGAGTACACACAGTGCCGAGTACGGGCCGAGTCCGAGTACTTTTTAGTCGAGTTCTCGGCCAAAAATCCGAGTTCGAGTTTTTCAGAGTCCGAGTACGGGCCGAGTACGAGTACAAAGATATCGAGTACATCCCGAGTACATTTATTTTTAATCTAAAGCATTATGGGAATTAACACCGTTATTTATATTTGATATGTCAAGTAATTACCCAGTATTCCCAGAAATTTAACACGTACACATATTAAAAAGTGTTGTTTTTGCTTGGTAAAGTTGTTTCAGACTTCTCCGAAATCCGCAGCCCACATGACTTGCATACTGCACTGTGCTGCTTCTGTCCGTTAGCGAAATATTCCTTGTGATCTCTGAACCCCCAAGATATAATTTCTGACAAAGAGAAGACATGTCTACGTCTGGATCGAACTCGCCGCCATGCACCAGAGAGTGTGACGCGTTTCCAACAAAGAGTGATGTGCACAACCCATGGGCATCGCTTGGACCTTTTCTGGAAGGGGCAAAAAAAATCCCAAAAAATTCTTGTATTTCTGAACAAATTCTCGATTTATCAGTTAAAGGGGGGGGGGGCAGGGATTTTTTTATAAAGATTGGCTAAAATATGAATTTCTTTTTAATGATATATCTGTCGCTCAATCGAGTTGGAATGTGTTCCAGGGTCTTTAACGAGTCTTTCCAGGAAGTTTGGAGAATTTTCATATTTTGAAGAAAATTGAGAAAAATTGCAAGGGGTTAGTCTTACATTTTTCATCAAACTTAGCTAATATATAAATTTCTTTTTAATGATATATCTGTCCCTAAATCGAGTTGGAATGTGTTCCAAGGTCCATATCCAGGAAGTTTGGAGCATTTTCATTTTTTGACCAAAGTTGGCAAACATTGCGAGGGGTTAGCCTTACATTTTTCATAAAATTTGGCTAAAATATGAATTTCTTTTTAATGATATATCTGTCCCTAAATCGAGTGGGAATGTGTTCCAGGGTCCCTTAGGAGTCTTTCCAGGAAGTTTGGAGCATTTTCATTTTTTGACCAAAATTGGCAAACATTGCGAGGGGTTAGCCTTAAATTTTTCATAAAATTTGGCTTAAATATGAATTTCTTTTTAATGATATATCTGTCCCTACATCGAGTTGGAATGTGTTCGAGGGTCCCTTAGGAGTCTTTCCAGGAAGTTTGGAGCATTTTAATTTTTTGACCAAAATTGGCAAACGTTGTAAGGGGTTAGCCTTACATTTTTCATAATATTTGGCTCAAATTTGAATTTCTTTTTAATGATATATCTGTCCCTAAATCGAGTTGGAATGTGTTCCAGGGTCCCTTAGGAGTCTTTCCAGGAAGTTTGGAGCAATTTCATTTTTTGACAAAAATTGACAAAAATTGCATGGGGTTAGCCTTACATTTTTCACAACATTTGGCTAAAATTTGGCTCAAATTTGAATTTCTTTTTAATGATATATCTGTCCCTAAATCGAGTTGGAATGTGTTCGAGGGTCCCTTAGAAGTCGTTCAAGTTAGTTTGGAGCAATTTCATTTTTTGACAAAAATTGGCAAACATTGCAAGGGGTTAGCCTTACATTTTTCATATAATTTGGCTCAAATATGAATTTCTTTTTAATGATATATCTGTCCCTAAATCGAGTAGGAATGTGTTCCATGGGTCCCTTAGGAGTCTTTCCAGGAAGTTTGGAGCAATTTTATTTTTTGACCAAAATTGGCAAACATTGTAAGGGGTTAGCCTGACATTTTTCATATAATTTGGCTCAAATATGAATTTCTTTTTAATGATATATCTGTCCCTAAATCGAGTAGGAATGTGTTCCATGGGTCCCTTAGGAGTCTTTCCAGGAAGTTTGGAGCATTTTCATTTTTTGACCAAAATTGGCAAACATTGTAAGGGGTTAGCCTGACATTTTTCATATAATTTGGCTCAAATATGAATTTCTTTTTAATGATATATCTGTCCCTAAATCGAGTAGGAATGTGTTCCATGGGTCCCTTAGGAGTCTTTCCAGGAAGTTTGGAGCAATTTTATTTTTTGACAAAACTTGACAAAAATTGCATGGGGTTAGCCTGACATTTTTCATAAAATTTGGCTCAAATATGAATTTCTTTTTAATGATATATCTGTCCCTAAAGCGAGTTGGAATGTGTTCCAGGGTCCCTTAGGAGTCTTTCCATGAAGTTTGGAGCATTTTCATTTTTTGACCAAAATTGGCAAACATTGCAAGGGGTTAGCCTTACATTTTTCATAAAATTTGGCTAAAATATGAATTTCTTTTTAATGATATACCTGTCCCTAAATCGAGTTGGAATGTGTTCCAGGGTCCCTTAGGAGTCTTTACAGGAAGTTTGGAGCAATTTCATTTTTTGACGAAAATTGACAAAAATTGCAAGGGGTTAGTCTGACTTTTTTCAAAAAATTTGGCTAAAATATGAATTTCTTATTTATGATATATCTGTCCCTCAATCGAGTTGGAATGTGTTCCAGGGTCCCTAAGGAGTCTTTCCAAGAAGTTTGGAGCATTTTATTTTTTGACCAAAATTTGCAAACATTGCAAGGGGTTAGCCTGACATTTTTCATAAAATATGACTCAAATATGAATTTCTTTTCATAAAATTTGGCTAAAATATGAATTTCTTTTTAATGATATACCTGTCTCTAAATCGAGTGGGAATGTGTTCCAGGGTCCCTTAGGAGTCTTACCAGGAAGTTTGGAGCATTTTCATTTTTTGACCAAAATTGGCAAACATTGCGAGGGGTTAGCCTTACATTGTTCATAAAATTTGGCTAAAATATGAATTTCTTTTTAATGATATATCCGTCCCTAAATCGAGTTGGAATGTGTTCCAGGGTCCCTTAGGAGTCTTTCCAGGAAGTTTGGAGCAATTTCATTTTTGACGAAAATTGACAAAAATTGCAAGGGGTTAGCCTTACATTTTTCATAAAATTTGGCTAAAATATGAATTTCTTATTAATGATATATCTGTACCTAAATCGAGTTGGAATGTGTTCGAGGGTCCCTTAGGAGTCTTTCCAGGAAGTTTGGAGCATTTTCATTTTTTGACCAAAATTGGCAAACATTGCAAAGGGTTAGCCTGACATTTTTCATAAAATATGACTCAAACATGAATTTCTTTTCATAAAATTTGGCTAAAATATGAATTTCTTTTAATGATATATCTGTCCCTCAATCGAGTGGGAATGTGTTCCAGGGTCCCTGAGGAGTCTTTCCAGGAAGTTTGGAGCATTTTCATTTTTTGACCAAAATTGGCAAACATTGTAAGGGGTTAGCCTTACATTTTTCATAAAATTTGGCTCAAATATGAATGTCTTTTTAATGATATATTTGTCCCTAAATCGAGTAGAAATGTGTTCCAGGGTCCCTTAGGAGTCTTTCCAGGAAGTTTGGAGCATTTTCATTTTTGGACCAAAATTGGCAAACATTGCGAGGGGTTAGCCTTACATTTTTCATAAAATTTGGCTAAAATATGAATTTCTTTTTAATGATATATCTGTCCCTAAATCGAGTTGGAATGTGTTCCAGGGTCCCTTAGGAATTTTTTCGAGGAAGTTTGGAGCAATTTAATTTTTTGACGAAAATTGACAAAAATTGCAAGGGGTTAGCCTTACATTTTTCATAAAATTTGGCTAAAATATGAATTTCTTATTAATGATATATCTGTCCCTAAATCGAGTTGGAATGTGTTCGAGGGTCCCTTAGGAGTCTTTCCAGGAAGTTTGGAGCATTTTCATTTTTTGACCAAAATTGGCAAACATTGCAAAGGGTTAGCCTGACATTTTTCATAAAATATGACTCAAACATGAATTTCTTTTCATAAAATTTGGCTAAAATATGAATTTCTTTTTAATGATATATCTGTCCCTCAATCGAGTGGGAATGTGTTCCAGGGTCCCTGAGGAGTCTTTCCAGGAAGTTTGGAGCATTTTCATTTTTTGACCAAAATTGGCAAACATTGTAAGGGGTTAGCCTTACATTTTTCATAAAATTTGGCTCAAATATGAATGTCTTTTTAATGATATATTTGTCCCTAAATCGAGTAGAAATGTGTTCCAGGGTCCCTTAGGAGTCTTTCCAGGAAGTTTGGAGCATTTTCATTTTTGGACCAAAATTGGCAAACATTGCGAGGGGTTAGCCTTACATTTTTCATAAAATTTGGCTAAAATATGAATTTCTTTTTAATGATATATCTGTCCCTAAATCGAGTTGGAATGTGTTCCAGGGTCCCTTAGGAATTTTTTCGAGGAAGTTTGGAGCAATTTAATTTTTTGACGAAAATTGACAAAAATTGCAAGGGGTTAGCCTTACATTTTTCATAACATTTGGCTAAAATATTAATTTCTTTTTAATGATATATCTGTCCCTAAATCGAGTTGGAATGTGTTCGAGGGTCCTTAGGAGTCTTTCCAGGAAGTTTGGAGCATTTTCATTTTTTGACCAAAATTGGCAAACATTGTAAGGGGTTAGCCTGACATTTTTCATATAATTTGCCTCAAATATGAATTTCTTTTTAATGATATATCTGTCCCTAAATCGAGTAGGAATGTGTTCCATGGGTCCCTTAGGAGTCTTTCCAGGAAGTTTGGAGCAATTTTATTTTTTGACAAAACGTGCCAAAATTGATTTTATCTCTGAAAGATAAAATGCTTTATACTTGGTGCACTTTAATTTTTATGTCGTTTTTGAGTTGCGCAACAAACTACGTTCAGCCTTTGTCTCGAGTTGGTTGCGAAATCTGAAGATGTTCCGTTGACCAATTGCGCAAGAAACCGAAGGAAACAAATTCCTTACCAAATATGTTTTGCTGATATGCAGATTGTGAGGTTTAGATTGACCAATGAAGATTCATGATATCTTACCCTGACCAATCAGATGAAAGGTCTGTCCAATGGCCTAGGTATTTAGCCAAGACCACGAGGCTTGGCGGCCATCATTGCGTTGCAGCTTTTCAGCAAGAAACTTGACCAAAACTTCTATTTTTCGTCATTCTGTTCCCTCGTCTTCACGTTTCATCTCGATTTTTCAAGATATTGAGAAATCGCTCACTTGTCAGCTCCTGTTGGACGGACGAAAGGACGACAGAACACCGACGTATTTCATCGTTGACGCTGTAGACATGCCTTACAAAAAGAAGACAGCAGTTCGACCAGCCGGAGAAGATGCTGACGGAGCGCCTCAGCCGAAGAGATCGCGCCAACCTGTTGCTTACCAATCGGAGCCACCAGCTCGTCGTGCACCGGAGCCACCAGCTCGCCGTGGACGAGGCCGTGGACGATGGCGACCCCGAACGCACCCCAACCCGGCCCCAGAGGAGATTCATGCGGATGAGCCGGCAATCCTGGATGTGCATCCTCCCCGAGTTCAACTACAAGATGAACTGCCTCATGCCAATATGAACAATGACTCTGTGCCAAGGCCTAGTTTGATCACTTCTAGTAGTCCTGGGGGTGGTGAGTATGGTATTCAATGTACTTCTTACACTAAGCAGACAATTTCATTTAGTGGAGTTCATGTAGAGGATGACCGCCCTGTCCCATTGTTTCAAATCAGTAAGTGTGCATCGTTGGGTTTTCATGTGGCCCAGAGTACAAAGGACAAGATTTGGTCCGGGCAATATGTAGATTTGGCGCCTCTGTTTAACGATACCGCACATGCGGTATTTTCACGATCTGAGCCTTCCAATTGAACCTTTGCAATGGAAGGAGACAACCTGGTACTCAAAAAACCTGGCCCATCTCGAAAGCCGATCGAGTCTTTCCTGGTATGGCAATCCGCCTTTCATACGTTTATGACAATTTATTTAGAGAAACACACCCATAGATTTGCACAACTGCTAAAATACTGTGAAATCGTTCGCATGGCGTCCACCCAGTTCACAGGGTTCGGGTGGCGTACATATGACGAGCAGTTTCGTTTAAAGATGGAAATTGAACCGTCTCGTTCATGGGGAGAAATAGACATGGAACTCTGGGTGACGGTTGCCGCGGTTCCGGTGACTAACGTATCTGTCAGTCGTGCTGTTAACAGCCAAATGGGGGCAACGACCTCTAAGAACATAAGGCCTGGGCACTGCTTTGCTTTCAATAGTTATCACGGTTGTGCATTTCCTGGTTGTAAATATGCTCATACCTGTAGCAAGTGCCTGCGCCCTAGCCACGGAGCATCACGTTGCTCAGTGGGTTCGCCCCGCAATGTGTTCACGCAGCGTACGCAGTCACAACCCGGTCCCCGTCAGCCCAGAGTTCCATTCACCAATTCCATCAAGGGCGGACATTACAATAAACCATTTTCTACTGCCACTTCCTCAGGCCATACTGCACCACCCCCTTCCATAACTCAACTTCCTTCCAAAGGGAATTCTTTTCGTGGTCCCAACGCCAATTAATCAGACCGTTTTAGATCAATGGCTCACACATTACCCGCTCACAGATGACGGTCATATTTTGAGTAATGGCTTTAAACATGGGTTTTCATTAGGGTATGACGGTCCACGTAGGCCGCGTGATTCCAAATGTTTAGCTTCAGCATCGGAACGCCCCTTGGTCGTTAAAGAAAAACTTCAGAAAGAGATCAGTTTAGGCAGGATAGCGGGCCCCTATAACAACCGGCCATTTTCTAATCTACAGTGTTCCCCCATAGGATTGGTTCCCAAGAGTACGCCTAACACTTTTCGACTAATTCATCACCTTTCGTACCCCGCCGGTGACTCCATCAATGAGTTTATCGACAGGGAACGATGTGCAGTTCACTATGCCTCATTCGATGAGGCCGTTGATTTGATCATGAACGTGGGGGAATCGGCTTGGTTAGCTAAAGCCGATTTAAGTCTGCATTTCGTTTGTTGCCAGTTTCACCTACTGATTATGAATTGCTTGGGTTTTCCTTTGAAAGTCAATTTTACTTCGATAAATGTATGCCAATGGGATGTGCCATTTCCTGCTCGCTTTTTGAGAAGTTTAGTTCATTTCTGGAATTTCAAGTTAAGCACATGAGTCACACATCTTTAGTCACGCACTATCTTGATGACTTTTTGTTTGTGGGCAACTCATCTGCCTCATGTTCACGATTACTAGATGTTTTCCAATCTATGTGTGCCCAGCTAATTGTCCCCTTAGCCCATGAGAAAACCGAAGGACCGGTACAAACTATTAAGTATCTGGCTTTAGAAATAGATACTGTTCATGCCCTAGTTAAAGTACCTCAGGAGAAAGTTCGTGCAACTTGTAATCAAATTCATGCATTTTTGAGTAAGACAAAGGCCACGCTTGTGTCACTGCAGTCGCTATTAGGCTCACTCAATTTCTTGTGCAGGGCGATCGCCCCAGGTCGGGCTTTTTTGCGACGATTAACCAACCTCACTAAAGGCTTGAACCGGCCCCACTACAAAGTTCGTATTTCTCAGGGAGCGCGACTTGATTTACTCATGTGGTTAGAATTCTTAGGGCGTTTTAATGGCGTATCAGCGTTTTCTGGACGGCAATGGGAGGATAACGAAACACTTGCTTTGTACACTGACGCGGCCGCTAGCATAGGTTTTGGTGCATATTTTGATGGGAAATGGATGCAAGGTCAGTGGTCCTCTGATATATTAACCCACCCGCCATCCATTGCATTCCTCGAACTCTTTCCCATAGTGGTCGCTATCCTTGGTTGGGCGTCTAGTTTTCGGAACCGCAAACTGCGGTTTAACACTGACAATATGGCCGTTGTCCATATTATTAACAAGCAATCATCTCCCTGCCCACGGATTATGCATCTGGCGCGTCTACTTGTTCTAGAATGCCTGAAGTATAATATTGTTTTCAAAGCCATGCATGTGCCCGGGGTACACAATGAAATTGCTGACTCTCTATCCCGTTTCCAGATGTCCCGTTTCCGCGAACTGGCCCCACAAGCAGACCCGATCCCAACTCCGTTACCTCATCTTCCTGCGGTCTGGTAGAGAATGAAATGCGCCGGCTGTTAGACGCTTCATTAGCTCCAGGTACTCATAAAACATATGAAACGGGTTGGGTTTCATTTTGTCGGTTTCGTCAACAGCGACTATCAGGGGTGAACCCGGCGAATACGTATGAGATCCGGCAGTTTATAGCCTGGCTATCATTGCAATCTATTTCCCCATCTACCATTGCTACCTACGTGTCGGCAGTTGGATACAAACACAGGTTACAAGGTTGGCCTGACCCGACTAAAGATTATTTGGTTTCCAAACTACTTGAGGGTTGCCGCCGCGCACGCCCCTCACGAGATTCTCGCCTGCCCATTTCTATACCAATGCTAACTCAGATCGTGCAGTCTCTTCCCCATGTTTGTTCATCTCTGTATGAGTCCCAAATGTTTTCAGCAGCAATTTTAAGTGCGTTTTTTGATTTCATGCGTATTGGAGAATTCACGGCTAACTCACGATCTAGTCAAACCCAACCATCTTTGATTACTGATTCTGACGTTGAATTTTTGGCACAACAATTCCGGATGTTCTGTTAACATATCATTCAAACAGAGTAAAAATAATCACCGTGGTCCTCCACAACTTGTATGTTTACAGCCATCTGATAATGTTTCTATTTGTCCAGTTTCAGCGCTGCGCACATATGCTCAGGTACGTCCACACCACGCAGGTCCATACTTCTGCCATTTTGATTGTAGCCCCCTTACTCGTTATCAGTTCAACGCAGTACTTAAGAAAGCACTTGCATTTAACAACATACCTGCCGACCGCATTAGAGGTCATTCCTTGCGGATAGGAGCAGCCTCTGTGGCATTTCAAATGGGGGTCCCTCGAGAAAGCATACAATCCATGGGTCGATGGCGCTCAAACGCGGTTGCCACATGCATACGTCCTGTGCCAAGTTCTCCCTGGCCAGGGGTGTAGACCAGTATACTTTCAGACAAGCAAATCGGTGATTATTCACGGCCATAATGTCCTTTGCATTGTTCCTAGGTCCGGTATGGATAGTGGGAGATTCGATAGTGCGTTGGGCGGAAGCCCCTTTAAGTCTCCCACTCACAGTGATGTGGCAAGGACAAAGTGGTGCACAACTAGGTAATGTACATCAGCTGTTGACAGATATACCTGGCCCTCCCCCGTCAATTCTGCTTATTCATCTGGGAACTAACGATTTGATTGCGGTCGATGAATTTTCCTTCAGACAAAGATTAGTTTTATCAATGCGTACTTGTGCCGAGCAATTCCCGCATGCCACAGTGATTTGGTCCGATTTATTACCGCGTCTGTACTATTTCGGGGCTCGGTCGCAGAAAGGGATGGAGAAAAAACGGCGTACATTGAACCGCTGGGCGCGGTCTCAGGGTAGTTGGATGGGGGTTAGTAATTTACATCATCCACAATTCAAGTGGACTGAGTCTGCCCTCTATACATTTGATGCAGTACATCTGTCTCCTCTAGGCAATCGCGTTTTTCGTGATAATCTGTGCCAAGCCATTTCTGCCTTTTTGTAATGTGGCCTACATAATTATAGTTTAGCTTTTTTCGCATGACTGTTGTTTCATAGTGTAATTTGGTCATGCTTGTTGGTCTGTCTTTCCCTTGGGATGCTGTGCGTTTGGCCTTATTTGCGGGAGTCAGACAGCCATGGTATTTTGTTTTGAAAAACTGTTTTTGTAGAATGTAGTGTTTAATAACGTTTTATGTTAATTAGAGATTTATGAATTACACAGACTTGCAAACTCTCCTGCTGTTCCACGAGAGATTATTGTTCGATCCAGCCGTACGACGATTGAACAGCACATCTGTGTTAATATCACATGGAATTAAAAACAACACAATAAAATTAGGACCAAAAGTAAGGTCCATGTTTGGGTCAGGTGTGCCCGCTAAAAGATGACCAAGGTTAAGGTCCAATTGGTTTGGGTCAGGTGTGCCCGCAAAAGATGACCAAGGTTAAGGTCCAACTGGTTTGGGTCAGGTGTGCCCACTAAAAGATGACCAAGGTAAAGGTCCAACTGGTTCGGGTCAGGTGTGCCCACAAAAAGATGACCAAGGTAAAGGTCCAACTGGGTCGGGTCAGGTGTGCCCACAAAAAGATGACCAAGGTAAAGGTCCAATTGGTTTGGGTCAGGTGTGCCCACTAATAAGTTTAAGGGACCATAGTGATGGTCCATCGTTTGGTTATCTCAAGAAGTTTTGGTCTAATAAATAGCTGCTTTTGGCTGCAGCAAAGAACCAAGAATATTTGTTTCCCCTTTATCTCTTTTGCGTCCAAGTATAATTGCATGGGGTTAGCCTGACATTTTTCATAAAATTTGGCTCAAATATGAATTTCTTTTTAATGATATATCTGTCCCTAAATCGAGTGGGAATGTGTTCGAGGGTCCCTTAGGAGTCTTTCCAGGAAGTTTGGAGCATTTTAATTTTTTGACGAAAATTGACAAAAATTGCAAGGGGTTAGCCTTACATTTTTCATAAAATTTGGCTAAAATATGAATTTCTTATTAATGATATATCTGTCCCTAAATCGAGTTGGAATGTGTTCCAAAGGTCTCTTAGGAGTCTTTCCAAGAAGTTTGGAGCATTTTAATTTTTGGACCAAAATTGGCAAACATTGCAAGGGGTTAGCCTGAGATTTTTCATAAAATATGACTCAAATATGAATTTCTTTTCATAAAATTTGGCTAAAATATGAATTTGTTTTTAATGATATACCTGTCTCTAAATCGAGTGGGAATGTGTTCCAGGGTCCCTTAGGAGTCTTTCCAGGAAGTTTGGAGCATTTTAATTTTTTGACCAAAATTGGCAAACATTGCGAGGGGTTAGCCTTACATTTTTTATAAAATTTGGCTAAAATATGAATTTCTTATTAATGATATATCTGTCCCTAAATCGAGTTGGAATGTGTTCAAAGGGTCCCTTAGGAGTCTTTCCAAGAAGTTTGGAGCATTTTAATTTTTTGACCAAAATTGGCAAACATTGCAAGGGGTTAGCCTGAGATTTTTCATAAAATATGACTCAAATATGAATTTCTTTTCATAAAATTTGGCTAAAATATGAATTTCTTTTTAATGATATATCCGTCCCTAAAGCGAGTTGGAATGTGTTCCAGGGTCCCTTAGGAGTCTTTCCAGGAAGTTTGGAGCAATTTCATTTTTGACGAAAATTGACAAAAATTGCAAGGGGTTAGCCTTACATTTTTCATAAAATTTGGCTAAAATATGAATTTCTTATTAATGATATATCTGTCCCTAAATCGAGTTGGAATGTGTTCCAGGGTCCCTTAGGAGTCTTTCCAGGAAGTTTGGAGCATTTTAATTTTTTGACCAAAATTGGCAAACATTGCAAGGGGTTAGCCTGACATTTTGATGACTGATTCTTTAATTCGTACCTTTATGCAGAAATTTTAATATTTCGACAGTGTAGCCACAAACTTTTTTTTCGTTATCTCAGTGCAGATTTTTAGGAAGCCCATGCATGCAAAAGACATAAGCCATTTTATTTTTGATATTGAGATAATCAAATGTTGCATATATTAAGCTCCAAACACGTCATAGAGGCTCCCTCAAGTCTACCGATTCCGATTCTGACCATGAATTCAATTCTAATTGAATTTTCTGACATTTTTCCCCATAACCGATTGAAATCGCGCCTCGCCAGTTTTCCTCTCATATCTGAATGCTGAAAATTAATATTTCTACAGCGTGTAGCCACAAACTTTTCTGTCGTAAACTCAGTGCAGAATTTTATTATGCCCATGCAAAAGAAAAAAATAACATAAAAGCCATTTTATGATAACATTAGCATATGTTGCATAAACTCCAACGACGTTAGAGGCTCCGTCAAGTCTACCGTTGTCATAAATTCAGTGCAGAATTTTATTATACCCATGCAAAAGACCAACAACAACAAAAACAATATAAAAGCCATTTTATCTTAAAATTAGCACAATTATGTTTCATAAACTTTAACGACATGAGACGCTCTGTCAATTGTACACCGAAACAGCTAACAAAAAAGCCATTTTATTTTAAGATTAGCATAATTCTGTTGCATAAATTCTAACGACGTTAGAGACTTCGTTAACTCTACCAATAGTCCCAACTGGTTGTAGCCATCCATGCAGCACCAGATGTGCGCTTCCTGATAGGCATACAAGTCTTGTCGAGGTAGCAACAAGTTCAACTGCAGGTTGTGTGATTTTCTATGTAAAAAACACAGGGTAATGGGTGTAGGGTAAAGGGAGGGGTATTGTGCAGTTCAATTATGATTTAGTCACTGTAAACACAAGAGAATATGCCAGCCCGACCACTCTGCGTTTGTAACTCAACAAACGCGAACCTCTAGTTTCTTGCTTGATGACGTCATTATTCACAAACGGGAAGTGATACTGATTTGTGGATAAATATCCATTGTGAAGTTAATTAACGCATGAAAATCTGGAAAATATAAGTGTAGTATTCATAACACCTTACTTCCGGTTTGATGACGTCACAGTATTTGGAAGCAAAAGGTGAAAATTGTAAATTTGTAATGGATATCGTTATTTGGACTACGAAGATATACAACATGGATCAAATGATAGAATTTAATTTAAAATATGATCATTTTCAAATTCTCATAGAAGTAACTTCCGGTCTGATTACGTCATGAATTTGAAACCTTGCCAAGTTATCTGTGGTTAATCAGAGAATATCAAAGGGCGATTTGGTAAAATTTGAACGGATGGTTTTCAAATTAAAGAAAGCAAACAATATTAAATGTGCCGCTAGGGGGCGTCCTTTTGAATGATGACGTCATCACACTTTTTGTGACTGGCATTTCTCACTAAACACTTTCATAATTTATATGCGTGTAGTAAAATGCTTCCGCTGTTGAGTTATATTCGGTTTTTATTGCACTTCCGCTAACACCGGAAGTAAATGTCAAGCGGTTTTGTGTCTGGGGACAAGAAATGTTTCTAACGGCATAGTCTACAACCTCACGAAAAAATTAACACGATACTCTATTCAGTTCAAAAGATATAGTGCAAACGATTTTGTCAAAATTTGCCCTGGAATCGCTTGTAATTTGATATCTGATGACGTCATGATGACATAACACAATTTATAACATCTTTGTAACAAGGTACAAGTTCACAATATGTCTTATGATCAGACCGTGAACCGTTAGGAAGAAATTTTGCTTTGTTTTGATTTCAGGCTAATGTCTTTGAATTCGCCTAACTTTGACCTTCCGGTTGACCCGGAAATAAAGGTCTATCTGAATACAAGGTTGGAACATGATTGATTGTGTTGTTCAAGAGTTATAGGTGAAAGGAGTTCGTCATTTTTTCAACGAAAATCGCTTGTAATTTGACACCCGATGACGTCATCATGACGTCAGAGTAATATGCACCACTAGGGATGAGGGTCAATTTATGTTGAAAGTTACAAGTTCATACCATATACCGTTTAGGAGAAAACCCGCGGAGAAGTATTGTCCGGAAAAAAAGGAAAGAAAGAAGATTTACTAGAGCTTGGCGTTTGTTGTTACAAACGCAGAGTGGTCGGGTAGACAACTATTTTATGAAACACTGTCCAGTTAAGTTATGGTAAATATTTTTTATGTAAAGACTAACAAAACGAACAGCGTAGCAAGTGCACTGATTCTACTTTCCGAATCACAGTGTGCATGCAGTGTACAAGCTTAACCCCGGTTTCGACACATTAACTGCGCATGCGCGCTTTTCTGTCTTGCTTTTATGTCAAGACGAAGACGCGAGCAGCGATCTATTTTAGTCGTACACGCGTGACGACAGTACTTCTCCTCAGACTTTCTCAGAGTCTACGTACTAATAACTGGACATGTACATGTACATGTACGCCCGCGAAAAGCAAACGAAAAGCCAGGCTACGTTCAGCGGGCGTGCGCGCCCTATGCCGTGGCCGAACGGCGACGCGCTATGCTTTCATTGAATTTTTGAGCGACGGACTACTTAAGGTTTTTTTTGTCGGCGGCGGGTCACGTGTGTGAACAATTAGACAAGCCACGAACCTGGCACAATTGACGCCAATGTTTAAGCTATCATTCAATGGACAATTCACGATTATATCTCTCAGGATTGATTTATTTTTGAAGAATAGAAGGTCTTTTCGTTGTAACTTCCGGTCTGATGACGTCATCAACTTCAAACTTCACACATGTGTTGTTTGCATGAAGGTCATTATATATACCAGTTTTCAGGCGATTACAAAACACTTCGCCACAGACATCTATTCAAAATGCATTTCGGACATTCTTAAACTTGCCGCTAGAGGGCGGTCGAGAATTTCATGACGTCACCGGTACAAGTTTTGAAGAATATTGTCTGCCCAGAGACTAACACCGTTGAAAGCAAGTTCATATCTATTTCCAATTTTAAATAATAAGCCAATAATAAGCCACTTCCGGTTTCGACCGGAAGCAAAGGTCATGTGATTTTACGTACACGTTAAAAAATAAAGACCTAATTTACTCTATCACATGCCACAAACAGCAAGACGACAGATCTCATTATTGCTTTTATATAGATTTTTAAAGATAAAAAAATATCAAAGTTTAATTGCTTGTCACGTGACACCTGATGACGTCATCATGCCCGGGTCATTGTTCTGGCACAATCTTAGCATTCCGTCTTTGCTTGGTGTTACTTTGATGAAGATGCCCCATTGAAAAGTGGCCAAAAAGGTCCCTTGAAAAAGAAGGGCACAAAGTGGAAAAACTGTGTACAAAGTCAATGGGCTGAAATAAATATTCAAAATTTCATAATAAATCACATGATGACGTCATCATTGCGTCCATCTTCGCCAACGAAGTTTCAATGTCATAATGAGTGTGCTTTATGACTAAAATGCTGACGAGAAATATCGTAAACAAAGTCTATGGGATTTGTTATAGAAGACCAAGTGTCTTGAGCACAAGACTACGCGCCACGTGTTTGGCCCCGTTCCAACAAGCATGACGATGATGAAATAATAGATCTGCACTGAATGCATGTACATGTACAATGTCCTGTACATGCAGTGTACTCACGCACACCCAGCTCTACGCTTTCATTGGATTTTTGAGCGACGGACTACCGTTAGGGTATTTTTGTCGGCGGCGGGTCACGTGTGTGAACAATTTGACAAGCCACGCGCCTGGCACAAATGACGCCAATGTTTAATCTATCATTTAATGGACAATTTCAGATTATATCTCTCACGATTGATTTTTTAGCGATTTTTGAAGAATAAAAAGTCTTTTCGTTGTAACTTCCGGTTTGATGACGTCATCGGCTTCAAACTTCACACGTGTGTTGTTTGCATTAAGGTCATCATATATACCAATTTTCAAAAGATTACAGCAAACTTCGCCACAGACATCTATTCAAAATGCATTTTGGACATTTTTCAACCTGCCGCTAGAGGGCGCTCTAATATTTCATGACGTCATCGGTTACAGTTTCGAAAAGTACTTTCTTGCCGAAGACTAACATCGTTGAAAGCACGTTCATATCTTATACTATTTTTAAATTACAAGGCACTTCCGGGTTCGACCGGTTTCGACCGGAAGTAAGGGTCGTATGATTTGACACCCACGAAGTAAATTGAAGACCCAGTAATATTCTATTGACTGCCGTTAAAAACAAGCTCCGGTCTCTCACGGTTGATTTTATATCGATTTGTAATGATTAAAAAATAGAAACACTAAATTGCTTGTAATTTGATACCTGATGACGTCATCATGACGTCAGCACAATATGCACTACTCGGGATCAGGGTCGATATGTGTTCGAAGTTACAAGTTTATATCTTGAACAGTTTAGGAGTAAACCCGCGGAGAAGTATTGTCCGGAAAAAAAAAAGAAAGAAAGAACTAGAGTTTTGCGTTTGTTGAGTTACAAACGCAGAGTGGTCGGGCGGACAGCCTTCTCATTATACACTGCCCAGTTAAGTTAGGAATATATGTAGAAACAAGGATCACGAAATTAAATCCCTTCAAGTATGATCAATGTTTCAAAAAGGTATCTTTAACGGTGTGATAAACTTCAGTAAACATTCTATGTGCACAAAAAGTTATTTCTGGTTTGATGACGTCATCAGTCAAAAATGGTTAGTGAATACTGATGAAGTTCGGAGAGGATAATTTGTCATTTTAAAATTAAATAACGTATGAAAATATGGGAAATATAATTGTTTGTATTAATATCACCTAACTTCCGGTTTGACGACGTATTTATAACACCTAACTTCCAGTTTGATGACGTCACAGCATTAGAGATCCAAAGGTGAACATTGTAATGGATATCATTATTTGGACTTCGAAGATATGACAGGGATCAAATGATAGAATTAAATTAAAACTTTGATCTTTTTCGAATTCTCCTTAAAGTAACTTCCGGTCTGATGACGTCATGAATTTGAAACCTTGCCAAGTTATCTGTGGTTAATCAGAGAATATCAAGGGGCCATTTGGTAAAATTTGGACGGATGGTTTAACAATTACAGAAGGGAAACTATATTTCATGTGCCGATAGGGGCGCCCTTTCGGATGATGACGTCATCACACTGTTTTTTGCGTCTTGCATTCCTCACTTAACACTTTCATAATATATATGTCTGTAGTGAAATGCTTCCGCTTTTGAGTTATATTCAGTTTTTATTGCACTTCCGGTAACACCGGAAGTAAAGGTCAAGCGGTTTTGCGTCCGGGAACACGAAATGTTTCTCACGGCATAGTCTACAACCTCACGAAAAAACGAACACGATACTCTATTTAGTTCAAAAGATATAACGCAAACTATTTTGTCAAAGTTTGCCCTTAAATCGCTTGTAATTTGATACCTGATGACGTCATGATGACGTAACAAAATGTACAACATCTTCGTAACATGGTACAAGTTCACACAAGGTTTTGTGATCATACCGTGAACCGTTCGGAAGAAATGCTACTTTGTTTTGATATCAGGCTAACGTCTTCATTTGGAATTCACCTAACTTTGACCTTCCGTTAGACCCGGAAGTAAAGGTCAAGCGAGTTCACGTACACTACAAAAACTGTTAAACGATTAATGGTCTATCTGATAACAGAATACAATCATCATTGATTGTTTAGTTCAAGAGTTATAGGTGAAAGTAACTGGTCACTTTTTCAGATAAAATCACTTGTAATTTGACACCCGATGACGTAATCATGACGTCAGAGCAATATGCACCACTTCGGATGAGGTCCGATATATATTGAAAGTTACAAGTTCATACCATATACCGTTTAAGAGAAAACCCGCGGAGAAGTATTGTCCGGAAAAAAAAAAGAAAGAAAATCGTAACAGATCCAAAGAGTGGTCGGGTTGTGCCCGACCACTCAACTAGAGTTTCGCGTTTGTTTAGTTACAAACGCAGAGTGGTCGGGCAGACAGCCTTTTCATTATACACTGCCCAGTTAACTTAAGAATATATATTTATGTAGAAAAAAGGATCAGGACATTAAATCCCTTCAAGCACAATCAATGTTTCAAAAAGGTATCTTTAACGGTGTAATAAATTTCAGTAACCATTCTATGTGCACAAAAAGTAATTTCTGGTTTGATGACGTCATCAGTCAAAAATGGTGAGTGAATACTGATGAAGTTCGGAGAGGATAATTTCTCATTGTAAAGTTAAAATAACGTATGAAAATATGGGAAATATAATTGTTTGTATTAATAACACCTAACTTCCGGTTTGATGGCGTATTGATAACACCTAACTTCCGGTTTGATGACGTCACAGCATTAGAGATCCAAAGGTGAACATTGTAATGGATATCATTATTTGGACTTCGAAGATATGACAGGGATCAAATGATAGAATTAAATTAAAACCATGATCTTTTTCAAATTCTCCTTAAGGCAACTTCCGGTTCGATGACGTCATGAATTTGAAACCTTGCCAAGTTATCTGTGGTTAATCAGAGAATGTCAAGGGGCGATTTGGTAAAATTTGGACGGATGGTTTTACAATTAAAGAAGAAAAACTCTATTTTATGTGCCAATAGGGGGCACCCTTTCGGATGATGACGTCATCACACTGTTTTTTGCATCTTGCATTCCTCACTAAACACTTTCATAATATATATGTCTGTTGTAAAATGCTTCCGCTTTTGAGTTATATTCAGTTTTTATTGCACTTCCGGTAACACCGGAAGAAAAGGTCAAGCGGTTTGCGTCCGGGAACACGAAATGTTTCTCACGGCATAGTCTACAACCTCACGAAAAAACGAACACGATACTCTTTTTAGTTCAAAAGATATAAAGCAAACTATTTTGTCAAAATTTGTCCTTAAATCGCTTGTAATTTGATACCTGATGACGTCATGATGACGTAACAAAATTTATAACATCTTCGTAACACGGTACAAGTTCACACAAGGTTTTGTGATCATACCGTGAACCGTTCGGAAGAAATGTTGCTTTGTTTTGATTTCAGACTAACGTCTTCATTTTGAATTCACCTAACTTTGACCTTCCGGTAGACCTGGAAGTAAAGGTCAAGCGAGTTCACGTACGCGACAAAAACTGTTAAGCGATTAATGGTCTATCTGATGACAGAATACAAACATCATTGAAAGTTTAGTTCAAAAGTTATAGGTGAAAGTAATTGGTCACTTTTTCAGATAAAATCACTTGTAATTTGACACCTGATGACGTAATCATGACGTCAGAGTAATATGCACCACTTCGGTTGAGGGTCGATATATATTGAGAGTTACAAGTTCATACCATATACCGTTTATGAGAAAAGCCGCGGAGAAGTATTGTCCGGAAAAAAAAAAAGATTTACCAGAACAATAACAGAGAGTGGTCGGGTTGTGCCCGACCACTCAAAGAAAGAAAGACTAGAGGTCTATGTCTGTTTGCAACAGAACATAGGGCTTTTCCGCATTATGTTTTTTTTTTAAATTGAGGTCATGTTTTTCTGTTTTGTGCAAAACTGTGTGCATTTACGTTTTGTCTAACAAACCTCATTCAAATGGAAATTTGATTTTGGCATATTGCATTTGTCATATATAAAATATATATATAATCACAAGATGACGTCATTATGACGTCAGCTCAATATTTATTTGTAACACATCCCGGCCTGCCCCCATACCAAGTTTCAACCCAATCTAAATTACTGCTGATGAGATATAGGGGCTTAAAATATACAAACGATGACGCCACATGTCTAATTATGACGTCAGTGTAACAATACTTGGCAGTGCTCATTATTTTATTGCGGTTTTAGTCTGTACCAAGTTTGAAAACAATCTGATTAATGAAGGAGTTAAATTTTGTAAGCAGAATAAAATTAGCAATATTAAAAAAATTGTAACAAAATATACTGATGACGTCATCGTGACGTCATTTAAGATTTTGTGTACTAGTGTTATTATCTACCCACCACCAAGTTTCTTGACGATCGGACATTATCTTATATGTGTTTCAAAAAAGCGCATGTTTGATGACGTCATCATGACGTCACACATTTTTCCAAATTTTGTACATACACCTATTGCCTAACTAACCTAATACAAAAAGAATTTTAAATTTAACATATTGGGTTCGTGATATATAGCTATAAAGGTCCAAAATTTCAAAAATCTATATAAAATCACACGATGATGTCATGATGACGTCACCTCAATATTTATTTGTAACACATCCCGACCTACCCCCATACCAAGTTTCAACCCAATCTGACGTACTGTTCATGAGATATAGGGGCTTAAAATATACAAGTTAACAATGACGTCACATGTCTAATGATGACGTCATCGTAACAATACTTGGCAGTGCTCATTATTTTATTGTGGTTTTAGTCTGTACCAAGTTTGAAAAGAATCGGATTAATAAAAGTGTTAAATTTTGTTAGCAGAATAAAATTGGCAATATTAAAAAAATCTTTAAAAATCGACCGATGACGTCATCGTGACGTCATTCAAGATTTTGTTTACTAGTGTTATTATCTACCCACCCACCAAGTTTCAAGACGATCGAACATTCCCTTATATGTGTTTAAAAAAAAAAAAAAAAAAAAAAATCGCATTTTTGCTGACGTCATTATGACGTCACACATTTTTCCAAATTTTGTGCATTTATCTATTGCCCAGTGAACCTAATACAAAAAGAATTTTGAATTTATCGTATTGCGTTAGTGAGATATGGCTTAAAGGTCCAAAACTTCAAAAATCTATATAAAATCACACGATGACGTCATGATGGCATCATTTCAATTTTCGTCTATAACACATCCCGATCTACCTACATACCGAGTTTCAACCCAATCGGACTGACAGTTCTGTAGATATAGGACTTTGTAATATGCACATGAATGACGACGTCACGTGACCCATGATGACGTCATCATGACGTCGCTCGTCCGCACACATCTATGCTGTATGGACTATGTCTATGCAACTTTGAACGATATGCAACAAAGTTTAAGGGCAAAAGTGGCGTGTAGAATAAACGTGTACAAAGTCTATGGGGTTTTGGGAAAAAAAGAAGAAGAAGAAGAAGAAGAAAGAAAAACTAGAGATCTATGTCTGTTTGCAATTGAACATAGGGCTTTTCCGCATTATGATTTTTTTTTTTATCAATAATACCCGTCCCTGACTATCGGCTAAAACGGTCACTGTGGACAGGATTTGACCTCGGCATTACGATGTATGTGTGTGTGCACAAGGTCTTTGCTTGGACAAAGAGTGATCAAAATAAATTACTGGCAAAGAGTCGAAAACGCACTTTGAAAATCGACAAATATTTTTAAATTTGTTGATGACGTCATCGTGACGTCACTTCGAACTTTGCATACTAGTATGATTAACTACCTACCCACCAAGTTTCATGACAATTGGACCTTTCCTGATATGAGTTTTGCAAAATCGCATTTTGATGACGTCATGATGACGTCACACATTTTTCAAGTTTTGTGCGAATAGCTATTACATAACAGACCAATTGCAAAAACGAATTTTGCATTTTGCAAGTTGCGTTCGGGAGATATGGCTAAAAGGTCCCAACAAATAAATATTCATATAAAATCTCAGGATGACGTCATCATGACGTCACCTCATTTTTAATCTATAACACATCCTGGTATAGCCACATACCAAGTTTCAACCCAATCGGACTTACATTTCTGTAGATATAAGACTTCACAATATGTAGGTAAATTTTCAAAAATCAATAAAAAAATTAGGTGATGACGTCATCGTGACGTCATAGTCTTGGCATAATTTTTGTATGAGGGTCTTCCTTGGCTGTAACTTTGATGACGATTCCAGATCGCCAAGTTATAAAAATGGTGGCTTGAAAACGTGTACAAAGTCAATGGGTTAAAAATCCAACAGCAGAGAAACTGCACCTTTAAATACGTGATTTGCCTTTAAACTGAAACATTTTTATTAAATATTACCTGATATTCTGACTCTTGGGAATATTTTCAATCAAATGGCAAACGTAAAAAAATACGATTTCTTTTTCCTTCTGATAGTAATTCTCGGCCGAAGTTCAGAACTACTCAGTAACATATATCAGTGTTGTATAGGAAAAGACTTGTGGAGAAAGCTGTGTACAAAGTCTATGAGAAAAATTAATTATTCATGAATCCATAATAAATCACTTGATGATGACGTTATCATGATGTCATAGTCTTGGCATAATTTTTGTATGAGGGTCTTCCTTGGCTGTTACTTTGATGACGATTCCAGATCGCCAAAATATGAAAATGGTGGCTTGAAAACGTGTACAAAGTCAATAGGTTAAAAATCCCACAGCAGAAAAACTGCACCTTTAAATGCGTGATTTTCCTTTAAACTGAAACATTTCTATAAAATATTACTTGGTATTCTAACTCTTTGGAATATTTTCAATCAAATGAAAGGCGTAAAAAAATACGATTTCTTTTTCCTTCTCATAGTAATTCTCAGCCGAAGTTCAGAACTACTCAGTAAGATATATCAGTGTTGTATAGGGAAAGACTTGTGGAGAAAGCTGTGTACAAAGTCTATGAGAAAAATTAATTATTCATAAATCCATAATAAATCACTTGATGACGTCACCATGACGTCACTCTTCGGGACACGTCTTGGCTTTAGGGACTATGCTTATGCCAACTTTCAATGATATTTGAAAAAGATTAATGCCAAGAGTGCTATAATACGTCCCTGTCTATGCGCATGCATGAACATAAAATCTGTCAAAGTTAGCCGAAAATCGGCTAAAACGGTCACTGTGGACAGGATTTGACCTCAGCAACACGTGCGCTGCAGGCTGACATACGATGTACATGTACATTGTGGACGTCCTGTCCTGTGCATGTTTTGAAGCAGAGGCATTGTCAACGTGAAGTTTTAAGCGTGCGTAGGGTATGTTCGAGTTTGCTTATCGCCTCGAAACTTTGAAATGTTTTAGACCTACCCTTCAATCGACAATTAAAGTAAAAACAAATACAAAAACTGCCATGGTTGATTTTTCAGGAATTTTCAAATAAAAAAGGGTCTTTTTATTGTAACTTCCGGTCTGATGACGTCATTTGTCAAAACTTCGCACACGTCTGAAGTGGGTCAAGGTCATCATATACACCAATATTTAGGCGATTACGACAAACTTCGCCACAGACATCTATTCAAAATACATTTTTGCTAATTTTCAACCTGTCGCTAGAGGGCGCTCGAAGATTGCATGACGTCATCGGTAGATGATTTGAAGAATACTATTGGCCAAGAGACTAACACCGTTAAAAGCAAGTTTATATCTATTACCACTTTCAAATGATAAGCCACTTCCGGTTTTGGCCTTTTTCGACCGAAAGCAAGGGTCACGTGATTTCACGCACACTGAATGAAATAAAGACATCAACCTATTCTACCACTTGCCGGCAACAAAATGCTGCGGACGCGTACGGTTGATTTCTTATGCATTTTTGAATATTAAAAGTGTCACAATTTAATTGCCTATAAATACACACCTGATGACGTCATCATGACGTCATCATTACACAATGTTGTTTAAATTAGGGTCTTTGCTTGGACAAAGATTGGTGTAAATGAATTACCGGCAAAGAGTCAAAAATGCCCTTTGCAAATCGACATTTTTTTTTAAATTTCTGTGTACAAAGTCTATGGGAAAAATTAAATATTCAAAAATCTATAATAAATTAGTCGATGACGTCACCATGACGTCAATCTTCGGGACACATCTTTGCTATAGGGACTATGCTTATGCTAACTTTGAATGATGTACGACAAAGATTAATGCCAAAAGTGGCGTTGAGAAAAAACGTGCACAAAGTCTATGGGGTTTAGGCGACAAAAAGAAGAAGCCAAAAAAAAACTAGAAATTGTGGTTGTGAACAACCACAGAGCTGTTCCCAAAATGGATTATCTGTTGGACCCATAGACATATAAGTAGAGATCTATGTCTGTTTGCAACAGAAGATAGATGATTTGAAGAATACTATCGGCCAAGAGACTAACACCGTTAAAAGCAAGTTCATATCTATTACCACTTTCAAATAATAGGCCACTTCCGGTTTTGGCCTTTTTCGACCGGAAGCAAGGGTCGCGTGATTTCACGCACACTGAATGAAATAAAGACCTCAACCTACTCTACCACTTGCCGGCAACAGAATGCTGCGGACGCGTACGGTTGATTTCTTATACATTTTTAAATATTAAAATTGTCACAATTTAATTGCCTATAGATAAACACTGGATGACGTCATCATGACGTCATCATTACACAATGTTGTTTGAGTTAGGGTCTTTGCTTGGACAAAGATTGGTGTAAATGAATTACTGGCAAAGAGTTGAAAATGCCCTCTGAAAATTGACATTTAAAAAAAAAATTCTGTGTACAAAGTCTATGGGAAAAATTAAATATTCAAAATTCCATAATAAATCAGGTGATGACGTCAGCATGACGAAAAGTTTCGGCATACATCTTCAGATGATGGTTTATAACTATGCTGAGTTTAAAGTTGATCGGACTTAAAATAATTGCCAAAGTGGCTTGTAGAATAAAAACGTGTACAAAACCTATGGGAAAAGTGGAAAAAGAAAAAAAAAGAAAAAAAAGGGAAAAAAAAAACTTTAACGAAAACAAGAGCTGTTCCCAATTGAAATTGGGAACAGCTAAAAAAAAAAAAAAAAAAATGAGAACAAAAAGAAAGGCTTTTCCGCATTTTGCGGAAAAGCCAAAAATCAGTACAAAAAGAAAGGCTTTTCCGCAACAATGCGGAAAAGCCAATTAATCGGAACAATTCTAGACAGTGGTCGGGTTGTGCCCGACCACTCAAAGAAGATTAAGCGCAACAACTCCAATCAGTGGTCGGGTTGTGCTCGACCACTCAATTAGAAATATGCAGCACTTATTATCAAAACAAGTACAAATGAGATATATTGTAGGCTGGTATTTTGGACATATTTGGTGAAAGTGTCATGTATATCCATTGTACCATTTTGAAGAAAAGCGCTTGTTTGAAATGCAATCACATCAGTACGCGATTTCAATAAATTTGTTGAACCATGGGACCGTGGTCAGAGTGTTTTTTTTTTTTTTTTTTATTAACGAGTGTTCTTTGCTAGCGCTTTTCTTGTCCAGGCCCTATGATATCTGGCGTTTTACTGTTTGCTGGCTGCAGTATATAATAATGACAGATAGGGTCGGCAATGTAAAAAAAAGAAAGTTCTATTTTTGAGTAGCCATACGTGCCAATATATATATTTCCTTTACTGAGCAAACAATAATGTTCAAAGTCCAACTTGAGATATTTGTTGACAGAACGTATTCCGCGGCTTTTACCCTCACCGAATCCCCCTCCCCCAAGTACACACAAAGAAATTGCTGTGTCACTTGACTCACTTTTGGACGATTTTAGTGAGTCATAGTAAATTTGACTCGTATTTAACACCATATGCATCGCATCAGACTCACTGAAATTTACGTAGCGAGTCAAAAGGGCATTGACTCACTTAAAATGTTTATTGTTGACTCACTTGTCCCTTGAAAATGAGTCTGGTTTGACATATGACTCAGTACCAAGCTGGCACCGAGTCATCCCCGAGCCCGTGCGGGCAAGCACAGGAAACCCGTTGTTTGCATTAATCCGCCATTGTTTTTGTCGCGTAGTAGTGGGAGCCAGAGCTCTTTCTTTTTCTTTCTGTTTTAAGGTAATTTCATGTTCAAAACGCTGCTATCGTGTTGTTAATAACTGAATGCAATCTACCCGATTCACGGTAGTTTTTTTAATTCCTTGTTATCAAGCACTGTTTGCTGTGTGTAGCCAAGCCTAAATTACGAAAGTGGCTTTGCCGTCGTACGCCTAGATTTAACGTTAGTACTAGGCCTACATTGTGTTAGGCCTAGTGCTAGGCGCAGTGAGCAAAGGCATTTTGTGATCAACAAGGTATATATGCCCTCTAAGTCTTTTTTTTACTTGTGTTATCGATGCTCTTGTGCGTAAACTGTCTTCGAATTTGATGGTTTATGCACATCGCAGTGTTTCAGCACAGGACTCAGCTAAACTAAACCATTCAAGTCACATGACTCACATGTATCCCATTCTGAGTCATTGGACTCGTTTATCACATGGCAGTGTGTCACTACACGGACAAAATGGTGACTCATTTAAATGCCACAAAATGAGTCAAAAGACACAAAATATTATTCCAGCCCGAGTAACTTGACTCATTTCATGTGAGTCAAATGACTCACTTAAGTCCAAAAGTGTCTCACTACACGGACAAAATCATGACTCACCTAAATGAGTCTTGTGACTCAGCATTTATTTTCTGTGTAGATCCTTATCCCGTTATTCGACACCGACTTCTGCAACTGCATCTTAATAAGAGAGTATAACAAAGACACATGAAATCAAATTAGATGGCAGCATTGAAAAAGATCATTGAAAATTGGAAGGCTTCCCTGGTTAAGTGAGCAATGGGTACGTTCAAGTAGATTCCTGGTTAATACACGAGGTTTACACTCTTAGAAGCCGCGAAATGAGGCTAATCGAACGCGCCGGTGTATTCGCCTGGCATTATTTCTGCCAAAGTCAGCAGGTGTTAAGAGGCGAGACTTTGAAATGAACATGCATGGGCCTCCAACTGTGTCAACAGTTGTGCATTTCTACTATACTGTAATTTATTTTGCATTGGAAATGAGCGGATATAAAGTATAAATTAAGATTTGTTTGGAAAAGAAAATGATTAAAATTGATTCATTTCCTCTGAATACGACTAACTGCGAGTGATATCGTCAGTGCTCACTGACTGGTCGGTCCGATCCCTCTCAAAGGAGGGATCATTCCCGTGAACCCTTTGGTCACTGCACCAGAGAACGAGGAGGGTCCGCTTTCCCTCATGTCTGAACACAGACACTTATTTTAGTGTCTTTTTCTTTTAATTCTGATCAGCAAAATGGACTTTTCCAAGCCTTAGAGCCTTTGCTATAATCTGACTTAAAGGGAAGATACAACATTGGCAAACATCAAAAAACAAAATGACCAAATTATCACGAAATACCTTACTGAATTGTTAGAGATCGACAGTCTAAAGCATCCTGTAAAATCATGGCTCCTGGTGTGCTGACATTTTCAAGAAAAACTGTATTTTTCCAAGGCTGGTCGGCCGACCAGCGTTGGAAAAACTGGCTTTTTCAAAAACTGCTCCTATTTTTTCATATTTAGTTATGCCGCGTTTTCTTTGCAGTAGATTACACACCTGTGAAGGGGTACAAACCTGCTAGGCTAGAGTGATTCTTTGACCTTACAATTCCCCAAAGTCTTTACGTTTCTCCGTTTCATCTTAAGTGGGTCGGGGAACCAGACTACAAGAAAATGATTGGTTTTCTTGGTTTTTCCAGCATAAACAAGCCCAAAACGTGAAACAAGTCAGATTAACAGTATTTGCTATAACATACTAATCCTCCAAATCCATTTATTTCTGAAAATTGCAGCAAAAGCATATGTTGTACATTTCCTTTAACAAGGGGGGATCTATGCTAGTCATTTTTTTCATGCAACAAAGGTTAATTATGGTTTTATCAATTTCTTGGTTTATTCATGTTTTTAACTGACGATGATCGCAGAAAAAAATTGAGTCCTCCCAATCAACAAATCATAAGGACAATAGTAGCAAGTAGCAAAGATATGTCGAGATTATAATTGTAATAATATTAACAACATATCTACTACTCTGCATATTGATTGCGACATTTCGTTGTTTAATGGCACTTATTTAATAATCAGTTGTATATTTACACATTTTAATGCTTCATTTTTGCGTGTAATTTTTTCGATCATACTTTTATCTAATCTCCCTTGTTTTTGTTGGGCAGTGAGTTTTATCGTGTTAATTTTACAATTTTATTTTTATTTCATTTCGTTTTATTTCTTTAGTTAAATATTTTTACACTCGTATATTAGGCTTTTCAGTTCCTTATTGTACTCCTACTTCAGTTTATTTTCGAATTTCAAAATTGTTTAAATGTTTAATTTTTCTTTTAAATTTTACATTTTAAATAGTGTTCTTTCTCATTTACAGTTTAATATAGTTATTTTAAGCTTTTCTATCAGGGAAGTGGTTCCAGATAGACTGTACAGTCTTTTTCACAACCCCTGACCTATTTAGAAATATGTTATAGGATTCTAATTGCATCGCGTGCGATATCAACGTACATGTACACTGTGTACGCAGTGGCGTCGCCAGGGGGGGGGGGGGGGGGGGGGGGCAGGGGGGCACGTGCCCCCCCTGGAAAACCTAGTGCCCCCGAGTGCCCCGCCATCAAATGCTGGTGCCCCCCCCCCTATCCTCTGCAAAATTCTGCGCGTTGTTAAAATCATTACCTCAAAAATAGCAATTTCTGGAGATATCTTTAGATCGAATTTAGCATCAAATGTGGCACCATTTTGCATCTAGCCCATCCTCCGTATGCGAAAATTTTCCAAAGGGGAGGGGGGCACCCCCTCCCCTTAGACCCCTCCCCCAGGACGGCGATCCGTATCCACCTAAGTGCCCCCCCCCCATCAAATGCTGGTGCCCCCCCTGTTCCCCCCCAGACTGAAAAGTCTGGTGACGCCACTGTGTGTACGTACGTATGCCAACGGAGCTTTACGAGATTTGTGCAAATATAAATACGACCATGCACAGAGCATAGGTAATTTTAAGTTCAAATTAAATATAGTCTCACTGAAAATTTTAATCAGTAACAATTAGCATATACATCCTGCTGACCAATGAGGGAGTTGGTGATGTCTGACTGGCAGCGGGCAGGGGCCAATCACAAACTGGGGCCGAGTTTTTTCGTCACTGCTCCGGAAATCGATGGTGAGTTTTTAAAGCAGGAACGGCCTCTATATTCTCACAACGACCAAAGCTCATCTTCAACTTCAGACGACAAACGGAGAAAACTGTCAAGAAGAGCAAGATTAAAAAGTGAGTTTTTTTGCGGTACGTTTAAACACTACGAATCACATCTGAAACCTTTTAAAGGCCTGCGATTTGCTTAGCGCCAACAATACTGTTTAAAGCAGAAAATTGCTTGTTATAATTATCGGTGGTTTTAGGATTCTGGTCACGGCCAGATATTTTTCTCAAGTAAACATTATCTTTGGGAGCGTTTTGCGAATTGCAGACGCTTCAGGGTTTTAAAAATCCTGAAAATGGTTGTCTAGGAGACACGATTGCAACCAGCCAAACCTTATTACACTCTACTTCGTATACGTTTTGCGTTTCCAAAGGCCAAACTGTAGTTCTAACCTTACAAATATTGAACATAAAAACAACACAATCGGTCTTTCACGGCAGTGTGTTTAAAGGTAATCTACAACATTTGCAAACAATACTTAACAAAACTACCAAATTATTTTGAAACACCTAATTTGACTGTAAGTAAATAATAGTCTCAAGCATTGCAGGTGCACAGTACGCGCGCATCATGTGCCAACAATGTATTGTGCAGTAATTTGGTGATCGGACAATGGTCGGGATTTATCTTCTTTCTTCCTTTCTTTTTTCCCCCGGACAATAATTTTCCGCGGGTTTGCTTCTGACCGGTATTACTTGAAAATTTGAACCAACATCAACCCTGAGCCACAGGTTTGTGTATTATTCTGACGTCATGATGACGTCATTTAGTGAAAAAGCGACACATTTTCTTCCGCTTATAACTCGAGAACAAAATGATCAATCATCTTCGTACCATGCAGTCTGATAGAGCATACCTTGATGATTTGTTTTGGTCGTGTACTGGAATCGCTTGATCTTTCTTTCTGGGGGTAGCTACCGGAAGATCAAAGGTAGGTGAACTCAAAATGCAAACAGAATCCTTAAAATAAAAAAGAAGTCCTTTCAATTGTTAACGCGATGACGATAAAACTTGGTATTTAAAATTGATTTATTCAGCCGATGATTAAAACCTATCACAGGAATTTTGCTGATTTGAAAATGTATGAATTTAAACCCTGGTCCATTTTGAATTATACGTTTACAAGGAAACAGGCTAGAGTAACGTTCCCACTTTGTGTAGTGTTGCAGGCTGGACATTGCCTCGAGCAATGTATTCTTATTTCCAGCCGCAAAGCAATTTGACATTTACTATCGGCGTTACCAGCAGTACAATGAGGATCACATTTCCGTTTTGTGTTGGTTTCTTCTTACTGTTTTTTTTTCTTCTGGCCAATACTTCTCCGCAGCTTTTCTTTCAAACGGACAACGCATACAATAGAAACTTGGTGTTTACATTAAGCTTGATCGCAAGATATAGTGTGACTTCATTACGACGTCATCTTACATAAAATTATATTTAATAAATACAGATTGTTATAATAACTCATGTACCGAGCCAAGAGTCATTTTAACATTTTGTGATCCGATGCAACAAATTACAAGCGATTTAAGGTTCAAAATTGACAAAATACTTTCATTTATACATTTTGAACTGATCTGAGTAGCCTGTTCTTTTTTGTGAGGTGGTAGATATTGCCTTTGAAAAAAAATCTTTATTTTTCAGTGCAGTGATAACTGAATATAACTTTTATTATTAGAACATTATTATCAACAAAACTAATTATTCAAATGTTCAATGCGGAAACTTCGACCTTTAGGTGGTCGTACTCTCACGTTTGGAAATTGATACAAAAATAGCTAAAGTATTGTGTTATAAGGAAATGTAATTTTAAGGCTCGAGCTTTCGGCCTATTTCCCACGTTGCTGGGAAAAACTTTTGAATTTGAAGTTAATTTGATAAAGCTCGCGGCCAACGGAATGCGACTGGCAAAGTGACCACCATTCGATTGAGATGAAAGGCAACCAATGTCACATGCGAAGAGGTGGTAACGGGGCGAAGTGGTTATTTTTCCGATTTAGGCTGTTACGCCCAACGTTCCAAATACTCTAAAGAAGTATGTAGTCTTTCCAAGCCAATTACCCCCAAAAACCTTCAATAAATATTTCACATTATCAAAACGGGAGGTAGGTTGAGCAGCCACAACAGACTAGCCTAGCTCAGTGCCGCACCCAAGGGGGGGGGGGGGGGGGAGGGGCCGTCGGGGGGCTCGAGCCCCCCCCCCCCCAAACCAAGGGGTTGTCTTTTTTTTTTTTTTTTTTTTTTAGTCCCACGATTTGACCTTGGTGATATGTATGAGGCCTATTTTCGAGTAGTATAATAGGGGTGTAAGTGGTGCCACCAACGTCAATATAGTCTGCCCCCATTAAAAAAAACCCAATGGGTGGGCCACTGGCTAGTACTAGCAGCAGACGAGTTTGGGGGTTCAGACATGGACTCGTGAACATAGAACTATGATAATAACGCGTACTTCCAAAAACAATATATTAAAACTAACCACAACCTTCCAAGGTGTATAAAGGCTTATTTCATCATCTTTCATTTTCCGGTTTTTTTTTTTTGGGGGGGGGGGGTAACCGATGACTTTCGGGAAAAATTCTATCTAGTTGATCACCTCTATAAAAGCATTCCTCAAGTCTATCGCCATTTTGAAAATAAACGCCTACGCTCCATTGCAAAATAGAGCCGTTTCATAGGGCCAAATTGGTTACAAATTTTACAGTAATGCCACCTGACTATAATGAATAGAGACGTTCTTATGAATAGAACAGCAAATTGGGAACAATCTCATACGTTTTAACTGTGCCATGTGTTTTGATAAGTATACATCGACGCCACTTACTAAGTATGTTGGATCACAGCAGGCATAACGGATTCCAAAGTGGACGATTCAAAAGACCCGACACGCCCACTCTGAAGTCTTATAATCAAAATGGCGGTTAAGTGGAATTTTCGCTGTGCATGCTGGGGGTTCATCTCGTCGCTCCTAGCTTCGGTCCTTCTCACCTATTGCTTTTCTCCTCAGTCTCATCTCGCCTTCCGAGTCATAGCAGGTGAGTTGTTGCTTTTATTGACAAACAAAAATCCTTTTTAGGGGTAAAGTTGCAACTTTCTAAATTGTATATGGAACCTATACCAAGACGTATTACGTGGGATAAGTGTGTCTCCATCTTATTTCAAACGAGACCCACTCTATGGGCTCATTTGCTATAATATTATTATAAAATAATTATGAAGAGAACAGAAATTTACGGATAGCTGAAATAACGACTATACAGCCAATGGTCTTATTAACATAGTTGCCTGAGGGCCATACTTATGTCCTCTTTGTACCAATCTCATCACTGACTGACCCACTCTCACGTATGGCTTAGCCTGGTTGTTCGCCGGTAAAGAGAGCCGGTCATTGCTCAATCCGACCAATTGTGTATGTACGCCACATGCATGAAAGACTTCCATGCAGTGAATGGCCAATCTGAATCAACTAAATCCGTCCTATTACCAGTTTTACCAAGCTTGCCTGACTCCTATGAATCCATTTCATTGCATCAGGCGCTGCAGCAGTGCTGATTGGCATCTCATCTCTGATTGCCTTCCACATCTCGACTCTACGATGCTCTGAGAGCCACACACTCATAACCCTACTCATGTCCTACAAGTGGCACCAGGGTGAACGTCTAGCCACGCCCTCCACCTTGGCAAGGGCCACTTACATGTGGAAACGTCCGCGTGAAGCCCAGGAAGATCTGATAAGGGAGCTGACCAGGCGACATGCCAAGACGGAGTACGGGCGCAAGAACCGTCTTGGGGAGATCCGATCGGTGGAAGACCTCCGCAAGAAGCATCCTCTCACCACGTACGATCACTATTGTGACTACATCCAGCGGCTGGCAGACGGAGAAGAAGGCGTTTTCCTTGACGAGGAGCCCATGCGATTCGGCGTCACATCGGGAACCACCGGAGCCGGGAAGAAAATACCACTGGTTTCTTTTGGGGTGGAGGGAGATGCACTCTGCAGCCAGATCAAGCGCTTGGCTTTGTACCAGGGTGCTCAACGGCCAAGCCCTGTACAGAAACGCTGTTTCTTCTACATCCATCCCAAAATCTCTCTCACCAAAACTGGCCGTGTCATTTCTCCGTACACGTTCATCAAACAGGAGGACACTAAGCGTTTATCGGAGCTCAGCTCTCCTCCACCGGCCTTCACTATCACCAATGAGCCTTCTGCCGTCTACATTCACATGCTGTTCGCGATTGCCGACACCAATCTCGCTCTCTTGTCTACCATGTTTACTCCCCAAATGTACCGAGCTCTGAAGTGTCTAGAGGCCAAATGGCAAGTAATGCTGGAGGATCTATCTACCGGGCAGATCAATGCTAAGATCCCTCTAGACCCTGATACACGCCGGTCTCTCCAAGGCTATCTGAGACCGGACAAGGCCCGCGTATCCCAGTTGAGAAGCGAATTCGAGAAAGGGTTTCATGGCATTTTGAAGAGAATCTGGCCTCATCTGATCGCCATTGAAGCAATCGACATCGCGGGTTTCAAGAAGAAAATTGAAGAAACATATACTGATGGTAAGGGTTAAATTGAACTTAAATCTCATTGTGCGCCTTAAATACGATCTGCGTAAGCACTGTGAAAGAACCTGAGCCAAACAGAATCAAATCATTATCCTTGTCCTACTAAAAAAAATGAAGAAAAAAAGGAATACTCTGTCAAGTGTCGTAAGCCATCTTGATCTATGCACTTGTCTAAAACATGATTCGTAATAACTTACCACTGGTCATGTCTTGGCTAGGAGTTCCATACTTCAATTGGGCATATGGCAGCACAGAGGTAGGCCAGCTGGCGATCAACATGTGGCTTCATGACAAAGAGGCTCGATACGCCCTCTGTCCTCATATGGCCGTCGTAGAGTTCATCCCGGAGCAAAACAGGTGTGTGATAATCACAGAAGAAAAAAATGGTCCACTTTATTTTTGTTCCCCTTTTCGAATCCTTAGTTTCTTGAAATACATACAGATTCCTTTGCCATGAAAGCAAACCCCCAAAAATATTTAATTCCTTCTGTTTAATTCCAAATAATTGTTGTTATGGGTCGACTTCACAATCATTATGTAGTGATAATACACAAGGTCACTTTCCCATTGTGGTTTAATGTGAAAAGTGATTCCCATATTTCCTAGGTTTGCGACGTTGCTTATTTTGCTTGCATCGTGACATCCGGGCCGCAATCCCTGACAACATGGCATTCGGATTTATGGCTTCTGACTAGTGCCTCTGAACAGTGGGAGATACTCTTGGGGGAAAATGGATAGCTTTGTAGGTACATGTAGAACGCCGATACGGTAATACGGAGGCTGCATGCCATGTCCAATCACCACTCTTGTCGATATCTTTGTTCAACTTGAGACCTTTTAATTTTGAACAGTTCGGATGAAGACCCAAAGACTCTGCTCATTGACGAGGTTGAGGTCGGTGGCAGATATGAACTGGTGTTGACCACGCGCTCCGGGCTATACCGTTATCGGAATGGAGATGTCATCCAGATTGTGGGATTCCACGAGAACTGCCCTGCCATGCGCATGCTCTACAGGTAAACAACAAAACCAAGTAATCCTAGAAAGTTGATGCCAGAGCGGGCAAAATTTAATTGATTCAGTATGGCTTTTCAATGGGAGTCTTTTCATGCATCTGGTCTATACAGGGTGAGTCAAAAACATGAAACCCAAATGTCGGGACTATTGTTTTAGTGAGGTTCTGCATGTAGCACTTAGAAAAAATTTAGGATGTTAAAGCCCAATTCATAAGCTTTCTTTTAGTTTAAAAATTATTCAAATCACGTATGTACTTTTCAAGTTACAGAATTTTAAACACAACCACCGTTTTAAAGTTCTGTCCACAAATCACACAGAAAGTGTGCGTTCTTTCAGCAAAACGAAAACAATTCACATCCCTATGCGATTTGTTTTCATTTTGCTGAAAGAACACCTACCTTTTTGTGATCCGTGGACAGAACTTTAAAGCGGTGGTTGTGTTTAAAAGCCCATAACTTGAACAGTACACGAGTGATTTGAATGATTCTTGTACTAAAAGAAAGCTTATGACTCGGGCTTTTATATCCTAGGTTCTAAAAGTGCTACATTTAGAACTTCACTAAAGCAATGGTCCCGACATTTGGGTTTCGTTTTTTTTTTACTCACCGTGTATGATGGATATGCAATTTGTAAACCTATACCATAGGATTACATTATATAATAGATATTGAAGTCCATCTGACAAGTGACAGTCAGTATTAAAGTCCGCGAGCTAGTAGTCAGTGGGCTTACGGTCGAAAATGACCCCCCATATGCAATTTTGGGTACATTCTTTGAAACTCTCAGGATCACTAGAGGATACCTCAAGAAGTTCAAAACCACTTGATGCCATTTTTTCTGACCCTTTTGTGGGCGTGGCCATGATTTTAAAAAGTGGGGGGCTTCGCGCGTAAGGCGAGCCCTCAAATTAGAATCCCTCCCCGGACCGTTCGGGGTTGAGCCCGCCCAGTATGATGAAGGGATTGGGACCTTGCATGGAACCGATCGGCCTGGATTAACTCCACCAGGCTTCTGCACCATGGCTCTGGCTCATCACAAAGGAACCAATTTGCGACGCGCTAATCCTCCGTAGGCAACAATGACTGTAATGAGCTTCATAGAAGTTGCCGCTGGTAATCCCCAGTGGGCTGAATAATCCTCCAACAATGGCCAGACTTCAATTTATGTTGCCTATTGTGAAACCCTGAGTCACCAGTTTGGACCGATTGGGGCGTCACGCTTCAGTGACCGGGTGGCTTCTGGCTTCGTACCGATTGGGGTGAAAGAAATTAGCATACCGGACCCGGTACCCGAACGGTCTGTTATCTGATGGCTCGCCTAAAAAAATATTTAAAAAAAATTAATTTTCTTTTTCACATTTGGACAGTTAACTCAAGTGCTACATCACAAGAAAAAAATATTCCACAATTGTGCCTCTTTTGGGGGTGGGGCAACTTTTTAAATAAGTGGGGGCACACGTTGCTAACAGAAAATCGACCTGTAACAGGCAATCTTGAGCTTTTTTGTTTTGTTTTTGTATTTGTTACAATCCCTTATAATTTGGTGTGGAAAACAGAGTTTTGAGTTAAGGCCAAAAAAAAAAGTCTCCGGTTTCTGGTATGCGCGCGCGTCGCCGTAGCCATGCGCGTCGGCAAAATGAAAAAAGTTTTTTTTTCAATGAAAGATGATGTCTCAAAACCACCAAACTCACTGGTTTGACTGGAATCATGCTGCTGCAAAATTTTAACGTGTTTTTAGATTGGGTTATGGTCGAGAATAAGCTTTATGTGGCCTCTCTGGACTCCCATATATTTGCACTAAGTTTAGTCGGGCACCATTTGCAGTCATCAGCCGACATTTGAAGCAAAAAAATCAGGTAAAAAAAAAAAAAAGCCGCGTCGCTGCACCACTTTTTGGGCAAGCTCCATACCAGAAACCGGAGACTTTTTTTTGGCCTTAGAAGACAAACGAAGGACGCTCACAGGGGGAACGGAATGATAGAAACGCGTTAAAGGGAATGAAACGAACTCCAGTGATTTGCACTGAATGAGACACAATAGCATGAATCTGGCAAAGGGACAGAGGCAATGAGCATACAGGATGGAATAATACTTTATTTATTCAGATTAATTGGTAAAAACACCTGTCTTCCAAAAATACAACTAGGCTATCCAATTAAAAGTAGTATACCAAATTTGATTAAAAACCGTCCAACAGAGTAAAAATACATTAACAACAATAATTCCCTCTATTACAATAATTCCCTGAATAATATGAAAAATCTGTGCAACAATTACATGTAGTCGTGTATATTATAATTATTTTGAGTTGCATTATAACAGTGTGTTAATTATCTCAAATTTCTGACCGGGTGGCTTCTGGCTTCGTACCGATTGGGGTGAAAGAAATTAGCATACCGGACCCGGTACCCGAACGGTCTGTTATCTGATGGCTCGCCTAAAAAAATATTTAAAAAAAATTAATTTTCTTTTTCACATTTGGACAGTTAACTCAAGTGCTACATCACAAGAAAAAAATATTCCACAATTGTGCCTCTTTTGGGGGTGGGGCAACTTTTTAAATAAGTGGGGGCACACGTTGCTAACAGAAAATCGACCTGTAACAGGCAATCTTGAGCTTTTTTGTTTTGTTTTTGTATTTGTTACAATCCCTTATAATTTGGTGTGGAAAACAGAGTTTTTAGTTAAGGCCAAAAAAAAAAGTCTCCGGTTTCTGGTATGCGCGCGCGTCGCCGTAGCCATGCGCGTCGGCAAAATGAAAAAAGTTTTTTTTTCAATGAAAGATGATGTCTCAAAACCACCAAACTCACTGGTTTGACTGGAATCATGCTGCTGCAAAATTTTAACGTGTTTTTAGATTGGGTTATGGTCGAGAATAAGCTTTATGTGGCCTCTCTGGACTCCCATATATTTGCACTAAGTTTAGTCGGGCACCATTTGCAGTCATCAGCCGACATTTGAAGCAAAAAAATCAGGTAAAAAAAAAAAAAAGCCGCGTCGCTGCACCACTTTTTGGGCAAGCTCCATACCAGAAACCGGAGACTTTTTTTTGGCCTTAGAAGACAAACGAAGGACGCTCACAGGGGGAACGGAATGATAGAAACGCGTTAAAGGGAATGAAACGAACTCCAGTGATTTGCACTGAATGAGACACAATAGCATGAATCTGGCAAAGGGACAGAGGCAATGAGCATACAGGATGGAATAATACTTTATTTATTCAGATTAATTGGTAAAAACACCTGTCTTCCAAAAATACAACTAGGCTATCCAATTAAAAGTAGTATACCAAATTTGATTAAAAACCGTCCAACAGAGTAAAAATACATTAACAACAATAATTCCCTCTATTACAATAATTCCCTGAATAATATGAAAAATCTGTGCAACAATTACATGTAGTCGTGTATATTATAATTATTTTGAGTTGCATTATAACAGTGTGTTAATTATCTCAAATTTCTGACCGGGTGGCTTCTGGCTTCGTACCGATTGGGGTGAAAGAAATTAGCATACCGGACCCGGTACCCGAACGGTCTGTTATCTGATGGCTCGCCTAAAAAAATATTTAAAAAAAATTAATTTTCTTTTTCACATTTGGACAGTTAACTCAAGTGCTACATCACAAGAAAAAAATATTCCACAATTGTGCCTCTTTTGGGGGTGGGGCAACTTTTAAAATAAGTGGGGGCACACGTTGCTAACAGAAAATCGACCTGTAACAGGCAATCTTGAGCTTTTTTGTTTTGTTTTTGTATTTGTTACAATCCCTTATAATTTGGTGTGGAAAACAGAGTTTTTAGTTAAGGCCCAAAAAAAAAGTCTCCGGTTTCTGGTATGCGCGCGCGTCGCCGTAGCCATGCGCGTCGGCAAAATGAAAAAAGTTTTTTTTTCAATGAAAGATGATGTCTCAAAACCACCAAACTCACTGGTTTGACTGGAATCATGCTGCTGCAAAATTTTAACGTGTTTTTAGATTGGGTTATGGTTGAGAATAAGCTTTATGTGGCCTCTCTGGACTCCCATATATTTGCACTAAGTTTAGTCGGGCACCATTTGCAGTCATCAGCCGACATTTGAAGCAAAAAAATCAGGTAAAAAAAAAAAAAAGCCGCGTCGCTGCACCACTTTTTGGGCAAGCTCCATACCAGAAACCGGAGACTTTTTTTGGCCTTAGAAGACAAACGAAGGACGCTCACAGGGGGAACGGAATGATAGAAACGCGTTAAAGGGAATGAAACGAACTCCAGTGATTTGCACTGAATGAGACACAATAGCATGAATCTGGCAAAGGGACAGAGGCAATGAGCATACAGGATGGAATAATACTTTATTTATTCAGATTAATTGGTAAAAACACCTGTCTTCCAAAAATACAACTAGGCTATCCAATTAAAAGTAGTATACCAAATTTGATTAAAAACCGTCCAACAGAGTAAAAATACATTAACAACAATAATTCCCTCTATTACAATAATTCCCTGAATAATATGAAAAATCTGTGCAACAATTACATGTAGTCGTGTATATTATAATTATTTTGAGTTGCATTATAACAGTGTGTTAATTATCTCAAATTTCTGACCGGGTGGCTTCTGGCTTCGTACCGATTGGGGTGAAAGAAATTAGCATACCGGACCCGGTACCCGAACGGTCTGTTATCTGATGGCTCGCCTAAAAAAATATTTAAAAAAAATTAATTTTCTTTTTCACATTTGGACAGTTAACTCAAGTGCTACATCACAAGAAAAAAATATTCCACAATTGTGCCTCTTTTGGGGGTGGGGCAACTTTTTAAATAAGTGGGGGCACACGTTGCTAACAGAAAATCGACCTGTAACAGGCAATCTTGAGCTTTTTTGTTTTGTTTTTGTATTTGTTACAATCCCTTATAATTTGGTGTGGAAAACAGAGTTTTTAGTTAAGGCCAAAAAAAAAAAGTCTCCGGTTTCTGGTATGCGCGCGCGTCGCCGTAGCCATGCGCGTCGGCAAAATGAAAAAAGTTTTTTTTTCAATGAAAGATGATGTCTCAAAACCACCAAACTCACTGGTTTGACTGGAATCATGCTGCTGCAAAATTTTAACGTGTTTTTAGATTGGGTTATGGTCGAGAATAAGCTTTATGTGGCCTCTCTGGACTCCCATATATTTGCACTAAGTTTAGTCGGGCACCATTTGCAGTCATCAGCCGACATTTGAAGCAAAAAAATCAGGTAAAAAAAAAAAAAAGCCGCGTCGCTGCACCACTTTTTGGGCAAGCTCCATACCAGAAACCGGAGACTTTTTTTTGGCCTTAGAAGACAAACGAAGGACGCTCACAGGGGGAACGGAATGATAGAAACGCGTTAAAGGGAATGAAACGAACTCCAGTGATTTGCACTGAATGAGACACAATAGCATGAATCTGGCAAAGGGACAGAGGCAATGAGCATACAGGATGGAATAATACTTTATTTATTCAGATTAATTGGTAAAAACACCTGTCTTCCAAAAATACAACTAGGCTATCCAATTAAAAGTAGTATACCAAATTTGATTAAAAACCGTCCAACAGAGTAAAAATACATTAACAACAATAATTCCCTCTATTACAATAATTCCCTGAATAATATGAAAAATCTGTGCAACAATTACATGTAGTCGTGTATATTATAATTATTTTGAGTTGCATTATAACAGTGTGTTAATTATCTCAAATTTCTGAAAGATTAACGAAATACACAGTCAATTGCAAGACTGAGCAGGGAAATATATACTAGAAAAACTGCATAGTTTTATTTCTACAGAAATTCTATTGATAGAGGATAGTCGTTGTGTTTTCCAAGCTTTTGATAGCATTTTTGAATACAACCGTTGAATGTCAATGAATCGAAAAATAAAAGTTTTGAATTTATGGGACGGAGCAGCGTTTTGTGCATTTTCACTTTGACGTAGGCCATGATAACATTTCATGCCAGATTGACTTATTCCTTAAACTTGAGCACCCTTCGTATTTCTTAGACCTCATGGGTAGATTTTATGAGTATAGCGGCCGTCTTATAGGGCATCATTTGTTATTTTAATTCAGTAACAAAGAGTGCTTAAAAGGTTTATTTCTGGTATGTCACAGCAAGACAAATGTATTGCCTTGATGACTGCTACCTATAAGGTCCATATACGCCTTTTTTGACATATTGTGGGCAAAAGAGAGCGCCTTTTTTCAGTGGGTGACCTCTCTTGTATATTCACCCCGCAAATGTATTATATTATGTTATTCATTTTTTAAAAACTATTTCATTAAAAATAAAACATGACAGAAAATAATTCTGGTATGCGCGCGCGTCGCCGTTGCCATGTGCGTCGGCAAAATGAAAAAGTTGTTTTTTTTTCAATAAAAGATGATGTCTCAAAACCGCCAAACTCACTGGTTTGACTGGAATCATGCTGCTGCACAATTTTAACGTGTTTTTAGATTGGGTTATGGTCGAGAATAAGCTTTATGTGGCCTCTCTGGACTCCCATATATTTGCACTAAGTTTAGTCGGGCACCATTTGCAGTCATCAGCCGACATTTGAAGCAAAAAAATCAGGTAAAAAAAAAAAAAAAAAAGCCGCGTCGCCGCACCACTTTTTGGGCAAGCTCCATACCAGAAACCGGAGACTTTTTCTTTGGCCTAAGCAGGGTTGTATATCACTGTTATAGAAGGGAATAAAGTCCTTGATTGACTTAACAGGAGGTTTGAGTTATCAACAGTTTGACATTTTGAGATTTCACTGTAGTTTATTTTGTCCTGACAACAATGTTGACCTCGTTTTATTACACACAAACTGCAATAGCCTTTTTAACTTCAAATTTATTTATCTTCACTTCATTTATAAATATGATATTATTAAATGTGGTACTCGGTCATTGGAAATATTGTTTGAAAATGACAAAGTTCAATATTAAGAGTAAAACTTATCAAACTTGGGTGATTTAGTGAATCCTTTATAAGTCACTTGTAATTGGACAACATATTTGGCATTTAATATCCATGACCTTATTTTGTAATAGAAAAGTGTGAGACTATATTGTCAATAGTTTCAGAATCCAGATTACACATGATGGATTACACAAGATTTGTTTCACTTAACAGTTTTAAATTTGGCATATCACCATAAATGATATGATTGGTGATGTACTTCAAGATTGGATATATCAAAAGGATTTGTAGCCACCGAGTAGAGAAACACATCTTAGGCTGAAACTTTGATGACTATATTGCCAATAGTTTCTGAAAACCCAATCCACATGAAGGCCCAGGCAGAAATCAAACCCTGCGATGAAAGGCGAGGAAAGTAACCAATGAGCCAACCTGACTCCCCAAGCGCCAACCTGGCTCCCCACAGATTCAAGAAAAGCATGTGACCAGTTCAAATTATAAACGTATTTTAATAACTACAAATCCTTTACCTTAACATTCCAGCATGGTTTTCTAAAGCGAAAAACTCAAAAGTTAGGCAAACCTATTGACAGAGGCTTGGGATATCAAGTTTTCCTTCTGATATATCTGATCTTAAAGTATGGCACCAATTATATTAATGATACATATATTCAGTGATATGCCATATTTAAAACTGTGACACACACACAAAATGTTGTGTAATCCATCCAGATCTGGATTCTGCAACTATTGACAATGTAGTCTCACACTTTTCTATTACTAAATAACGTCATGGATATTAAATACCAAATATGTTGTCCAATTACAAGTGACTTATGTAGGATTCACTAAATCACCCAAGTTTGGCAAATTTTACTCTTAATATTGCAATTTGTAATTTTCGAATTTTATTTCCAATGATCGAGTACCACATTTCATAATATCATTTTTATAAATGAAGTGAAGATGAATAAATTTGAAGTTAAAAAGGCTATTGCAGTTTGTATGTTATAAAACAAGGTCAGCATTGTTGTCAGGACAAAATAAACTACAGTGAAATCTCAAAATGTCAAACTGTTGATAAATTAAACCTCCTGTTAAGTCAAACAAAGACTAATTATTCCCTTTAGTTGTATAACAGTGATATACAACCCTGCTTGACTCAAAACTCAGCTTAGCTCACATTTTGAGCCCATTCTCTCAAAGTTTGACTTATCGAGATTTCACTGTATATCAAAACATAAATGTCTCATAAAATTGATTATTTGTCCATTTGTACATGTATGTGTACAATATGCCAGATATGTTAAAAACGGCTGCCATTTTAATGGCCAATGGGGGGGGGGGAGTGGGGTGGAGCAGATTGTCACTTGTTGAGGTGTCCAGAGGTGTTTGTGAGAGTTTGAAAGAATGTGCAATAATCCATATGGGCTCGCACAAGCCTTCTTTTGGAATACACGTATGCCCCCTTTTTATGAAAAAAGTGTGACACGCCCCCCAAATGGGAGCCAAAGAATTTATGAGTTGACATGTAAACGTTTTTTTCCTTGCCAAATTATAATGGATTGAAACAAAAACAAAAACAAAAACAAAACACCTCAAGATTGCATTTTACAGGTCGATTTTCTGTTAGCGACATGTGACCCCCACTTTTTAAAATGTTGCCCCACCCCCAAAAGAGGCAAAATTGTGGATTTGTTTTCTTGTGATGTAGCACTTTGGTGAACTGTCCAAATGCGAAAAAGAAAAGGAACATTTTGTAAAAAAATTTTGCGCGCGATGCCCCCACTTTTTAAAATCATGGCCACGCCCACAAAAGGGTCAGAAGAAAATGGCATCAAGTGGTTTGGAACTTCTTGAGGTATCCTCTAGTGATCCTGAGAGTTTCAAAGAATGTACCCGAAATTACATATGGGCCACCACAAGCCCACTGACTATAGATAGGGACACTAGGCTAGGCCCTCTAGAACCAGCTAAAAGTTTGATCGCAATGTTTAATGACGCTCTTTTTCAGGTCAGGAGAATATCTTAATTTAGTCTACGAGAAAGTAAACACCCAAGTTGTTGACGCTGCCATAAAGAACACCATTCAAGGCTGGCCAGGAATTCAACTAGTGGATTGGACATGCGCAGAGAGCCCAGTTTACGATCCTGAAAGTTCAGGTAAGCTTTATTTAAAAACTACTTTGAATCACCAGATTTTGAAAATGCTGCAACAAACACTGAGGAGCGATATAATGACGTGATAACTTCCCTTTTCTTTTCTGGCCTTTTGTTTCGGCACAGAACTATACTACATTGCATTTCTTGAGGTCGATCCTGGCAAGAGGGAGCTGAATGACGTCACGGCAGAGCAAAGGTCAAAGGTAAATAAGTCAACTCCAAAGTTAGAGAAGTTTCACAAATAGTTACGAGCTTTGAATATTCTGGATTTATAAAATTCAGTCAACTCCTAAGTTAGAGAAGTTTCACAAATTGTTACGAGCTTTGAATATTCTGGATTTATAAAAGGAGTTTGTTTTCTTTCGTATGAGATTATGACATAGGCCTACTATGCACAGGTTCTTTAAAATAAAAGCCAGTAATGTGTCGGAAAGGCTGTCGGAAATACATGTTTAACATATCAACAGTTTTAGAGGTATCCTTCGGTAACGAGACTATTTTCATCGTTCATTTCAGTTTGATGAACATCTTCAGCAAGACCACGTTTACTACAGCGGCTTGCGGGAGTCTAATACCATCTCTCCATCCCGGGTGAAATTTGTGAGGCCAGGTACCTTTCTGGAGCTAAGGGACTTCAGGGTGAACAAAACTACAGCTTCTGTCATGATGTACAAGACGCCTCGTAAATTGAGGACGCGAGAGCACGTGATTTGGATGATGGAGAGAGTGATCGAGACCAAGTAGGGAGACTATTGTAAAAAGTCAAAAAGCTAGTTATACATCTCGCACACCACTTAGGAAAAAGGGATTTATACTGATTAACATGTGAATGCTTATCATTTTCTTGATAAAATGGTCAATTCGGTATTCCAAGTGTGCATGCGTTAATTATAACGGATCATGGGTCATTCGGGATAACATACAGAAGTGATCTTCGAGACATGACAAGAAAGCTGTATCGGTTTCTTATGGTGCTTTCTGCAGTTTGGTCGTCTTTATCCTGGATGACCTTTGACCGGACCAACCACATGCACAAGAATGAAGTATTACATGCCTAGTTTGGCTGATTTAGTGTTGAAATGACGTCACAGCACGCATATGTACAAAATAAAGATGCGTCTTTTTACACGGCACGCCTACATTCCGTGAAAGAAAATCAGTCTAAATAATGACAATCTTACACTTCTTACTACTTTATCATTTTAAGTCTCCTCTTTCGATACGTTTTTTTTAATATCAATACCGATACTTGAATTGTTAACTTGTGGTTATATCTAATTCAAAAGTTTTGAAGAGACAACGAAGCTGATGACCTGCCATATCATAATGAGGAATATCCCCCACCTGTGACTCTTCAAGCTACGCACATCATGTTAAAGCACAAATCATTGGCTTTTCAATGATACCAAATCTATTTATATAGCTAAATTTATTCCAAAGATATGCCAGGAAATTCAACAGTGTCTCGCCGAACTTCGCCAACCTCATTTCGTGAAAAAAACCGGCTTTGAAAAAAAGAAAAGAAATACGCATTGCGCCGCCAACGGCAGTGGAAAACGTTATTTAGTTTCCAACTTTTGTGGGTATTTAACAAAAATGCATAGTGTGAATCTTGGATACCTTGGCTACTTAAAAATAAGAAAAAAAAAACATATTGATTTTGCCTGATTTTTCCAGTGCATCCAACTTCAGGCGTTGATAACTCAGAACATGGTTTTGGGGGACATTCCTCATTTTGCCACAGTAGGTTAAAAGGGTTAAGTGGGTACCCAAACCTTAGGCACCTTATTACTGATCTTGTCTCCCCCTCCATCGACTTCGGTTCATTCTTGAAGGTTTGGACGAAGCGCCCTGCAAGTCATTTGTCGTTGGGTGATAAGGAGCTGAAGCTATGTGCCACACTCCATGGTGTTTCAGGATCCTTAATTCCTCTGATTTGAACTGCGGACCATTGATACTAACAAGTTGCTTAGGGACAATGTGTTGGGCGTGAATGCCCCTTAGGAGATCAGTCGTCCTGCTTGATAGTGAAGTGGTTGTCTGGAAGAATTGAGGCCGTTTTGAATGTGCATCAACATTAACCAGGATCGTCTGTCCTTAGAATAGTCCAGCGCAGTCGATGTGTATTCTTTGCCAGGGTTTCGCGGGCCATTACCCGTCTTGATATGGAGTAGAGCTTAAAAGGGCACTGCGTCCTGAAATCCCCGAAAATCTCATGCTTTGGATTGTTTACTTATCCTATTTCAAACATCTGGTTGAAAGGAAACCAATCTAATGTCTAACCATTTTCATAAATTGTTAAATGTGCCACGCAAAATTGAATAGCTCATGTACCAACATTTCGTTATTAAGAGTTAGGATGTCACATCTCTACCAAGACAATTAACCGCAGTGTCAGAATGTTGATATTTTGCAAAAGCCTGTCAGCCGTTGATGATGGATCCAGAGTGTTCAGTTGCAAAGTGAAAGTTATATATGGATAAAAAATTTGAAAAATTGCCATCTAACATCTAAGTAAGTGCTATTTCATTATTGATTGTATGTGTATATATTTATGTGGGGAATCGATTATTTAAAACCGCTGCGTCCCAGAGGACGCCCTTCCTAACGACCACTGTTATTCCTTGCATGGACCGCACAATGAAAACCTTGACGAGCTGGAAGCAGGATTGTGCTCGGATTCAAAAACAGTGACCACTGCACTGTAGTATTCTCTTGCATTTAAACTCGAGGCAGTGGAATATCCTTAATACCTGGTGGTTGGGGTTTGTTATTTCCTTCATATCGTGGAGAGTATGGAGACTCCCATTCATTAAATCAAATACTGAAGTAGAAGAAAATCTAAGTGGAGAGAGTGTCATTTACTGGTCAGTCCCAGGAAGAAGAAATTCTTCACACATGGTGACAAGCTACCATAATCACAAACCCAAGGGTTCGCACATCGCAGTTCCTTTCTTTTATTTTTTAGAAAACAAAAACAACTTTATTGTTGCAAACAACTCGTATTATCGTGTCTTCTGCATTCTCATCTACTTTTCTAATTGTTGAAGTTGTTTAGGATAAGGGAATGATATCAAAGGGCACGGTGAAATAGCCTTATCGTGTGTACGGGTATTTGTTTTGATAAATGTACACACCGACGCCACCTAGGCTACATTTTGTACTGCCGGCATATAACGTCCAAAGTGGAAAATTTTGAAGTCCTCAACACGCCTACTTTAAAGTCCTGTAGTCAAAATGGCGGTTACTTGGAATCTTCGCTGTGCATGCTGGGGTTTCATCTCCTCGCTCCTAGCTGCGGTCTTTCTCAGCTATTGCATGACTTCTCAATCCCATCTGGCCCTCCGAGTAACAGTAGGTGAGTTGTCGTTTCCAATGACTTTTCTTTTTTGGAGGGGGAGGGGATTAGGTTTCATTTTCCAAAGAATTAATGAAATCTATACTAGTCCATGTACGCCAGGCACAATCCCAACTGATTATCTGGGATAATTATGGCTCCACCTTAATCTCAAACAAACCCACTTTATCGGGTCAACAATAGAAATTTACCGTTGGCTGAAAATAATTACACCATCCAATGGTCTAGCTTGAATAGTTTTCCTGGAACCAGAGGGTCAACCTAGCAGTGGCGTATCCTGGGGGGGGGGGGCAGGGAGGAACTTTGCCCCCCCCCCGGCGGGTTTTTTGACAATGTTTTTGTTTCAGCAATAATTTTAAAAAATGGTTAGAGAGTTCTTACATCAATGGTTCAACGTCCCCTATTGAGTGCAGAAACAGACTCAGCCATTTTGAAATCAGTTGAATAGAATTGTGGCCAGCTTTTACATCAGGCTCGACTGTTAGTGACGCATTTTAAGCAGCGCTATTTTGGTCTCGCAAACCCCTCTGGCGAAACTGAGTACGCTTGTAAAAAATGAGGTATTTATTCATGGACATCTACCCAACGGAAAACATATACCATAAAGAAAATGTGGTGATCGGGGCGAAATCATGCGCGGGTCGTTGCTGCACGTCGAATCGCTTATGCCAAAATACTACCAAATGCTGCCACTCTGAAATTACGGAGAGAATTTAATATACAAACGTCCCTATTATACAAACAAATTGTACTCACATTAATGACCTTGATCGATTAGGTGCTGCGGCAGTGCTGCTGGGCATCTCATCCCTGATTGCCTTCCACATCTCGACTCTACGATGCTCTGAGAGTCACACCCTCACAACTCTACTCATGTCCTACAGGTGGCACCAGGGTGAACGACTAGCCACGCCCTCCATCTTGGCAAAGATCAATCACATGTGGAAACATCCGCGAGAAGCCCAGGAAGATCTGATCCGGGAGCTGACCAGTCGACATGCCAAGACGGAGTACGGGCGCAAGAACCGTCTTGGGGAGATCCAATCAGTGGAAGACCTCCGCAAGAAGCATCCGCTCACCACGTACGATCACTACAGGGATTACATCCAGCGGCTGGCAGACGTAGAAGAAGGCGTCTTTCTTGACGAGGAGCCCGTGCGATTCGGCGTCACATCGGGAACCACCGGAGTCGGGAAGAAAATACCCCTGGTTTCTTTTTGGATAGAGGGAGATGCACTCTGCATGCAGATCAGGCGCTTGGCTTTGTACCAGTGTGCTCACCGGCCAAGCCCTGTACAGAAACGCTGTTTCTTCTACATCCATCCCAAAATCTCTTTCACCAAAACTGGCCGTGTCATTTCTCCGTACACGTTCATCAAACAGGAGGACACTATGCGTTTATCGGAGCTCAGCTCTCCTCCACCGGCCTTCACTATCACCAATGAGCCTTCTGCCGTCTACATTCACATGCTGTTCGCGATTGCCGACACCAATCTCGCTCTCTTGTCTACCATGTTTACTCCCCAATTGTACCGAGCTCTAAAGTGTCTGGAGACCAACTGGCAAGCAATGTTAGATGATCTATCTACCGGGCAGATCAATGCTAAGATCCCTCTAGACCCTGATATACGCCGGTCTCTCCAAGGCTATCTCAGACTGGACAAGGCCCGAGTATGCAAGTTGAGAAGGGAATTCGAGAAAGGCTTCCATGGCATTTGAAGAGAATCTGGCCTCATCTGGTCGCCATTGAGGGAATCGACATCATGAGTTTCAAGAAGAAACTAGAAGAAAAATTTAGTTATGGTAAGAGTTAAATTGAATAGAAATCTGAAGAGTGTGTGCCTAAAATTCAATCTACGCAAGCACTATGAAACTACACATAAGAACCGGAGCCCAACAGAATCGATTCATATATTGGTCCCACCAAAAAAGGGGAATACTAAGTGCCAAGTTAATATTTGCCATCTTCATTAATACAATTGTCTTTAAAAATGTATTGGTTTTAAATAACCATTGATCTTGTCTTGGCTAGGTGTTCCTTGCTTCAGTTGGGGATACGGCGGCACAGAGGTAGGCCACCTCGCGATCAACATGTGGCTTCATGAGAAAGAGCTTCGATACGCTCCCTGCCCCCACATGGCTGTCTTGGAGTTCATCCCGGAGCAAAACAGGTGTGTGATTATTATAGAAGACAAAGTGGTCCACTTTACTTGTCCTCCCTTTTCTTATTCCTAGTTTTTTTTTTATACCAAAAGATTACTTCATCATGAAAAGTTGTAATAAAAATCCGTATGGTATCTCTGAGTGATTCCCGTATTTCCTGTAAATTTGCGTTATTGTAAGCATCTTGACTTAGGGCGTGATCCCTAGGCACATGGCATATGGGTTTATGGCTTTTGAAAAGCGCCCCTTAACAAAACAAATTGACACAATTTAATTGGGAAACCAGCAAAATGGACAGCTCTGTTGGTAGGGCGCCGATACGGTAATCCGGAGGCCGCGTGTCCAAATCCCGCTATCTATTCGATTTCTTTGTTCAACCCATTCGGATTGATGGCTTCTGACTAGCGCCTCTGAACAGATACATTGACATATTAGGAAACCGGCCAAATGGATAGCTCTCTTGGTAAGGCGCCGATATGGTAATCCGGAGGCTACATGTCCCATTACCTCTGTCTAGTCGATTTCTTTGTTCAACTTTTTAGTTTCTTTTGAACAGTTCAGAATGGCTTTTCACTGGAAGTCTGTTCATGCATCTGGTATACACAATGGATTCTGTAGTCCTATACGATATCACTATAGCTGGCCCTCTGGCACCAGCTAACAGTTAATCGCATTGTTTAATGACGCTCTTTTTCAGGTCAGGAGAATATCTTAATTTAGTCTACGAGAAAGTGAACACCCAAGTTGTTGACGCTGCCATAAAGAACACCATTCAAGGCTGGCCAGGAATTCAACTAGTGGATTGGACATGCGCAGAGAGCCCAGTTTACGATCCTGAAAGTTCAGGTAAGCTTTATTTAAAAATCTACTCCGACTCCTAAAATACTAAAAATGCTGCAACAACCACTGAGCGTTTTTTTTTTTCTGTCTGACCTTTTGTTTCGTCACAGAACTATACTACATCGTATTTCTTGAGGTCGATCCTGACAAGAGGGAGCTGAATGAAGTCACAGAAGAGCAAAGGTCAAAGGTAATTCAGTCAACTCTGAAGAGAATTGTCAAAGATAACCAACCTTACTTTTAGATGTACTAGTTACTAGTTTGTGTTGCTATATAACAGCAATATGACAATGCATAGGTTCTTTGAAGGCACCGCGCGCAAGATGTCGCAAATACACGTACAACTATATCAATATTTTTGTAGAGCTACCCATTTGGTAACGAGACAAGTGTTCACTTTCATTTCAGTGTGATGAACATCTTCAGCAAGAACACGTCTACTACAGCGGCCTGCGGGTATCCAACACCATCTCCCCGGCCCAGCTGAAATTCGTGAGGACAGGTACGTTTCTGGAGCTAAGGGACTTTAGGGTGGCCATGACAACGGCTTCTGTCATGCAGTACAAGACGCCCCGTAAGCTGAGGACGCAGGAGCACGTGATTTGGATGATGGAGCGAGTGATTGAGATTAAATAAAGAGGTATAATTGTGAAAGCTTAAAAAGCTAGTTAGGCATGCATGTATATCTCGAACACTCGGGAAAAAGATATTCTGATTAACTAGCCAGCTGATGTGTATGTATTGTCTGGTCACACAAAATCTGCCCAAATGCCTCCTACATGGACTACAATAAATCAGAACACCCCCCCCCCACTTTTATAGGCAAGAACCGTCGACCCAAACCGATACTCGAGTAACAGAACTAATCTAATTTCGAAACCACACTTTATAATTGGTACTTTCTGAACGCTTGTGGGAAGCAACTGCCACAGAGGTTAAAGAGGTTGTGAAATGCTCGAAGACATTTCCGTCATTTTTCGGGTATATGTAGCCTAAGGTGTGATGAGATAAAACCGACTATTGTGTCTGTCATGAAATGAGTACATAAGGTACTTTTGAGAGCTGTTTTTTAGGTCCTGTTTCGACCCGAACGTGCAATTTGTGTAAAAGTCGTCGTTGGGGGCAGCAAACAAAACATATATTAAATCGTGACGTAATAAACAGGACTTCCGATGCAGCGTAGTATAAACGAGTCCTGTTTATTACGTCAGGATTTACTATGTTTTGTTTGCTGCCCCCAACGACGACTTTTACACAAATTGCACGTTCGGGTCGAAACAGGACTCGAAGAACAGCTCTCGAAAGTACCTTTTGTACTCATTTCATGACAGACACAATAGTCATTTTTATTTCATCACACCTTAGGCTACATATACCCGAAAACTGACGGAAATATCTTCGAGCATTCCACAACCTCTTTAACAACAGACACACATGCATGGTCCTTGGAAACAAGCACTTGGTACAGCAGCCGAGACCTTTTTTTGAGACCTGTTCAGACCTGAATATTTGTGTCAATTGTTTACAGTTTTAAGGACACTTAAGTCTATCAATTAGCCTATAGAGCGAACCATTTATTCTCATAACCGAAACGTCATTTTAGTGTTAACATTTAACATTAAATTTATTTTTTTTTTTTTTTTGGTATCTCGCAGAGATATTTAAAGACCAACTTTAGCATAAAATGTTCATATCTAACACTTATGACCAATGCACTAATTGTAAGTCTTCATTTTAAAATTTTTTTTGTCACCGATAGCAGATACCTGATGTGATGTGATTACATCTGAATCAAAAGTTCATAGGAGACTATTATTACTGTTAAGCTGACACCACAATTATGTATTTACATGAAGCAAGACATACTTTTGTCTTCAAATCATATCTACGGGTTGATTGTGATATAACTTAAAGATCAAACCAAATGATGTAGAGAAAGAAATATTATTTTTTAAAGTATTGTTGAGTAGCTAGAATTGAAATTTCATAAAATGTTTTGAGAACATTTTTGTAATGTTTTTGACTGGTTTGACCTGTTCCAAACATTAGAGAATGGTTCATGAAGTCTTATGTACAGAAATATTTAAGAAAAAAACGAAAGCTGTGCTGTAATATTTCTTGGAAAACGTAGGTGATGAAGGGACAATTGTAGCTCATTTCGCTTAAAACCATACCTTTAAGGAGAGCAAGGAAATATATATCTATCCTTTTAAATGAGTACAAAGTATTTACAAGAAAAGTGTAGATAGAAACAGCGCATGGCTAGAAATGTGTGCAACAATATTTCACGGATTATTAAAGCTGCAGAGTATTTAAGATTCAGCATGGCGCATCTCTTTCAAGAGAAATGACCACTGTGTTATAAAGTCGCTTGTTTTTTGGGGAAAAAAGATCGTCAACCCTTGATGCAAGATCCAGAATATTGAGTCGACAACCAACATTTTGTATGCATAAATAGAAGTTATTATGAGAAATGTTCATTTCACATTGAACACAATGTTACTTGGAAATATTGATTCTGATTAAGATGAAAAACAAACCAACATTAGTGGTGAACAATTCGTGTTTTCGTGTTTCCAACCCTATTATTGCTCCCTCCCATTGTTGAAAATTAAACTACCCTTCAACAAAGTGCATGGTTCAATTGTCATTACTCATGTTGAACATGTCTACAGAACTGCTCTAAAGAATAGGATCAGAGAGGTTAGCCTTACATTTTTCATAAAATTTGGCTAAAATATGAATTTCTTTTTAATGATATATCTGTCCCTAAATCGAATTGGAAGGTGTTCGAGGGTCCCTTAGGAGTCTTTCCAGGAAGTTTGGAGCATTTTCATTTTTGACCAAAATTGGCAAACATTGCGAGGGGTTAGCCTTACATTTTTCATAAAATTTGGCTAAAATATGAATTCCTTTTTAATGATATATATCTGTCCCTCAATTGAGTTGGAATGTGTTCGAGGATCCCTTCGGAATATTTCCAGGAAGTTTGGAGCGTTTTAATTTTTTGACCCAAATTGGCAAACATTGCAAGGGGTTAGCCTCACATTTTTCATAAAATTTGGCTAAAATATGAATTCCTTTTTAATGATATACTTGTCCCTAAATCGAATTGGAATGTGTTCCAGGGTCCCCTAGGAGTCTTTCCAGGAAGTTTGGAGCATTTTTATTTTCTTGACCAAAATTGGCAAACATTGCGAGGGGTTAGCCTTACATTTGTCATACAATTTGGCTAAAATATGAATTTTTTTTTTAATGATATATCTGTCCCTAAATCGAATTGGAATGTGTTTGAGGGTCCCTTAGGAGTCTTTCCAGGAAGTTTGGAGCATTTTCATTTTTTGACCAAAATTGGCAAACATTGCGAGGGGTTAGCCTTACATTTTTCATAAAATTTGGCTAAAATATGAATTCCTTTTTAATGATATATATCTGTCCCTAAATCGAATTGGAATGTGTTCGAGGTTCCCTTAGGAGTCTTTCCAGGAAGTTTGGAGCGTTTTAGTTTTTTGACCAAAATTGGCAAACATTGCAAGGGGTTAGCCTTACATTTTTCATAAAATTTGGCTAAAATATGAATTTCTTTTTAATGATATACCTGTCCCTAAATCGAGTGGGAATGTGTTCCAGGGTCCCTTAGGAGTCTTTCCAGGAAGTTTGGAGCATTTTCATTTTTTGACCAAAATTGGCAAACATTGCGATGGGTTAGCCTTACATTGTTCATAAAATTTGGCTAAAATATGAATTTCTTTTTAATGTTATATCTGTCCCTAAATCGAGTGGGAATGTGTTCCAGGGTCCCTTAGAGTCTTTCAAGGAAGTATGGAGCAATTTCAGTTTTTGACGAAAATTGACAAAAATTGCAAGGGGGTTAGCCTTACATTTTTCATAAAATTTGGCTCAAATATGAATTTCTTTTTAATGATATATCTGTCACTAAATCGAATTGGAATGTGTTCGAGGGTCCCTTAGGAGTCTTTCCAAGAAGTTTGAGCATTTTCATTTTTTGACCAAAATTGGCAAACATTGCGAGGGGTTAGCCTTACATTTTTCATAAAATTTGGCTAAAATATGAATTCCTTTTCATGATATATCTGTCCCTAAATCGAGTGGGAATGTGTTTCAGGGTCCCTTAGGAGTCTTTCCAGGAAGTTTGAGCATTTTCATTTTTTGACAAAAATTGGCAAACACTGCAAGGGGTTAGCCTTACGTTTTTCATAAAATTTGGCTCAAATATGAATTTCTTTTTAATGATATATCTGTCCCTAAATCGAGTGGGAATGTGTTCGAGGGTCCCTTAGGAGTCTCTCCAGGAAGTTTGGAGCATTATTTGACCAAAATTGGCAAACATTGCAAGGGGTTAGCCTTACATTTTTCATAAAATTTGGCTAAAATATGAATTCCTTTTAATGATATATATCTGTCCCTCAATTGAGTTGGAATGTGTTCGAGGGTCCCTTCGGAATATTTCCAGGAAGTTTGGAGCGTTTTAATTTTTCGACCAAAATTGGCAAACATTGCAAGGGGTTAGCCTTATATTTTTCATAAAATTTGGCTAAAATATGAATTTCTGTTTAATGATATACCTGTACCTAAATCGAGTGGGAATGTGTTCCAGGGTCCCCTAGGAGTCTTTCCAGGAAGTTTGGAGCATTTTCATTTTTTGACCAAAATTGGCCAACATTGCGAGGGGTTAGCCTTACATTTTTCATAAAATTTGGCTAAAATATGAATTTCTTTTTAATGATATATATCTGTCCCTAAATCGAATTGGAATGTGTTCGAGGTTCCCTTAGGAGTCTTCCAGGAAGTTTTGAGCGTTTTAATTTTTTGACCAAAATTGGCAAACATTGCGAGGGGTTAGCCTTACATTTTTCATAAAATTTGGCTAAAATATGAATTCCTTTTCATGATATATCTGTCCCTAAATCGAGTGGGAATGTGTTTCAGGGTCCCTTAGGAGTCTTTCCAGGAAGTTTGAGCATTTTCATTTTTTGACAAAAATTGGCAAACACTGCAAGGGGTTAGCCTTACGTTTTTCATAAAATTTGGCTCAAATATGAATTTCTTTTTAATGATATATCTGTCCCTAAATCGAGTGGGAATGTGTTCGAGGGTCCCTTAGGAGTCTCTCCAGGAAGTTTGGAGCATTATTTGACCAAAAATGGCAAACATTGCAAGGGGTTAGCTTTACATTTTTCATAAAATTGGGCTAAAATATGAATTTCTTTTTAATGATATACCTGTCCCTAAATCGAGTGGGAATGTGTTCCAGGGTACCTGAGGAGTCTTTCCAGGAAGTTTGGAGCATTTTCATTTTTTGACCCAAATTGGCAAACATTGCGATGGGTTAGCCTTACATTGTTTATAAAATTTGGCTAAAATATGAATTTCTTTTTAATAATATATCTGTCACTAAATCGAGTTGGAATGTGTTCCAGGGTCCCTTAGAGTCTTTCAAGGAAGTATGGAGCAATTTCAGTTTTTGACGAACATTGACAAAAATTGCAAGGGAGTTAGCCTTACATTTTTCATAAAATTTGGCTCAAATATGAATTTCTTTTTAATGATATATCTGTCACTAAATCGAATTGGAATGTGTTCGAGGGTCCCTTAGGAGTCTTTTCAGGAAGTTTGGAGCATTTTCATTTTTTGACCAAAATTGGCAAACATTGCGAGGGGTTAGCCTTACATTTTTCATAAAATTTGGCTAAAATATGAATTCCTTTTCATGATATATCTGTCCCTAAATCGAGTGGGAATGTGTTTCAGGGTCCCTTAGGAGTCTTTCCAGGAAGTTTTGAGCGTTTTAATTTTTGACCAAAATTGGCAAACATTGCGAGGGGTTAGCCTTACATTTTTCATAAAATTTGGCTAAAATATGAATTCCTTTTCATGATATATCTGTCCCTAAATCGAGTGGGAATGTGTTTCAGGGTCCCTTAGGAGTCTTTCCAGGAAGTTTGAGCATTTTCATTTTTGACAAAAATTGGCAAACACTGCAAGGGGTTAGCCTTACGTTTTTCATAAAATTTGGCTCAAATATGAATTTCTTTTTAATGATATATCTGTCCCTAAATCGAGTGGGAATGTGTTCGAGGGTCCCTTAGGAGTCTCTCCAGGAAGTTTGGAGCATTATTTGACCAAAAATGGCAAACATTGCAAGGGGTTAGCTTACATTTTTCATAAAATTTGGCTAAAATATGAATTCCTTTTTAATGATATATATCTGTCCCTCAATTGAGTTGGAATGTGTTCGAGGGTCCCTTCGGAATATTTCCAGGAAGTTTGGAGCGTTTTAATTTTTCGACCAAAATTGGCAAACATTGCAAGGGGTAAGCCTTATATTTTTCATAAAATTTGGCTAAAATATGAATTTCTGTTTAATGATATACCTGTACCTAAATCGAGTGGGAATGTGTTCCAGGGTCCCCTAGCAGTCTTTCCAGGAAGTTTGGAGCATTTTCATTTTTTGACCAAAATTGGCCAACATTGCGAGGGGTTAGCCTTACATTTTTCATAAAATTTGGCTAAAATATGAATTTCTTTTTAATGATATATATCTGTCCCTAAATCGAATTGGAATGTGTTGGAGGTTCCCTTAGGAGTCTTTCCAGGAAGTTTTGAGCGTTTTAATTTTTTGACCAAAATTGGCAAGCATTGCAAGGAGTTAGCCTTACATTTTTCATAAAATTTGGCTAAAATATGAATTTCTTTTTAATGATATATCTGTCCCTAAATCGAGTGGGAATGTGTTCCAGGGTCCCTTAGGAGTCTTTCCAGGAAGTTTGGAGCATTTTCATTTTTTGACCTAAATTGGCAAACATTGCGATGGGTTAGCCTTACATTGTTCATAAAATTTGGCTAAAGTATGAATTTCTTTTTAATTATATATCTGTCACTAAATCGAGTTGGAATGTGTTCCAGGCTCCCTTAGAGTCTTTCAAGGAAGTATGGAGCAATTTCAGTTTTTGACGAACATTGACAAAAATTGCAAGGGGGTTAGCCTTACATTTTTCATAAAATTTGGCTCAAATATGAATTTCTTTTTAATGATATATCTGTCCCTAAATCGAGTGGGAATGTGTTTCAGGGTCCCTTAGGAGTCTTTCCAGGAAGTTTGAGCATTTTCATTTTTTGACAAAAATTGGCAAACACTGCAAGGGGTTAGCCTTACGTTTTTCATAAAATTTGGCTCAAATATGAATTTCTTTTTAATGATATATCTGTCCCTAAATCGAGTGGGAATGTGTTCCAGGGTCCCTTAGGAGTCTTTCCAGGAAGTTTGGAGCATTATTTGACCAAAATTGGCAAACATTGCAAGGGGTTAGCCTTACATTTTTCATAAAATTTGGCTAAAAGATGAATTCCTTTTTAATGATATATATCTGTCCCTCAATTGAGTTGGAATGTGTTCGAGGGTCCCTTCGGAATATTTCCAGGAAGTTTGGAGCGTTTTAATTTTTCGACCAAAATTGGCAAACATTGCAAGGGGTTAGCCTTACATTTTTCATAAAATTTGGCTAAAATATGAATTTCTTTTTAATGATATACCTGTCCCTAAATCGAGTGGGAATGTGTTCCAGGGTACCTGAGGAGTCTTTCCAGGAAGTTTGGAGCATTTTCATTTTTTGACCCAAATTGGCAAACATTGCGATGGGTTAGCCTTACATTGTTTATAAAATTTGGCTAAATTATGAATTTCTTTTTAATGATATATCTGTCACTAAATCGAGTTGGAATGTGTTCCAGGGTCCCTTAGAGTCTTTCAAGGAAGTATGGAGCAATTTCAGTTTTTGACGAACATTGACAAAAATTGCAAGGGAGTTAGCCTTACATTTTTCATAAAATTTGGCTCAAATATGAATTTCTTTTTAATGATATATCTGTCACTAAATCGAATTGGAATGTGTTCGAGGGTCCCTTAGGAGTCTTTTCAGGAAGTTTGGAGCATTTTCATTTTTTGACCAAAATTGGCAAACATTGCGAGGGGTTAGCCTTACATTTTTCATAAAATTTGGCTAAAATATGAATTCCTTTTCATGATATATCTGTCCCTAAATCGAGTGGGAATGTGTTTCAGGGTCCCTTAGGAGTCTTTCCAGGAAGTTTGAGCATTTTCATTTTTTGACAAAAATTGGCAAACATTGCGAGGGGTTAGCCTTACATTTTTCATAAAATTTGGCTAAAATATGAATTCCTTTTCATGATATATCTGTCCCTAAATCGAGTGGGAATGTGTTTCAGGGTCCCTTAGGAGTCTTTCCAGGAAGTTTGAGCATTTTCATTTTTTGACAAAAATTGGCAAACACTGCAAGGGGTTAGCCTTACGTTTTTCATAAAATTTGGCTCAAATATGAATTTCTTTTTAATGATATATCTGTCCCTAAATCGAGTGGGAATGTGTTCCAGGGTCCGTTAGGAGTCTTTCCAGGAAGTTTGGAGCATTATTTGACCAAAATTGGCAAACACTGCAAGGGGTTAGCCTTACGTTTTTCATAAAATTTGGCTCAAATATGAATTTCTTTTTAATGATATATCTGTCCCTAAATCGAGTGGGAATGTGTTCGAGGGTCCCTTAGGAGTCTCTCCAGGAAGTTTGGAGCATTATTTGACCAAAAATGGCAAACATTGCAAGGGGTTAGCTTTACATTTTTCATAAAATTTGGCTAAAATATGAATTCCTTTTTAATGATATATATCTGTCCCTCAATTGAGTTGGAATGTGTTCGAGGGTCCCTTCGGAATATTTTCAGGAAGTTTGGAGCGTTTTCATTTTTCGACCAAAATTGGCAAACATTGCAAGGGGTTAGCCTTATATTTTTCATAAAATTTGGCTAAAATATGAATTTCTGTTTAATGATATACCTGTACCTAAATCGAGTGGGAATGTGTTCCAGGGTCCCCTAGGAGTCTTTCCAGGAAGTTTGGAGCATTTTCATTTTTTGACCAAAATTGGCAAACATTGCGAGGGGTTAGCCTTACATTTTTCATAAAATTTGGCTAAAATATGAATTCCTTTTTAATGATATATATCTGTCCCTAAATCGAATTGGAATGTGTTCGAGGTTCCCTTAGGAGTCTTTCCAGGAAGTTTGGAGCGTTTTAATTTTTTGACCAAAATTGGCAAACTTTGCAAGGGGTTAGCCTTACATTTTTCATAAAATTTGGCTAAAATATGAATTTCTTTTTAATGATATACCTGTCCCTAAATCGAGTGGGAATGTGTTCCAGGGTCCCTTAGGAGTCTTTCCAGGAAGTTTGGAGCATTATTTGACCAAAATTGGCAAACATTGCAAGGGGTTAGCCTTACATTTTTCATAAAATTTGGCTAAAATATGAATTCCTTTTAATGATATATATCTGTCCCTCAATTGAGTTGGAATGTGTTCGAGGGTCCCTTCGGAATATTTCCAGGAAGTTTGGAGCGTTTTAATTTTTCGACCAAAATTGGCAAACATTGCAAGGGGTTAGCCTTACATTTTTCATAAAATTTGGCTAAAATATGAATTTCTTTTTAATGATATACCTGTCCCTAAATCGAGTGGGAATGTGTTCCAGGGTACCTGAGGAGTCTTTCCAGGAAGTTTGGAGCATTTTCATTTTTTGACCCAAATTGGCAAACATTGCGATGGGTTAGCCTTACATTGTTTATAAAATTTGGCTAAAATATGAATTTCTTTTTAATGATATATCTGTCACTAAATCGAGTTGGAATGTGTTCCAGGGTCCCTTAGAGTCTTTCAAGGAAGTATGGAGCAATTTCAGTTTTTGACGAACATTGACAAAAATTGCAAGGGAGTTAGCCTTACATTTTTCATAAAATTTGGCTCAAATATGAATTTCTTTTTAATGATATATCTGTCACTAAATCGAATTGGAATGTGTTCGAGGGTCCCTTAGGAGTCTTTTCAGGAAGTTTGGAGCATTTTCATTTTTTGACCAAAATTGGCAAACATTGCGAGGGGTTAGCCTTACATTTTTCATAAAATTTGGCTAAAATATGAATTCCTTTTCATGATATATCTGTCCCTAAATCGAGTGGGAATGTGTTTCAGGGTCCCTTAGGAGTCTTTCCAGGAAGTTTGAGCATTTTCATTTTTTGACAAAAATTGGCAAACATTGCGAGGGGTTAGCCTTACATTTTTCATAAAATTTGGCTAAAATATGAATTCCTTTTCATGATATATCTGTCCCTAAATCGAGTGGGAATGTGTTTCAGGGTCCCTTAGGAGTCTTTCCAGGAAGTTTGAGCATTTTCATTTTTTGACAAAAATTGGCAAACACTGCAAGGGGTTAGCCTTACGTTTTTCATAAAATTTGGCTCAAATATGAATTTCTTTTTAATGATATATCTGTCCCTAAATCGAGTGGGAATGTGTTCCAGGGTCCGTTAGGAGTCTTTCCAGGAAGTTTGGAGCATTATTTGACCAAAATTGGCAAACACTGCAAGGGGTTAGCCTTACGTTTTTCATAAAATTTGGCTCAAATATGAATTTCTTTTTAATGATATATCTGTCCCTAAATCGAGTGGGAATGTGTTCGAGGGTCCCTTAGGAGTCTCTCCAGGAAGTTTGGAGCATTATTTGACCAAAAATGGCAAACATTGCAAGGGGTTAGCTTTACATTTTTCATAAAATTTGGCTAAAATATGAATTCCTTTTTAATGATATATATCTGTCCCTCAATTGAGTTGGAATGTGTTCGAGGGTCCCTTCGGAATATTTTCAGGAAGTTTGGAGCGTTTTCATTTTTCGACCAAAATTGGCAAACATTGCAAGGGGTTAGCCTTATATTTTTCATAAAATTTGGCTAAAATATGAATTTCTGTTTAATGATATACCTGTACCTAAATCGAGTGGGAATGTGTTCCAGGGTCCCCTAGGAGTCTTTCCAGGAAGTTTGGAGCATTTTCATTTTTTGACCAAAATTGGCAAACATTGCGAGGGGTTAGCCTTACATTTTTCATAAAATTTGGCTAAAATATGAATTCCTTTTTAATGATATATATCTGTCCCTAAATCGAATTGGAATGTGTTCGAGGTTCCCTTAGGAGTCTTTCCAGGAAGTTTGGAGCGTTTTAATTTTTTGACCAAAATTGGCAAACTTTGCAAGGGGTTAGCCTTACATTTTTCATAAAATTTGGCTAAAATATGAATTTCTTTTTAATGATATACCTGTCCCTAAATCGAGTGGGAATGTGTTCCAGGGTCCCTTAGGAGTCTTTCCAGGAAGTTTGGAGCATTATTTGACCAAAATTGGCAAACATTGCAAGGGGTTAGCCTTACATTTTTCATAAAATTTGGCTAAAATATGAATTCCTTTTTAATGATATATATCTGTCCCTCAATTGAGTTGGAATGTGTTCGAGGGTCCCTTCGGAATATTTCCAGGAAGTTTGGAGCGTTTTAATTTTTCGACCAAAATTGGCAAACATTGCAAGGGGTTAGCCTTACATTTTTCATAAAATTTGGCTAAAATATGAATTTCTTTTTAATGATATACCTGTCCCTAAATCGAGTGGGAATGTGTTCCAGGGTACCTGAGGAGTCTTTCCAGGAAGTTTGGAGCATTTTCATTTTTTGACCCAAATTGGCAAACATTGCGATGGGTTAGCCTTACATTGTTTATAAAATTTGGCTAAAATATGAATTTCTTTTTAATGATATATCTGTCACTAAATCGAGTTGGAATGTGTTCCAGGGTCCCTTAGAGTCTTTCAAGGAAGTATGGAGCAATTTCAGTTTTTGACGAACATTGACAAAAATTGCAAGGGAGTTAGCCTTACATTTTTCATAAAATTTGGCTCAAATATGAATTTCTTTTTAATGATATATCTGTCACTAAATCGAATTGGAATGTGTTCGAGGGTCCCTTAGGAGTCTTTTCAGGAAGTTTGGAGCATTTTCATTTTTTGACCAAAATTGGCAAACATTGCGAGGGGTTAGCCTTACATTTTTCATAAAATTTGGCTAAAATATGAATTCCTTTTCATGATATATCTGTCCCTAAATCGAGTGGGAATGTGTTTCAGGGTCCCTTAGGAGTCTTTCCAGGAAGTTTGAGCATTTTCATTTTTTGACAAAAATTGGCAAACACTGCAAGGGGTTAGCCTTACGTTTTTCATAAAATTTGGCTCAAATATGAATTTCTTTTTAATGATATATCTGTCCCTAAATCGAGTGGGAATGTGTTCCAGGGTCCGTTAGGAGTCTTTCCAGGAAGTTTGGAGCATTATTTGACCAAAATTGGCAAGCATTGCAAGGTGTTAGCCTTACATTTTTCATAAAATTTGGCTAAAATATGAATTCCTTTTTAATGATATATATCTGTCCCTCAATTGAGTTGGAATGTGTTCGAGGGTCCCTTCGGAATATTTCCATGAAGTTTGGAGCGTTTTAATTTTTCGACCAAAATTGGCAAACATTGCAAGGGGTTACCCTTACATTTTTCATAAAATTTGGCTAAAATATGAATTTCTGTTTAATGATATACCTGTACCTAAATCGAGTGGGAATGTGTTCCAGGGTCCCTTAGGAGTCTTTCCAGGAAGTTTGGAGCATTTTCATTTTTTGACCAAAATTGGCCAACATTGCGAGGGGTTAGCCTTACATTTTTCATAAAATTTGGCTAAAATATGAATTCCTTTTTAATGATATATATCTGTCCCTAAATCGAATTGGAATGTGTTCGAGGTTCCCTTAGGAGTCTTTCCAGGAAGTTTGGAGCGTTTTAATTTTTTGACCAAAATTGGCAAACTTTGCAAGGGGGTTAGCCTTACATTTTTCATAAAATTTGGCTCAAATATGAATTTCTTTTTAATGATATATCTGTCACTAAATCGAATTGGAATGTGTTCGAGGGTCCCTTAGGAATCTTCTCAGGAAGTTTGGAGCATTTTCATTTTTTGACCAAAATTGGCAAACATTGCGAGGGGTTAGCATTACATTCTTCATAAAATTTGGCTAAAATATGAATTCCTTTTCATGATATATCTGTCCCTATATCGAGTGGGAATGTGTTTCAGAGTCCCTTAGGAGTCTTTCCAGGAAGTTTGAGCATTTTCATTTTTTGACAAAAATTGGCAAACACTGCAAGGGGTTAGCCTTACGTTTTTCATAAAATTTGGCTCAAATATGAATTTCTTTTTAATGATATATCCGTCCCAAAATCGAGTTGGAATGTGTTCCAGGGTCCCTTAGGAGTCTTTCCAGGAAGTTTGGAGCAATTTCATTTTTGACGAAAATTGACAAAAATTGCAAGGGGTTAAGCCTTAAATTTTTCATAAAATTTGGCTAAAATATGAATTTCTTATTAATGATATATCTGTCCTTAAATCGAGTTGGAATGTGTTCCAGGGTCCCTTAGGAGTCTTTCCAGGAAGTTTGGAGCATTTTCATTTTTTGACCAAAATTGGCAAACATTGCGATGGGTTAGCCTTACATTGTTCATAAAATTTGGCTAAAATATGAATTTCTTTTTAATGAAATATCTGTCCCTAAATCGAGTTGGAATGTGTTCCAGGGTCCCTTAGAGTCTTTCAAGGAAGTATGGAGCAATTTCAGTTTTTGACGAACATTGACAAAAATTGCAAGGGGGTTAGCCTTACATTTTTCATAAAATTTGGCTCAAATATGAATTTCTTTTTAATGATATATCTGTCACTAAATCGAATTGGAATGTGTTCGAGGGTCCCTTAGGAGTCTTTCCAGGAAGTTTGGAGCATTTTCATTTTTTGACCAAAATTGGCAAACATTGCGAGGGGTTAGCCTTACATTCTTCATAAAATTTGGCTAAAATATGAATTCCTTTTCATGATATATCTGTCCCTAAATCGAGTGGGAATGTGTTTCAGGGTCCCTTAGGAGTCTTTCCAGGAAGTTTGAGCATTTTCATTTTTTGACAAAAATTGGCAAACACTGCAAGGGGTTAGCCTTACGTTTTTCATAAAATTTGGCTAAAATATGAATTTCTTTTTAATGATATATCTGTCCCTAAATCGAGTGGGAATGTGTTCCAGGGTCCCTTAGGAGTCTTTCCAGGAAGTTTGGAGCATTATTTGACCAAAATTGGCAAACATTGCAAGGGGTTAGCCTTACATTTTTCATAAAATTTGGCTAAAATATGAATTCCTTTTTAATGATATATATCTGTCCCTCAATTGAGTTGGAATGTGTTCGAGGGTCCCTTCGGAATATTTCCATGAAGTTTGGAGCGTTTAAATTTTTCGACCAAAATTGGCAAACATTGCAAGGGGTTAGCCTTACATTTTTCATAAAATTTGGCTAAAATATGAATTTCTGTTTAATGATATACCTTTACCTAAATCGAGTGGGAATGTGTTCCAGGGTCCCTTAGGAGTCTTTCCAGGAAGTTTGGAGCATTTTCATTTTTTGACCAAAATTGGCAAACATTGCGAGGGGTTAGCCTTACATTTTTCATAAAATTTGGCTAAAATATGAATTCCTTTTTAATGATATATATCTGTCCCTAAATCGAATTGGAATGTGTTCGAGGTTCCCTTAGGAGTCTTTCCAGGAAGTTTGGAGCGTTTTAATTTTTTGACCAAAATTGGCAAACTTTGCAAGGGGTTAGCCTTACATTTTTCATAAAATTTGGCTAAAATATGAATTTCTTTTAATGATATACCTGTCCCTAAATCGAGTGGGAATGTGTTCCAGGGTCCCTTAGGAGTCTTTCCAGGAAGTTTGGAGCATTTTCATTTTTTGACCAAAATTGGCAAACATTGCGAAGGGTTAACCTTACATTTTTCATAAAATTTGGCTAAAATATGAATTTCTTTTTAATGATATATCTGTCACTAAATCGAGTTGGAATGTGTTCCAGGGTCCCTTAGAGTCTTTCAAGGAAGTATGGAGCAATTTCAGTTTTTGACGAACATTGACAAAATTGCAAGGGGGTTAGCCTTACATTTTTCATAAAATTTGGCTCAAATATGAATTTCTTTTTAATGATATATCTGTCACTAAATCGAGTGGGAATGTGTTTCAGGGTCCCTTAGGAGTCTTTCCAGGAAGTTTGAGCATTTTCATTTTTTGACAAAAATTGGCAAACACTGCAAGGGGTTAGCCTTACGTTTTTCATAACATTTGGCTCAAATATGAATTTCTTTTTAATGATAAATCTGTCACTAAATCGAGTTGGAATGTGTTCCAGGGTCCCTTAGAGTCTTTCAAGGAAGTATGGAGCAATTTCAGTTTTTGAAGAACATTGACAAAAATTGCAAGGGGGTTAGCCTTACATTTTTCATAAAATTTGGCTCAAATATGAATTTCTTTTTAATGATATATCTGTCCCTAAATCGAGTGGGAATGTGTTTCAGGGTCCCTTAGGAGTCTTTCCAGGAAGTTTGAGCATTTTCATTTTTTGACAAAAATTGGCAAACACTGCAAGGGGTTAGCCTTACGTTTTTCATAAAATTTGGCTCAAATATGAATTTCTTTTTAATGATATATCTGTCCCTAAATCGAGTGGGAATGTGTTCCAGGGTCCCTTAAGAGTCTTTCCAGGAAGTTTGGAGCATTATTTGACCAAAATTTGCAAACATTGCAAGGGGTTAGCCTTACATTTTTCATAAAATTTGGCTAAAATATGAATTCCTTTATAATGATATATATCTGTCCCTCAATTGAGTTGGAATGTGTTCGAGGGTCCCTTCGGAATATTTCCAGGAAGTTTGGAGCGTTTTCATTTTTCGACCAAAATTGGCAAACATTGCGAGGGGTTAGCCTTACATTTTTCATAAAATTTGGCTAAAATATGAATTCCTTTTTAATGATTTATATCTGTCCCTAAATTGAATTGGAATGTGTTCGAGGTTCCCTTAGGAGTCTTTCCAGGAAGTTTTGAGCGTTTTAATTTTTTGACCAAAATTGGCAAACATTGCAAGGGGTTAGCCTTACATTTTTCATAAAATTTGGCTAATATATGAATTTCTTTTAATGATATACCTGTCCCTAAATCGAGTGGGAATGTGTTCCAGGGTCCCTTAGGAGTCTTTCCAGGAAGTTTGGAGCATTTTCATTTTTTGACCAAAATTGGCAAACATTGCGATGGGTTAGCCTTACATTGTTCATAAAATTTGGCTAAAATATGAATTTCTTTTTAATGAAATATCTGTCCCTAAATCGAGTTGGAATGTGTTCCAGGGTCCCTTAGAGTCTTTCAAGGAAGTATGGAGCAATTTCAGTTTTTGACGAACATTGACAAAAATTGCAAGGGGGTTAGCCTTACATTTTTCATAAAATTTGGCTCAAATATGAATTCTTTTTAATGATATATCTGTCCCTAAATCGAGTGGGAATGTGTTCCAGGGTCCCTTAGGAGTCTTTCCAGGAAGTTTGGAGCATTATTTGACCAAAATTGGCAAACATTGCAAGGGGTTAGCCTTACGTTTTTCATAAAATTTGGCTCAAATATGAATTTCTTTTTAATGATATATCTGTCCCTATATCGAGTGGGAATGTGTTCCAGGGTCCCTTAGGAGTCTTTCCAGGAAGTTTGAGCATTTTCATTTTTTGACAAAAATTGGCAAACACTGCAAGGGGTTTGCCTTACGTTTTTCATAAAATTTGGCTCAAATATGAATTTCTTTTTAATGATATATCTGTCCCTAAATCGAGTGGGAATGTGTTCCAGGGTCCCTTAGGAGTCTTTCCAGGAAGTTTGGAGCATTATTTGACCAAAATTTGCAAACATTGCAAGAGGTTAGCCTTACATTTTTCATAAAATTTGGCTAAAATATGAATTCCTTTTTAATGATATATATCTGTCCCTCAATTGAGTTGGAATGTGTTCGAGGGTCCCTTCGGAATATTTCCAGGAAGTTTGGAGCGTTTTCATTTTTCGACCAAAATTGGCAAACATTGCGAGGGGTTAGCCTTACATTTTTCATAAAATTTGGCTAAAATATGAATTCCTTTTAATGATATACCTGTACCTAAATCGAGTGGGAATGTGTTCAAGGGTCCCTTAGGAGTCTTTCCAGGAAGTTTGGAGCATTTTCATTTTTTGACCAAAATTGGCAAACATTGCGAGGGGTTAGCCTTACATTTTTCATAAAATTTGGCTAAAATATGAATTTCTTTTAATGATATACCTGTCCCTAAATCGAGTGGGAATGTGTTCCAGGGTCCCTTTAGAGTCTTTCAAGGAAGTATGGAGCAATTTCAGTTTTTGACGAAAATTGATATAAAATTGCAAGGGGGTTAGCCTTACATTTTTCATAAAATTTGGCTCAAATATGAATTTCTTTTTAATGATATATCTGTCCCTAAATCGAGTGGGAATGTGTTCCAGGGTCCCTTAGGAGTCTTTCCAGGAAGTTTGGAGCATTTTTATTTTGACCAAAATTGGCAAACACTGCGAGGGGTTAGCCTTACATTTGTCATACAATTTGGCTTAAATATGAATTTCTTTTTAATGATATATCTGTCCCTAAATCGAGTGGGAATGTGTTCGAGGGTCGCTTAGGAGTCTTTCCAGGAAGTTTGGAGCATTATTTGACCAAAATTGGCAAACATTGCAAGGGGTTAGCCTTACATTGTTCATAAAATTTGGCTCAAAAATGAATTTCTTTTTAATGATATATCTGTCCCTAAATCGAATTGGAATGTGTTCGAGGGTCCCTTAGGAGTCTTTCCAGGAAGTTTGGAGCATTTTCAATTTTTGACCAAAATTGGCAAACATTGCGAGGGGTTAGCCTTACATTTTTCATAAAATTTGGCTAAAATATGAATTCCTTTTTAATGATATATATCTGTCCCTCAATCGATTGGGAATTGTTATAGGGTCCCTAATAGGAGTCTTTCCAGGAAGATTGGAGCATTTTCATTTTTTGACCAAAATTGGCAAAAATGCGAGGGGTTAGCCTTACATTTTTCATAAAATTTGGCTAAAATATGAATTTCTTATTAATGATATTTCTGTCCCTAAATCGAGTTGGAATGTGTTCCAGGGTCCCTTAGAGTCTTTCAAGGAAGTATGGAGCAATTTCAGTTTTGACGAAAATTGACATAAAATTGCAAGGAGGTTAGCCTTACATTTTTCATAAAATTTGGCTCAAATATGAATTTCTTTTTAATGATATATCTGTCACTAAATCGAGTGGGAATGTGTTCGAGGGTCCCTTAGGAGTCTGTTCAGGAAGTTTGGAGCATTTTCATTTTTTGACCAAAATTGGCAAACACTGCAAGGGGTTAGCCTTACGTTTTTCATAAAATTTGGCTAAAATATGAATTTCTTTTAATGATATATCTGTCCCTAAATCGAGTGAGAATGTGTTCCAGGGTCCCTTAGGAATATTTCCAGGAAGTTTGGAGCATTTTTATTTTTGACCAAAATTGGCAAACATTGCGAGGGGGTAGCCTTACGTTTTTTCATAAAATTTGGCTCAAATATGAATTTCTTTTTAATGATATATCTGTCCCTAAATCGAGTGGGAATGTGTTCCAGGGTCCCTTAGGAGTCTTTCCAGGAAGTTTGGAGCATTTTTATTTTTTGACCAAAATTGGCAAACATTGCGAGGGGTTAGCCTTACATTTGTCATACAATTTGGCTTAAACATGCATTTCTTTTAATGATATATCTGTCCCTAAATCGAGTTGGAATGTGTTCGAGGGTCCCTAAGGAGTCTTTCCAGGAAGTTTGGAGCATTATTTGACCAAAATTGGCAAACATTGCAAGGGGTTAGCCTTACATTGTTCATAAAATTTGGCTCAAAAATGAATTTCTTTTTAATGATATATCTGTCCCTAAATCGAATTTGAATGTGTTCGAGGGTCCCTTAGGAGTCTTTCCAAGAAGTTTGGAGCATTTTCATTTTTTGACCGAAATTGGCAAACATTGCGAGGGGTTAGCCTTACATTTGTCATAAAATTTGGCTAAAATATGAATTCCTTTTTAATGATATATATCTGTCCATCAATCTAGTTGGAATGTGTTCGAGGGTCCCTTCGGAATATTTCCAGGAAGTTTGGAGCGTTTTAATTTTTTGACCAAAATTGGCAAACATTGCGAGGGGTTAGCCTTACATTTTTCATAAAATTTGGCTAAAATATGAATTTCTTTTTAATGATATATCTGTCACTAAATCGAATTGGAATGTGTTCGAGGGTCCCTTAGGAGTCTTTCCAGGAAGTTTGGAGCATTTCATTTTTTGACCAAAATTGGCAAACATTGCGAGGGGTTAGCCTTACATTTTTCATAAAATTTGGCTAAAATATGAATTTCTTTTCATGATATATCTGTCCCTAAATCGAGTGGGAATTTGTTTCAGGGTCCCTTAGGAGTCTTTCCAGGAAGTTTGAGCATTTTCATTTTTTGACAAAAATTTGCAAACACTGCAAGGGGTTAGCCTTACGTTTTTCATAAAATTTGGCTAAAATATGAATTTCTTTTTAATGATATATCTGTCCCTAAATCGAGTGGGAATGTGTTCCAGGGTCCCTTAGGAGTCTTTCCAGGAAGTTTGGAGCATTTTTATTTTTTGACCAAAATTGGCAAACATTGCGAGGAGTTAGCCTTACATTTGTCATACAATTTGGCTTAAATATGAATTTCTTTTTAATTATATATCTGTCCTAAATCGAATTGGAATGTGTTCGAGGGTCGGTCAGGAGTCTTTCCAGGAAGTTTGGAGTATTATTTGACCAAAATTGGCAAACATTGCAAGGGGTTAGCCTGACATTGTTCATAAAACTTGGCTCCAATATGATTTTCTTTTTAATGATATATCTGTCCCTTATTCGAATTGGAATGTGTTCGAGGGTCCCTTAGGAGTCTTTCCAGGAAGTTTGGAGCATTTTCATTTTTGACCAAAATTGGCAAACATTGCGAGGGGTTAGCCTTACATTGTTCATAAATTTTGGCTCAAATATTAATTTCTTTTTAATTTTATATCTGTCCCTCAATCGAATTGGAATGTGTTCCAGGGTTCCTTAGAGTCTTTCAAGGAAGTTTGGAGTAATTTTTTTTTTTGACGAAAATTGACAAAAATAGCATGGGGTTAGCCTTACAGTTTTCATAAAATTGGGCTAAAATATGAATTTCTTTTTAATGATATATCTCTGTCCCTAAATCGAGTTGGATTGTGTTCGAGGGTCCCTTAGGAGTCTTTCCAGGAAGTTTGGAGCAATTTCATTTTTTGACGAAAATTGACAAAAATTGCATGGGGTTAGCATTACATTTTTCATAAAATTTGGCTAAAATATGAATTTCTTTTTAATGATTTATCTGTCCCTAAAGCGAGTTGGAATGTGTTCCAGGGTCCCTAAGGAGTCTTTCAAGTAAATTTGGAGCAATTTTATTTGTTGACAAAAATTGGCAAACATTGCGAGGGGTTAGCCTTAAATTTTTCATAACTTTGCTAAAATATGAATTTCTTTTTAATGATATATATCTGTCCCTAAATCGATTTGGAATGTGTTCGAGGGTCCCTTCGGAATCTTTCCAGGAAGTTTGGAGCGTTTTAATTTTTTTGACGAAAATTGGCAAACATTGCAAGGGGTTAGCCTAACATTTTCATAAAATTTGGCTAAAATATGAATTCCTTTTTAATGATACACCTGTCCCTAAATCGAGTGGGAATGTGTTCCAGGGTCCCTTAGGAGTCTTTCCAGGAAGTTTGGAGCATTTTCATTTTTTGACAAAATTGGCAAACATTGCTAGGGGTTAGCCTTACATTGTTCATAAAATTTGGCCAAAATATGAATGTCTTTTAATGATATATATCTGTCCTCAATCGAGTTGGAATGTGTTCGAGGGTCCCTTCGGAATATTTCCAGGAAGTTTGGAGCGTTTAAATTTTTTGACCAAAAAAGGCAAAAATGGCAAGGGGTAAGACTTACATTTTACAAAAATTTGGCTAAAATATGAATTTCTTTTTAATGATATACCTGTCCCTAAATCGAGTGGGAATGTGTTCGAGGGTCCCTTAGGAGTCTTTCAGGAAGTTTGGAGCATTTTCATTTTTTGACCAAAATTGGCAAACATTGCGAGGGGTTAGCCTTACATTGTTCATAAAATTTGGCTAAAATATGAATTTCTTTTAATGATATATCTGTCCCTAAATCGAGTGGGAATGTGTTCCAGGGTCCCTTAGAGTCTTTCAAGGAAGTATGGAGCAATTTCCACTTTTTGACGAAAATTGACAAAAAATTGCAAGGGGGTTAGCCTTACATTTTCATAAAATTTGGCTAAAATATGAATTTCTTTTTAATGATATATCTGTCACTAAATCGAGTGGGAATGTGTTCGAGGGTCCCTTAGGAGTCTCTTCAGGAAGTTTGGAGCATTTCATTTTTTTACCAAAATTGGCAAACATTGCGAGGGGTTAGCCTTACATTGGTCATAAAATTTGGTTAAAATTTGAATTTCTTTTCATGATATATCTGTCCCTAAATCGAGTGGGAATTTGTTTCAGGGTCCCTTAGGAGTCTTTCCAGGAAGTTTGAGCATTTTCATTTTTGACAAAAATTGGCAAACACTGCGAGGGGTTAGCCTTACGTTTTTCATAAAATTTGGCTAAAATATGAATTTTTTTAATGATATATCTGTCCCTAAATCGAGTGGGAATGTGTTCCGGGGTCCCTTAGGAGTCTTTCCAGGAAGTTTGGAGCATTTTTATTTTTTGACCAAAATTGGCAAACATTGCGAGGAGTTAGCCTTACATTTGTCATACAATTTGGCTTAAATATGAATTTCTTTTAATGATATATCTGTCCTAAATCGAATTGGAATGTGTTCGAGGGTCGCTCAGGAGTCTTTCCAGGAAGTTTGGAGTATTATTTGACCAAAATTGGCAAACATTGCAAGGGGTTAGCCTGACATTGTTCATAAACTTTGGCTCCAATATGATTTCTTTTTAATGATATATCTGTCCCTTAATCGAATTGGAATGTGTTCGAGGGTCCCTTAGGAGTCTTTCAGGAAGTTTGGAGCATTTTCATTTTTGACCAAAATTGGCTAACTTGCGAGGGGTTAGCCTTACAATGTTCATAAATTTTGGCTCAAATATTAATTTCTTTTTAATTTATATCTGTCCCTCAATCGAATTGGAATGTGTTCCAGGGTCCCTTAGAGTCTTTCAAGGAAGTTTGGAGTAATTTTTTTTTTGACGAAAATTGACAAAATAGCATGGGGTTAGCCTTACAGTTTTCATAAAATTGGGCTAAAATATGAATCTTTTTAATGATATATCTCTGTCCATAAATCGAGTTGGATTGTGTTCGAGGGTCCCTTAGGAGTCTTTCCAGGAAGTTTGGAGCAATTTCATTTTTTGACGAAATTTGACAAAAATTGCATGGGGTTAGCATGACATTTTTCATAAAATTTGGCTAAAATATGAATTTCTTTTTAATGATTTATCTGTCCTTAAATCGAGTTGGAATGTGTTCCAGGGTCCCTTAGGAGTCTTTTAAGTAAATTGGAGCAATTTTATTTGTTGACCAAAAATGGCAAACATTGCGAGGGGTTAGCCTTAAATTTTTCATAAAATTTGGCTAAAATATGAATTTCTTTTTAATGATACACCTGTCCCTAAATCGAGTGGGAATGTGTTCCAGGGTCCCTTAGGAGTCTTTCAGAAGTTTGGAGCATTTTCATTTTTTGACCAAAATTGGCAAACATTGCTAGGGGTTAGCCTTACATTGTCATAAAATTTGGCTAAAATATGAATTTCTTTTTAGTGATATATCTACCCCTAATCGAGTGGAATGTGTTCGAGGGTCCCTTAGGAGTCCTTCCAGGAAGTTTGGAGCATTTTCATTTTTTACAAAAATTGGCAAACATTGCTAGGGGTTAGCCTTACATTGTTCATAAATTTGGCTAAAATATGAATTTCTTTTTAATGAATATCTGTCCCTAAATCGAGTGGGAATGTGTTCGAGGGTCCCTTAGGAGTCTTTTCAGGAAGTTTGGAGCATTTTCATTTTTTGACTAAAATTGGCAAACATTACGAGGGGTTAGTCTTACATTTGTCATAAAATTTGGCTAAAATATGAATCACTTTTTAATGATATATCTATCCTTAAACGAGTTGGAATGTGTTCGAGGGTCCCTTATGACTCTTTCCAGGAAGTTTGGAGCATTTTTCATTTTTTGATTAAAATTGGCAAAATAGCAAGGGGTTAGCCTTTCATTTCTCATAAAATTTGGCTACAATATCAATTTCTTTTTAATGATATATATCTGGCCATAAATTGAGTGAAAATGTGTTCGAGGGGTCCTTTAGGAGTCTTTCCAGGAAGTTTGGGCAATTTCATTTTTTGACAAAATTGACAAAAATAGCAAGAGGTTGCCTTACATTTTTCATAAAATTTGGCTAACATATGAATTTCTTTTTAATGATATATCTGTTCCCTAAATCGAGTTGGAATGTTTCCAGGGTCTATTAGGAGACTTTCCAGGAAGTTTGGAGCATTTTTATTTTTTTGACCAAAATTGGCAAACTTGCAAGGGGTTGACCTTACAGTTTTCATAAAAATTGGCTAAAATATGAATTTCTTTTTAATGATATATCTGTCCCTAAGTCGAGTAGGAATGTGTTCCAGGGTCCCTTAGGAGTCTTTCCAGGAGTTTGGAGCAATTCATTTTTTGACAAAAATTGACAAAAGTAGCAAGGGGTTAGCCTTACATTTTTCATAAAATTTGGCTAAAATATGAATTTCTTTTTAATGATATCTCTGTCCTAAATCGGGTTGGAATGTGTTCCAGGGTTCATTAGGAATCTTTCAAGAAAGTTTGGAACAATTTCATTTTTTTGACAAAAATTGCAAGGCTTACATTTTTCATAAAATTTGGGACGAAAATAGCATTTCTTTCTCATGTTATATATGCCTTACATTTTTCATAAAATTTGGCGAAAAATATGAATTTCTTTCTCATGATATATATGTCCCTCCATCGAGTTGGAATGTGTTCCTGGGTCCCTTAGGAGTCTTTCCAGGAAGTTTGGAGCATTGCAATTTTTTGACCAAAATTGGCAAACATTGCAAGGGGTTAACCTGACATTTTTCATAAACTTTGGCTCAAATATGAATTTCTTTTTTCATGATATATCTGTCCCTAAATCGAGTTGGAATGTGTTCCGGGGTCCCTTAGAGTCTTTCAAAAAAGTTTGGATCAATTTCATTTTTTGACGAAAATTGACAAAAATTGCAAGCCATTTGCATTACATTTTCATAAAATTTGGCTAAAATATAGAATTCTTTTTATGATATTCTGTCCCTAAATCGAGTTGGAATGTGTTCCAGGGTCCCATAGGAGTCTTTACAGGAAGTTTGGAGCATTTTCATTTTTTTTGACAAAAATGACAAAAATAGCATTTTCATAAAATTTGGCTCAAAATATTAATTCTTATTAATGATATATCTGTCCGTAACTCGAGTAGGAATGTGTTCCAGGGTCCTTAAGGAGTCTTTCCAG
>NW_024037051.1:2330437-2352599 GCF_015706575.1 Patiria miniata
GCACATAGGGGTACTACTGGCATTGATGCGCTATTCTTAAATTTTCTCCGCAAGTACTGGGTTTCAAGACCTATCCTTTTGCCAGCTTGTTGGCCTGATCACAAGCTTCCGACAAGGTATAGTTTGTGCAGAACTTCCCAGGTTAATAAGGTACCGTTAGGCCGCGATATACGAAGTTCGTGTCGCGGGCGCTTGCAGGCATGGCTGTTAGACTGACTGCACATAGGGGTACTATACTGGAATTGATGCGCTATATCTTACATTTTCTCTGCAAGTACTGGGTTTCAAGACCTGTCCTTTTGCCGACTTGTTGGGCCTGATCACAAACTTCCAAACAAGGTATAGTTTTGGCAGCAAACTTCCCAGGTTAAGGTACCGTTAGGCCGCGATATCCGAAGTTCGTGTCGCGGGGCGCTTGCAGGCATGGCTGTTAGACTGACTGTACATAGGGGTACTATACTGGCATTGATGCGCTATATCTTGAATTTTCTCCACAAGTACTGGGTTTCAAGACCTTTCCTTTTGCCAGTTTGTTGGCCTGATCACAAGCTTCCGAACAAGGTATAGTTTGTGCAGAACTTCCCAGGTAAGGTACCTTGTGGACCGCGATATACGAAGTTCGTGTCGCGGGCGCTTGCAGGCATGGCTGTTAGACTGACTGCACATAGGGGTTCTACTGGCATTGATGCGATATATCATGAATTGTCTACGCAAGTACTGGGTTTCAAGACCTGTCCTTTTGCCAGCTTGTTGGCCTGATCACAAGCTTCCGAACAAGGTATAGTTTGTGCAGAACTTCCCAGGTTAAGGTACCGTTAGACCGCGATATACGAAGTTCGCGTCGCGAGCGCTTGCAGGCATGGCTGTTAGACTGACTGCACATATAGGGTACTACTGGCATTGATGCGCGCTATATCTTAAATTTTCTCCACAAGTACTGGTTTTCAAGACCTTTCCTTTTGCCAGCTTGTTGGCCTGATCACAAGCTTCCGAACAAGGTATAGTTTGTGCAGAACTTCCCAAGTTAAGGTACCGTTAGGCCGCGATATACGAAGTTCGTGTCGCGGGCGCTTGCAGGCATGGCTGTTAGACTGACAGCACATAGGGGTACTACTGGCATTGATGCGCTATATCTTAAATTTTCTCCGCAAGTACTGGGTTTTCAAGACCTATCCTTTAACCAGCTTGTTGGCCTGATCACAAGCTTCCGAACAAGGTATAGTTTGTGCAGAACTTCCCAGGTTAATAAGGTACCGTTAGGCCGCGATATACGAAGTTCGTGTCGCGGGCGCTTGCAGGCATGGCTGTTAGACTGACTGCACATAGGGGTACTATACTGGAATTGATGCGCTATATCTTACATTTTCTCCGCAAGTACTGGGTTTCAAGACCTGTCCTTTTGCCGACTTGTTGGCCTGATCACAAACTTCCAAACAAGGTATAGTTTGTGCAGAACTTTCCCAGGTTAAGGTACCGTTAGGCCGCGATATACGAAGTTCGTGTCGAGGGCGCTTGCAGGCATGGCTGTTAGACTGACTGCACATAGGGGTTCTACTGGCATTGATGCGCTATATCTTGAATTTTCTCCACAAGTACTGGGTTTCAAGACCTTTCCTTTTGCCAGCTTGTTGGCCTGATCACAAGCTTCCGAACAAGGTATAGTTTGTGCAGAACTTCCCAGGTTAAGGTACCGTTTAGGCCGCGATATACGAAGTTCGTGTCGCGGGCGCTTGCAGGCATGGCTGTTAGACTGACTGTACATAGGGGTACTATACTGGCATTGATGCGCTATATCTTGAATTTTCTCCACAAGTACTGGGTTTCAAGACCTTTCCTTTTGCCAGTTTGTTGGCCTGATCACAAGCTTCCGAACAAGGTATAGTTTGTGCAGAACTTCCCAGGTTAAGGTACCGTTGGACCGCGATATACGAAGTTCGTGTCGCGGGGCTTGCAGGCATGGCTGTTAGACTGACTGCACATAGGGGTTCTACTGGCATTGATGCGATATATCATGAATTGTCTCTACGCAAGTACTGGGTTTCAAGACCTGTCCTTTTGCCAGCTTGTTGGCCTGATCACAAGCTTCCGAACAAGGTATAGTTTGTGCAGAACTTCCCAGGTTAAGGTACCGTTAGACCGCGATATACGAAGTTCGCGTCGCGAGCGCTTGCAGGCATGGCTGTTAGACTGACTGCACATAAGGGTACTACTGGCATTGATGCGCTATATATCTTAAATTTTCTCCCGCAAGTACTTCGTTTCAAGACCTGTCCTTTTGCCAGCTTGTTGGCCTGATCACAAGCTTCCGAACAAGGTATAGTTTGTGTGCAGAACTTCCCAAGTTAAGGTACCGTTAGCCCGCGATATACGAAGTTCGTGTCGCGGGCGCTTGCAGGCATGGCTGTTAGACTGCTGCACATAGGGGTTCTACTGGCATTGATGCGATATATCATGAATTGTCTCCGCAAGTACTGGGTTTCAAGACCTGTCCTTTTTGCCAGCTTGTTGGCCTGATCACAAGCTTCCGAACAAGGTATAGTTTGTGCAGAACTTCCCAGGTTAAGGTACCGTTAGGCCGCGATATACGAAGTTCGTGTCGCGGCGCTTGCAGGCATGGCTGTTAGACTGACTGCACATAGGGGTTCTACTGGCATTGATGCGATTTATCATGAATTGGTCTCCGCAAGTACTGGGTTTCAAGACCTGTCCTTTTGCCAGCTTGTTAGCCTGATCACAAGCTTCCGAACAAGGTATAGTTTTGTGCAGAACTTCCCAGGTTAAGGTACCGTTAGACCGCGATATACGAAGTTCGCGTCGCGAGCGCTTGCAGGCATGGCTGTTAGACTGACTGCACATAAGGGTACTACTGGCATTGATGCGCTCTATATCTTAAATTTTCTCCGCAAGTACTGGGTTTCAAGACCTGTCCTTTTGCCAGCTTGTTGGCCTGATCACAGCTTCCGAACAAGGTATAGTTTGTGCAGAACTTCCCAAGTTAAGGTACCGTTAGGCCGCGATATACGAAGTTCGTGTCGCGGGCGCTTGCAGGCATGGCTGTTAGACTGACAGCACATAGGGGTACTACTGGCATTGATGCGCTATATCTTAAATTTTCTCCGCAAGTACTGGGTTTCAAGACCTATCCTTTTGCCAGCTTTTGGCCTGATCACAAGCTTCCGAACAAGGTATAGTTTGTGCAGAACTTCCCAGGTTTAATAGGTACCGTTAGGCCGCGATATACGAAGTTCGTGTCGCGGGCGCTTGCAGGCATGGCTGTTAGACTGACTGCACATAGGGGTACTATACTGGAATTGATGCGCTATATCTTACATTTTCTCCGCAAGTACTGGGTTTCAAGACTGTCCTTTTGCCGACTTGTTGGCCTGATCACAAACTTCCAAACAAGGTATGTTTTGTGCAGAACTTCCAGGTTAAGGTAACCGTTAGGCCCGCGATATACGAATTCGTGTCGAGGGCGCTTGCAGGCATGGCTGTTGAGACTGACTGCACATAGGGGTTCTACTGGAATTGATGCGCTATATCTTGAATTTTCTCCACAAGTACTGGGTTTCAAGACCTTTCCTTTTGCCAGCTTGTTGGCCTGATCACAAGGTTCCGAACAAGGTATAGTTTTGTGCAGAACTTCCCAGGTTAAGGTACAGTTAGGCCGCGATATACGAAGTTCGTGTCGCGGGCGCTTGCAGGCAGGCTGTTATAGACTGGCTGCACATAGGGGTACTATACTGGCATTGATGCGCTATATCTTAAATTTTCTCCGAAAGTGCTTCGTTTCAAGACCTGTCCTTTTGCCGGCTTGTTGACCTGATCACAAGCATCCGAACAAGGTATAGTTTGTGCAGAACTTCCCAGGTTAAGGTACCGTTAGGCGGCGATATACGAAGTTCGTGTCGCGGGCGCTTGCAAGCATGGCTGTTAGACTGACTGCACATAGGGGTTCTACTGCATTGCATGCGCTATATTTTTAAATTTTCTCCGCAAGTACTGGGCTGCAAGACCTGTCCTTTTGCCAGCTTGTTGGCCTGATCACAAGCTTCCGAACAAGGTATAGTTTGTGCAGAACTTCCCAGGTTAAGGTACCGTTAGACCGCGATATACGAAGTTCGCGTCGCGAGCGCTTGCAGGCATGGCTGTTAGACTGACTGCACATAAGGGTACTACTGGATTGATGCGCTATATCTTAAATTTTCTCCGCAAGTACTGGGTTTCAACCTGTCCTTTTGCCAGCTTGTTGGCCTGATCACAAGCTTCCGAACCAGGTATAGTTTTGTGCAGAACTTCCCAAGTTAAGGTACCGTTAGGCCGCGATATACGAAGTTCGTGTCGCGGGCGCTTGCAGGCATGGCTGTTAGACTGACAGCACATAGGGGTACTACTGGCTTGATGCGCTATATCTTAAATTTTCTCCGCAAGTACTGGGTTTGAAGACCTATCCTTTTGCCAGCTTGTTGGCCTGATCACAAGCTTCCGAACAAGGTATAGTTTTTGCAGACTTCCCAGGTTAAGGTACCGTTAGGCCGCGATATACGAAGTTCGTGTCGCGGGCGCTTGCAGGCTTGGCTGTTAGACTGACTGCACATAGGGGTACTATACTGGCATTGATGCGCTATATCTTACATTTTCTCCGCAAGTACTGGGTTTCAAGACCTGTCTTTTTGCCGACTTGTTGGCCTGATCACAAACTTCCAAACAAGGTATAGTTTGTGCAGAACTTCCCAGGTTAAGGTACCGTTAGGCCGCGATATACGAAGTTCGTGTCGAGGGCGCTTGCAGGCATGGCTGTTTAACTGACTGCACATAGGGGTTCTACTGGCATTGATGCGCTATATCTTGAATTTTCTCCACAAGTACTGGGTTTCAAGACCTTTCCTTTTGCCAGCTTGTTGGCCTGATCACAAGCTTCCGAACAAGTATAGTTTGTGCAGAAACTTCCCAGGTTAAGGTACCGTTGGACCGCGATACGAAGTTCGTGTCGCGGGCGCTTGCAGGCATGGCTGTTTAACTGACTGCACATAGGGGTACTACTGGCATTGATGCGCTATATCTTGAATTTTCTCCGCAAGTACTGGTTTCAAGACCTGTCCTTTGCCAGCTTGTTGGCCTGATCACAAGCTTCCGCACAAGGTATATTTTGTGCAGAACTTCCCAGGTTAAGGTACCGTTAGGCCGCGATATACGAAGTTCGTGTCGCGGGCGCTTGCAGGCATGGCTGTTAGACTGGCTGCACATAGGGGTACTATACTGGCATTGATGCGCTATATCTTAAATTTTCTCCGAAAGTACTTCGTTTCAAGACCTGTCCTTTTGCCGGCTTGTTGACCTGATCACAAGCTTCGAACAAGGTATAGTTTGTGCAGAACTTCCCAGGTTAAGGTACCGTTAGGCCGCGATATACGGAACTTCGTATATCGCGGTCTAACGTACCTTACCTGGGAAGTTTCTGCACAAACTATACTTGTTCGGAAGCTTGTTATCAGGCAACAAGCTGGCAAAAGGACAGGTCTTGAAACCCAGTACTTGCGGAGAAAATTTAAGATATAGCACATCAATGCCAGTAGAACCCCTATGTGCAGTCAGTCTACAGCCATGCCTGCAAGCGCCCGCGACACGAACTTCGTATATCGCGGCCTAACGGTACCTTAACCTGAGAAGTTCTGCACAAACTATACCTTGTTCGGAAGCTTGTGATCAGGCCAACAAGCTCGCAAAAGGACAGGTCTTGAAACCCAGTACTTTGCGGAGAAAATTTAAGATATAGCGCATCAATGCCAGTATAACCCCTATGTGCAGTCAGTCTAACAGCCATGCCTGCAAGCGCCCGCGACAAGAACTTCGTATATCGCGGCCTTGGTACCTTACCTGGGAAGTTCTGCACAAACTATACCTTTGTCGCAAGCTTGTGATCAGGCCAACAAGCTTGCAAAAGGACAGGTCTTGAAACCCAGTACTTCCGGAGAAAATTCAAGATATACGTGTCACAATCGTTTTTAATTCGCTTCGTTTCTGTTACGTAATTGTATTTATTACGCGCGCTACGGCTATCGCGCCACCCCCGTATTGTAAAGTAGATCATGCCAAAAGTTTTTTCACCACAACTGTACGCACATTTTCCCGGTAGTTTCTTTTCCAGCCACTAAAAATTAAGTCATTGATTTGGTCAACCTGCTAAAACGCCGTGCGTCGGGTTACGTAATTATTATTGTCCGTGTGGCCATGGTTATTGATGTCCGTTTGTTTCTGTGAATGTGAGTATTGTGTGAAAGAATGTTGGTTGTTGTCAAGTAGAGTTGTGTGCGTTTTCTGAGGAGTGCATTCTCTGATCGGAGAGAAGACACACCAACAAATTTGAGAGATCTGAGCTGAGTGTGACAGAGACCGGTACCATCTTGCTAGGAGAGACGCCTGATACAGCAGGTTTTCGTCAGAAAATCGGTGAAATCTGCCACCGATCTTGTCTGATCCGCCAGTTTGGCAAAATCAGTGCCAAAATAGTCTGGGCAAGGTGCTAAAAGCCACCTTCCCGGTCCTGTAGACCACGCTCATAGCAACACTCAGCCTTCACAAGCATCATAATGAAGAAATAACCGTAAGTGTTTGTATTTAATATTATTTCTCAACTTCCACAATTAGAATCTGTAGTTTTATACCAATTGATTGTGATTGTTAAGAATAATAATTTTCTTGTAAAAAGTGCTTGAAATGATACCTTGAGATGAAGTGCAACCCTTGACACGAAGTCTAACTATATACTTGACATCTTGAGATTTATGGATATACTGTAATTTTAGAACAAAATACTGGATGGTTTTCGGTAACTGTTTTATATTGTAGATGGCCGGAAAACCTCAAAGTACGAGTTGGGTTCATGCATGATGAATAGTAACGACTGCAGAACGACTACGATGTCAGTCTGTACATAGTGTGTCCCGTGCCGATTGACCCGTCAGCTGAAAGGTGCACGGAGACGAGACCCTCTACTAAGGAAAGTGCCTCGGTTAAAATTGTAAAGTTTTAACTTTGCAGAAAGCTGTGATTTTGTTTTTGGAATAATCATAAGAATATAACCGAAGTTGATAAAGCTGTTTGAAGGAATTAAGTGTGAACAAAATTGTGATTGAATTGTCGAATTGAGCGTTCTAATCCGAAAGGTTGATTACTTTGATTTAACCAGTTTTATCAGAACCAAACAGAAGTATTGATATTTGATTGAAGTGAATTTTAAATTGTGGTATAGTCACGGTGGGATTCTAGATCCAAAGTAGTTATATTTGATTGGACTGAATTTTGAATTGAATTTTGGAGCTAAGGCTGAATTTAAAAACAGAGTTACGGCTGAATTTTAGAGCCATATTCTACAGTTGGATTTGATTTTGAATTGTGTCGTTGTCACTCAGTAAGAGATTTGTGATTTTTAGAAATTTACGAGTTAAGCTTAAGAAAATTAATTTGTAGACTAAGTTGTTGGAGTAGAAAGTAAAACTCCTAACTGAGATTGATTATGAGAAGTTTGATCCACGAGTCCGGATCTTTGTAAATATTGTAAATAGTTTGAGTTTATGAATATAATTAATTGGTGAATTATTTCCTTGTTTCTCGTCGTCAGTTCTTTCTGTCTTTGTACTTTAGTTTCTTTTTGACCGGGGTCATCACTTTAAAAGTCAAGTTTCATAGTTAGTGGTGACATTTTCTGGGGGCTGGGTCCCGGGAAACGACAGAAAGAGTCAAAAGGAAAGACTGAAAAAGGAAGCAAGGAAAATACGTTGTACTGAATCTACAGTCTTACCGCCATTGATTATGTTGCCTGGACTTGTGAAATATGTTCTATTTTTTAACTTTGTTTTGTATTGTTGTATCCGTGCAGGTTGAGTGTTGCTATCCCCTCCCCATTTCTGCTGCGATACGCTCCAGCGTTGTATCTCCTGGTAAGTTGGTACCGGAAACTGTAAGGATGGAAGAGAGTGTGGAATTGTTGAAAAATGTATCTGAAGCGTGTGCTTTGAGTGGGCAAGAGTTGATTGATTTCATTCGTGAAGAACGTCGCGAACAGGCAAACCTCAAACGCGAAGAACGCGTATTTCAACTCGAAAAGCGTAGGCAACACTATGTACAGACTGACATCGTAGTCGTTCTGCAGTCGTTACTATTCATCATGCATGAACCCAACTCGTACTTTGAGGTTTCCGGCCATGGTTATTTCTTCATTATGATGCTTGTGAGGCTTAGTAGAGGGTCTCGTCTCCGTGCACCTTTCCAGCTGACGGGTCAATCGGCACGGGACACACTATGTACAGACTGACATCGTAGTCGTTCTGCAGTCGTTACTATTCATCATGCATGAAACCCAACTCGTACTTTGAGGTTTCCGGGCCATCTACAATATAAAACAGTTACCGAAACCCATCCAGTATTTTGTTCTAAAATTACAGTATATCCATAAATCTCAAGATGTCAAGTATATAGTTAGACTTCGTGTCAGGGTTGCACTTCATCTCAAGGTATCATTTCAAGCACTTTTTACCAAGAAAATTATTATTCTTAACAATCACAATCAATTGGTATAAACTACAGATTCTAATTGTTGGAAGTTGAGAAATAATATAAATACAACACTTACGGTTATTTCTTCATTATGATGCTTGTGAAGGCTGAGTGTTGCTATGAGCGTGGTCTACAGGACCGGGAAGGTGGCTTTTAGCCTTGCCCAGACTATTTTGGCACTGATTTTGCCAAACTGGCGGATCAGACAAGATCGGTGGCAGATTTCACCGATTTTCTGACGAAAACCTGCTGTATCGGCGTCTCCTACAGATGTGTACCGGTCTCTGTCACACTCAGCTCAGATCTCTCAAATTTGTGGGTGTGTCTTCTCTCTCGATCAGAGAATGCACTCCTCAGAAACGCACACAACTCTACTTGTGACAACAACCAACATTCTTTCACACAATACTCACATTCACAGAAACAAACGGACATCAATAACCATGGCCACACGGACAATAATAATTACGTAACCCGACGCACGGCGTTTTAGCAGGTTGACCAAATCAATGACTTAATTTTTTAGTGGCTGGAAAGAAACTACCGGGAAAATGTGCGTACACGATTGGTGAAAAACTTTTGGCATGATCTACTTTACATACGGGGGTGGCGCGATAGCCGTAGCGCGCGTAATAAATACAATTACGTAACAGAAACGAAGCGATTAAAAACGATTGTGACATTTTACCCCCTATCGTATGAAAAATGTTTCCCATTTTCTACGAATTAATATTTACAGGAGAGAACTATTACAAGTTTCGGCTGAGGAAATCCGCTCCTACATTATCACAACCTTTGATGGCAATGAATGCGCATTCGGTAGGGTTGGAGCAAGAGCCCATCGCATGATGCGTGCATTCGCGACTTTTGCTTTCTGCATGTAAGTTAGCGGTTGGTGATCGGTCTGAACGATAAACGGTTTGCCGTACAGGTAAGTCTGGTATTTCTGAACACCCCAGACTAAGGCCAGACATTCCTTCTCAATCGAGGAATATGCTCGCTGTCGCGACTTAGCAACTTTCTGCTTGCATATGCTACAGGGAACAATACATCACCATGCTCTTGTAACAAAATCGCACCTATGCCGAGATCTGACGCATCTGTGCGCAAGGTGAATTCTTTTTTCAAAGTCAGGCAGCAGCATGAGTATGGGCGCAGTAGCAAGGCACTTCTTTAAGCTTGTCAAACGCTAATTGCTGGCTCGCTTCCCAATTGATTTATTGGGTTTCTTGCTTTTTGTCTTGTCGGTCAAGGGGGCTGCTATCGCTGCATAATTCGGAATGAACTTTTCTATAGTAGCCAGATAGTCCTAAAAATGATCGCAGCTGTTTCTTCGTGATTGGCTGAGGTGCATTCTGAATCTTTTCTATCTTGTCCGTTTGCGGTGCTATCATGGAGTTTCCTACAGTGTGCCCAAGATACGCAATGCTGCTCATTCCTATGGAACATTTGCTGGGTCGCGCGGTTAAGCCAGCTTTCCTTAACCTACTGAGCAACGCGGTTAAGACCTTGATGTGTGTTTCCCACGACTGTGTATGGATGAGAATGTCATCTATGTAGTTATCAATGTGCTCTAATCCATTCACGAGAGTTCTCATAATGCGGCTAAACGTTGCCGGCGCGTTAACAAGGCCGAAGGGCATCATTTTGAACTGATATAGGCCGTTCGGAGCAACGAATGCAGTTTTGTCTTTGATTTCAGGATTCATTGGGACTTGCCAGTATCCCTTAGTCAAGTCGATTTTTGTGAAGAAGTGATCTTTTGCCAAACGTGAGAAGATTTGTTCTTGGTTCGGAATAGGCTCTGCATCAAAGACAGTTACCTTATTCAGTTTTGCGGAAATCTATGCAAAAGCGATTTGAGCCGTCCGGTTTTTTGACTAACACTATGGGAGATATCATATGGCGATTCCGACTTTTCGATTATGTTCATAGGAGCATGTTTTCAACTTCGGCATTTACAGTATCGATTAACGCGTACGGGAGCGGGTACGGTTTACTGCGTACGGTTCATCGGATCTGACCTTGATATCGTGAAAACCTAGGTTGTTTTTACCGGGCAAATCTGTTAAGACATCGCGGAAATTTCCTAGGATGCGTTTTGTCTCTCTTCGTTGTTCGATTGTCAATTTTGGACTTATTTCAACGTCGTCTATGGTTTTCGTGTCGTGGTTTTAGTGATGGAAACACGAGAATATCATTATCGAGTTTAGTGTCTGGTACTGGTTCGTCTTTCGAACAGATTTGTTCGCATTCGATAAGTGATACATGGGCGCATTCGAAAATGTGTTTCTACTGCGTGTTGAGGATTGTCAGTGATCAGCGAAGTTATTTCAGGACGTGGTATGTACCTCTTGAGTAAGTTCGCGTGGAAGACTTTTGGTTTTTCCGCAGAGATCGATTCGATAGTCTAACTGACCTACTTTGTCGAGTACTGGGAATGGACCTTTCCACTGGAGTAACAACTTGTTATGATCGGTAGGGAGCAGAAGTAGGACTAAGTCACCTGGTTTTGAAACTTCTCATTCGGGCTTTTCGGTTGTAGTAGTGTTTTGTTATGATCGGACGATTTCTGTAACGCTTCTTGAGCGATTTTACACGTTTCGTCGATACGCGCGCGTAAATCCAATACGTACTGATAGGTAGTTCTAATTTCATCGTCACCGTTAGCTTTAGAACCTGTCCAACGAGGTCCTTAAGAATGGACATGGGACCACGTACAGCACGACGTAAAGTAGCTCAAATGGTGCAAAACCAGTACTTGCTTGGGTGTGTGTCGCGGTAAGCGAAGAGTAGTGGACCTATGTATCTGTCCCAATCGCGGGGTCTTCTGAGCATAAACGCTTCAGCATTTGCTTGAGTACGCCGTTGAAACGCTCTACGAATCCATTGCACGCAGGATGATAGGGCGTGGTGGTGAGCTGACGCAGTGAGAGTAGCGACTTATTTCGCGCATGAGATTGGAAGTGAACTGCGCTCCCTGATCAGTTAAGATTTCTCTGGTATGCCTACGCGAGTGAAAATGTCTACCATGGCTTCGGCAACGGTGGTCGTTTCAATATTTCGCAGTGGGACTGCTTCGGGGTAGCGTGTCGCGTAATCGACTAGTGTGAGAACGTACCGGTTACCTTTCTCTGAGACAGGGTGGATTGGTCCTATGATGTCAATTGCTACGCGCTGGAAGGGCGTGTCAATCACAGGCATTTGACCTAGGGGTACCTTACAAACTCTACCCTTATGAACGGTACGCTGACAGATGTCACATGACCTACAGTACCTAGTCACGTCTGCTTGTACGCCTGGCCAGTAGAAATTACTGAGGACCTTATCTGCCGTTTTCTTGGCACCTTGGTGTCCGCCGAGGATTGAATCGTGCGCAATTTTCATTATGTATTTGCGAAATTTGTGGGGGACCACTAACTGGTTACAAGGTTGACCAAACTCATAGGTAGGTGAGACAAACTTGCGGTACAGCAAATCATCGGACCAAAAGATTTTGTCATTGACCCAACCTAGTCGTTCTTTCATCTTTGTTAGCCGCAAGTTCTCTGATTCGGTCGAGAGAAGGATCGTTCTGTTGAGCCGCTTTTAGTTCTTCACTGTCAATTTCGGGGGTTTCTTTAGGCACGTTCAATTTCTTCATTGGTTTCTCACTTTTCAGTTTCTGTGACCTAGTTTCGACGGCACTAGAGAGAGATTGGTTCAGGTTTGTCGTGTGCTTCTTGCGAATCATTTTGGCGACGATGCGTTTGTGAATTTTGCCAATTCAAATTTGGATTTCCCGGATCACGTGCACCTACAATGTTACCAATAATGACACTCGTATACTGGATTTGGTAAACACAACGCTTCACATGAACCGACGAAATACGGAGTGTTCAAGTTCACTTTGGCGACGGGTGCTTTTCGAATGGTTCTATCCGCGAGAACATAAGTGCGTTCATGCCCTGTCATCTGGTCGTCTTTGACTAAATCTTGCCTAACGACAATACCACTGCATCCACTGTCGCGAAGGATTGTGACTCTTTGTTCATTGACTAAACCTTGTACAACTGGCATAGAACTAGGATTTCTATCTTGACAAGCCGCTCATGAGTGGTAAAACATGGCCGCATTCAAGTTTGACATAGCCATCGTGGAGCAACATGGATCTAGAGAGTTGGGAGGGACATACATGCTACGGTTTCAAACGCTTGCGACGGTGTTTGGTTCGTTTCGGTTTTTATCGCTGCATCATTTGGTGTTTGCCTGCTTTGCTCCGGTGGACGCGCAGCTAAGCCACTCGGCTCATCTAACACATCTGACAACGCGGACGCTATAATGCTTGCAACTTGGTTGTAGTTCTGGGTTTGTAGTGACAATTACGTGCAATGTGACCTACTTTGTGGCAAATGAAACATGTTGGGGGAGTACGATTTCCCTCGCGTCCCTTGAAATATTGACTAGTCGGAGTATTTGTTGGGCGGATGTGGTTTAAACGGCGGTCTAACATCTGGCTTCCTAGTGTATGTATTTGCGTAGGTTTCTTCGCACTAGGGGGCACGCCAAAACTGCCATGCGCTTCCGAATACTGCTCGGCGAGTCGTGACATGTCGGAGATTTTACGCGGTTTTCGTTCATTCAAGAATAAGCGTAATTCTTCGCTACAACTGTTCAAAAACTGTTCGCGTAACATAAGGTCTTTGATACCGTCGTAGTTCTTATCTGCCTTATCCATTTCTATCCAGCGAGTGAAAACACAATCTAAGCGGGCCGCGAACTGAGGTGCGGGTTCGCCTTTCTCTGGTCTGGAATCTCTAAATTTCTGCCTGAAACCGATAGCGGTGAGGTGAAATCGTTTCAAGAGTGCGTCTTTTAGTTTTTCATAGTCGTTCGAGTCGTCGGTAGCCAAACGGGAATAAACGTCTAACGCTTTGCCTTGTAAAAGCGCGCTCAAATTTATTGCCATTCATCGTGTTCCCAACCTTGAGTGGTAGCGTATCTCTCATATCGTTGGATGTATGCGTCGAGATCATCCTGATTTTCATTAAACTTTGGAAGTTTAGGAGCCTTAGCCTTAATGCGTGAGTGAGAGTGACTATGGTGACTAGTTACCGATTCGTCAGCAGTGTGCTCTTCAACGGTTGGCACAGGTTCGCGTTTTAAAGGCTTCTAAACGCATGCGCATTTCTAACATTTCCATTTCTTGTTTACGCAGTTCGAACTCTTGTCTCTGCATTTCGCTATCTTGCCTACGCTTTTTCGAGTTGAAATTACGCGTTCTTCGCGTTTGAGGTTTGCCTGTTCGCGACGTTCTTCACGAATGAAATCAATCAACTCTTGCCCACTCAAAGCACACGCTTCAGATACATTTTTCAACAATTCCACACTCTCTTCCCTCCTTACAGTTTCCGGTACCAACTTACCAGGAGATACAACGCTGGAGCGTATCGCAGCAGAAATGGGGAGGGGATAGCAACACTCAACCTGCACGGATACAACAATACAAAACAAAGTTAAAAAATAGAACATATTTCACAAGTCCAGGCTACATAATCAATGGCGGTAAGACTGTAGATTCAGTACAACGTATTTTCCTTGCTTCCTTTTTCAGTCTTTTCCTTTTGACTCTTTCTGTCGTATCCCGGACAAGCCCCCAGAAATGTCACCACTAACTATGAAACTTGACTTTTAAAGTGATGACCCCGGTCAAAAGAAACTAAAGTACAAAGACAGAAAAACTGACGACGAGAAACAAGGAAATAATTCACCAATTATTATATTCATAAACTCAAACTATTTACAATATTTACAAGATCCGGACTCGTGGATCAAACTTCTCATAATCAATCTCAGTTAGGAGTTTTACTTTCTACTCCAACAACTTAGTCTACAAATTTAATTTTCTTAAGCTTAACTCGTAAATTTCTAAAAATCACAAATCTCTTACTGAGTGTACAACGACACAATTCAAATCAAATCCACTGTAGAATATGGCTCTAAAATTCAGCCGTAACTCTTGTTTAAATTCAGCCTTAGCTCCAAATTCAATTCAAATTCAGTCCAATCAAATATAACTACTTTGGATCTAGAATCCCACCGTGACTATACCACAATTTAAAATTCACTTCAATCAAATATCAATACTTCTGTTTGGTTCTGATAAAACTGGTTAAATCAAAGTAATCAACCTTTCGGATTAGAACGCTCAATTCGACATTCAATCACAATTTTGTTCACACTTAATTCCTTCAAACAGCTATATCAACTTCGGTTATATTTCTTATGATTATTCCAAAAACAAAATCACAGCTTTCTGCAAAGTTAAAACTTTACAATTTTAAACCGAGGCACTTTCCTTAGTAGAGGGTCTCGTCTCCGTGCACCTTTCCAGCTGACGGGTCAATCGGCACGGGACACACTATGTACAGACTGACATCGTAGTCGTTCTGCAGTCGTTACTATTCATCATGCATGAACCCAACTCGTACTTTGAGGTTTCCGGCCATCTACAATATAAAACAGTTACCGAAACCCATCCTATTTTGTTCTAAAATTACAGTATATCCATAAATCTCAAGATGTCAAGTATATAGTTAGACTTCGTGTCAAGGGTTGCACTTCATCTCAAGGTATCATTTCAAGCACTTTTTACCAAAAAATTATTATTCTTAACAATCACAATCAATTGGTATAAACTACAGATTCTAATTGTTGGAAGTTGAGAAATAATATTAAATACAACACTTACGTTATTTCTTCATTATGATGCTTGTGAAGGCTGAGTGTTGCTATGAGCGTGGTCTACAGGACCGGGAAGGTGGCTTTTAGCCTTGCCCAGACTATTTTGGCACTGTTTTGCCAAACTGGGGGGATCAGACAAGATCGGTGGCAGATTTCACCGATTTTCTGACGAAAACCTGCTGTATCAGACGTCTCCTAGCAAGATGGTACCGGTCTCTTGTCACACTCAGCTCAGATCTCTCAAATTTGTTGGTGTGTCTTCTCTCTCGATCAGAGAATGCACTCCTCAGAAAACGCACACAACTCTACTTGACAACAAAAAGAAACTAAAGTACAAGACAGAAAGAACTGACGACGAGAAACAAGGAAATAATTCACCAATTAATTATATTCATAAACTCAAACTCAATGCCAGTAGAACCCTATGTGCCAGTCAGTCTAACAGCCGTGCCTGCAAGCGCCGCGACGCGAACTTCGTATATCGCGGTCTAACGGTACCTTAACCAGGGAAGTTCTGCCACACTATACTTGTTCGGAAGCTTGTTATCAGGCCAACAAGCTGGCAAAAGGACAGGTCTTGAAACCCAGTACTTGCGGAGAAAATTTAAGATATAGCGCATCAATGCCAGTAGAACCCCTATGTGCAGTCAGTCTAACAGCCATGCCTGCAAGCGCCCGCGACACGAACTTCGTATATCGCGGTCTAACGGTACCTTAACCTGGGAAGTTCTGCACAAACTATACCTTGTTCGGAAGCTTGTGATCAGGCCAACAAGCTGGCAAAAGGACAGGTCTTGAAACCCAGTACTTGCGGAGAAAATTTAAGATATAGCGCATCAATGCCAGTAGAACCCCTATGTGCAGTCAGTCTAACAGCCGTGCCTGCAAGCGCCCGCGACTCGAACTTCGTATATCGCAGTCTAACGGTACCTTAACCTGGGAAGTTCTGCACAAACTATACCTTGTTCGGAAGCTTGTTATCAGGCCAACAAGCTGGCAAAAGGACGGTCTTGAAACCCAGTAACTTGCGGAGAAAATTTAAGATATAGCGCATGAATGCCAGTAGAACCCTATGTGCAGTCAGTCTAACAGCCATGCCTGCAAGCGCCCGCGACACGAACTTCGTATATATCGCGGTCTAACGGTGCCTTAACCTGGGAAGTTCTGCACAAACTATACCTTGTTCGGAAGCTTGTGATCAGGCCAACAAGCTGGCAAAAGGACAGGTCTTGCAGCCCAGTACTTGCGGAGAAAATTTAAGATATAGCGCATCAATGCCAGTAGAACCCCTATGTGCAGTCAGTTAACACAGCCATGCCTGCAAGCGCCCTCGACACGAACTTCGTATATCGCGGCCTAACGGTACCTTAACCTGGGAAGTTCTGCACAAACTATACCTTGTTTGGAAGTTTGTGATCAGGCCAACAAGTCGGCAAAAGGACAGGACTTGAAACCCAGTACTTGCGGAGAAAATGTAAAATATAGCGCATCAATGCCAGTATAGTACCCCTATGTGCAGTCAGTCTAACAGCCATGCCTGCAAGCGCCCGCGACACGAACTTCGTATATCGCGGCCTAACGGTACCTTAACCTGGGAAGTTCTGCACAAACTATACTTGTTCGGAAGCTTGTGATCAGGCCAAAAAGCTGGCAAAAGACAGGTCTTGAAACCCAGTACTTGCGGAGAAAATTTAAGATATAGCGCATCAATGCCAGTAGAACCCCTATGTGCAGTCAGTCTACCAGCCATGCCTGCAAGCGCCCACGACACGAACTTCGTATATCGCGGCCTAACGGTACCTTAACCTGGGAAGTTCTGCACACAATACCTTGTTTCGGAAGCTTGTGATCAGGCCAACAAGCTGGCAAAAGGACAGGTTTTGAAACCCAGTACTTGCGGAGAAAATTCAGATATAGCGCATCAATGCCAGTAGTACCCCTATGTGCAGTCAGTCTAACAGCCATGCCTGCAAGCGCCCGCGAAACGAACTTCGTATATCGCGGCCTAACGGTACCTTAACATAGGAAGTTCTGCACAAACTATACCTTGTTCGGAAGCTTGTGATCAGGCCAACAAGCTGGCAAAAGGACAGATCTTGAAACTCACTACTTGCGGAGAAAATTGAAGATATAGCGCATCAATGCCAGTATAACCCCTATGTGCAGTCAGTCTAACAGCCATGCCTGCAAGCGCCCGCGACACGAACTTCGTATATCGCGGTCTAACGGTGCCTTAACCTGGGAAGTTCTGCACAAACTATACCTTGTTTCGGAAGCTTGTGATCAGGCCAACAAGCTGGCAAAAGGACACGTCTTGCAGCCCAGTACTTGCGGAGAAAAATTTAAAATATAGCGCATCAATGCCAGTAGAAACCCCTATGTGCAGTCAGTCTAACAGCCATGCCTTGTTGACCTGATCACAGCATCCGAACAAGGTATAGTTTGTGCAGAACTTCCCAGGTTAAGTACCGTTAGGCGGCGATATACGAAGTTCGTGTCGCGGGCGCTTGCAAGCATGGCTGTTAGACTGACTGCACATGGGGTTCTACTGGCATTGATGCGCTATATTTTAAATTTTCTCCGCAAGTACTGGGCTGCAAGACCTGTCCTTTTGCCAGCTTGTTGGCCTGATCACAAGCTTCCGAACAAGGTATAGTTTGTGCAGAACTTCCCAGGTTAAGGTACCGTTAGACCGCGATATACGAAGTTCGCGTCGCGAGCGCTTGCAGGCACGGCTGTTAGACTGACTGCACATAGGGTTTCTACTGGCATAGATGCGCTATATCTTAAATTTCTCCGCAAGTTCTGGTTATCAAGACCTGTCCTTTTGCCAGCTTGTTGGCCTGATCACAAGCTTCCGAACAAGTATAGTTTGTGCAGAACTTCCCAGGTTAAGGTACCGTTAGACCGCGATATACGAAGTTCGTGTCGCGGGCGTTGCAGGCATGGCTGTTAGACTGACTGCACATAGGGGTTCTACTGGCATTGATGCACTATATCTTGAATTTTCTCCGCAAGTCGTGGGTTTCAAGACCTGTCCTTTTGCCAGCTTGTTGGCCTGATCACAAGCTTCCGAACAAGGTATAGTATGTGCAGAAACTTTCCAGGTTAAGGTTCCGTTAGGCCGCGATATACGAAGTTCGTGTCGCGGGCGCTTGCAGGCATGGCTGTTAGACTGACTGCACATAGGGGTTCTACTGGTATTGATGCGCTATATCTTAAATTGTCTCCGTAAGTACTGGGTTTAAAGACCTGTCCTTTTGCAAGCTTGTTGGCCTGATCACAAGCTTCCGAACAAGGTATAGTTTTGTGCAGAACTTCCCAGGTTAAGGTACCGTTAGACCGCGATATACGAAGTTCGTGTCGCGGGCGCTTGCAGGCATGGCTGTTAGACTGACTGCACATAGGGGTTCTACTGGCATTGATGCGCTATATCTTAAATTTTCTCCGCAAGTACTGGGTTTCAAGACCTGTCCTTTTGCCAGCTTGTTGGCCTGATCACAGCTTCCGAACAAGGTATAGTTTGTGCAGAACTTCCCAGGTTAAGGTACCGTTAGACCGCGATATACGAAGTTCGTTTCGCGGGCGCTTGCAGGCATGGCTGTTAGACTGACTGCACATAGGGGTTCTACTGGCATTGATGCGCTATATCTTGAATTTTCTCCGCAAGTACTGGGTTTTAAGACCTGTCCTTTTGCCAGCTTGTTGGCCTGATCACAAGCTTCCGAACAAGGTATAGTTTGTGCAGAACTTCCCAAGTTAAGGTACCGTTAGGCCGCGATATACGAAGTTCGTGTCGCGGGCGCTTGCAGGCATGGCTGTTAGACTGACTGCACATAGGGGTTCTACTGGCATTGATGAGCTATATCTTAAATTTTTCTCCGCAAGTACTGGGTTTCAAGACCAGTTCTTTTGCCAGCTTGTTGGCCTAATCACAAGCTTCCGAACAAGGTATAGTTTGTGCAGAACTTTCCCAGGTTAAGGTACCGTTAGGCCGCGATATACGAAGTTCGTGTCGCGGGCGCTTGCAGGCATGGCTGTTAGACTGACTGCACATATGGGTTCTACTGGCATTGATGAGCTATATCTTAATTTTTCCCCGCAAGTACTGGGTTCAAGACCTGTTCTTTTGCCAGCTTGTTGGCCTGATCACAAGCTTCCGAACAAGGTATAGTTTTGTGCAGAACTTCCCAGGTTAAGGTACCGTTAGACCGCGATATACGAAGTTCGCGTCGCGGGCGCTTGCAGGCATGGCTGTTAGACTGACCACATAGGGGTTCTACTGGCATTGATGCGCTATATCTTGAATTTTCTCCGCAAGTACTATGTTTCAAGACCTGTCCTTTTGCCAGCTTGTTGGCCTGATCACAAGCTTCCGAACAAGGTATAGTTTGTGCAGAACTTCCCAGGTTAAGGTACCGTTAGACCGCGATATACGATCGTTGTCGCGGGCGCTTGCAGGCATGGCTGTTAGACTGACTGCACATAGGGGTTCTACTGGCATTGATGCGCTATATCTTAACTTATTTTCTCCGCAAGTACTGGGTTTCAAGACCTGTCCTTTTGCCAGCTTGTTGGCCTGATAACAAGCTTCCGAACAAGGTATAGTTTGTGCAGAACTTCCCAGGTTAAGGTACCGTTTAGACCGCGATATACGAAGTTCGCGTCGCGGGCGCTTGCAGGCATGGCTGTTAGACTGACTGCACATAAGGGTTCTACTGGCATTGATGCGCTATATCTTAAATTTTCTCTGCAAGTACTTGGGTTTCAAGACCTGTCCTTTTGCGAGCTTGTTGGCCTGATCACAAGCTTCCGAACAAGGTATAGTTTTGCAGAACTTCCAGGTTAGGTACCGTTAGGCCGCGATATACGAAGTTCGTGTCGCGGGGCGCTTGCAGGCATGGCTGTTAGACTGACTGCACATATGGGTACTATACTGGCATTGATGCGCTATATCTTAAATTTTCTCCGCAAGTACTGGGTTTCAAGACCTTGTCCTTTTGCCAGCTTGTTTGGCCTGATCACAAGCTTCCGAACAAGGTATAGTTTGTGCAGAACTTCCCAGGTTAAGGGTACCGTTAAGCCGCAATATACGAAGTTCGTGTCGTCGCGGGCGCTTGCAGGCACGGCTGTTAGACTGACTGCACATAGGGGTTCTACTGGCATAGATGCGCTATATCTTAAATTTTCTCCGCAAGTTCTGGTTATCAAGACCTGTCCTTTTGCCAGCTTGTTGGCCTGATCACAAGCTTCCGAACAAGGTATAGTTTGTGCAGAACTTCCAGGTTAAGGTACCAAGGCCGCGATAACGAAGTTCGTGTCGCGGGCGCTTGCAGGCATGGCTGTTAGACTGACTGCACATAGGGGTTCTACTGGCATTGATGCCCTATATCTTGAATTTTTCTCCCCCGCAAATAGGGGTTTCAAGACCTGTCCTTTTGCCAGCTTGTTGGCCTGATCACAAGCTTCCGAACAAGGTATAGTTTGTGCAGAACTTCCCAGGTTAAGGTACCGCGTTAGACCGCGATATACGAAGTTCGTGTCGCGGGCGCTTGCAGGCATGGCTGTTAGACTGACTGCACATAGGGTTTCTACTGGCATTGATGCGCTATATCTTGAATTTTCTCCGCAAGTACTGAGTTTCAAGACCTGTCCTTTTGCCAGGCTTGTTGGCCTGATCACAAGCTTCCGAACAAGGTATAGTTTGTGCAGAACTTCCCAGGTTAAGGTACCGTTTGATTAGACCGCGATATACGAGTTCGTGTGTCGCGGGCGTTTGCAGGCATGGCTGTTAGACTGACTGCACATAGGGGTTCTACTGGCATTGATGCACTATAATCTTGAATTTTCTCCGCAAGTTACTGGGTTTCAAGACCTGTCCTTTTGCCAGCTTGTTGGCCTGATCACAAGCTTCCGAACAAGGTATAGTATGTGCAGAACTTTCTAGGTTAAGGTTCCGTTAGGCTGCGATATACGAAGTTCGTGTCGCGGGCGCTTGCAGGCATGGCTGTTAGACTGACTGCACATAGGGGTTCTACTGTATTGATGCGCTATATCTTAAATTTTCTCCGCAAGTACTGGGTTTCAAGACCTGTCCTTTTGCAAGCTTGTTGGCCTGATCACAAGCTTCCGAACAAGGTATAGTTTGTGCAGAACTTCCCAGGTTAAGGTACCGTTAGACCGCGATATACGAAGTTCGTGTCGCGGGCGCTTGCAGGCATGGCTGTTAGAACTGACTGCACATAGGGGTTCTACTGGCATTGATGCGCTATATCTTAAATTTTCTCCGCAAGTACTGGGTTTCAAGACCTGTCCTTTTGCCAGCTTGTTGGCCTGATCACAAGCTTCCGAACAAGGTATATGTTTGTGCAGAACTTCCCAGGTTAAGGTACCCGTTAGACCGCGATATACGAAGTTCGTGTCGCGGGGCGCTTGCAGGCAATGGCTGTTAGACTGACTGCACATAGGGGTTCTACTGGCATTGATGCGCTATATCTTGAATTTTCTCCGCAGTACTGGGTTTTAAGACCTGTCCTTTTGCCAGCTGTTGGCCTGATCACAAGCTTTCGAACAAGGTATAGTTTGTGCAGAACTTCCCAAGTTAAGGTACCGTTAGGCCGCGATATACGAAGTTCGAGTCGCGGGCGCTTGCAGGCATGGCTGTTAGACTGACTGCACATAGGGTTCTACTGGCATTGATGAGCTATATCTTAAATTTTCCCCGCAAGTACTGGTTTCAAGACCTGGTTCTTTTGCCAGCTTGTTTGGCCTGATCACAAGCTTCCGAACAAGGTATAGTTTGTGCAGAACTTCCCAGGTTAAGGTACCGTTAGACCGCGATATACGAAGTTCCGCGTCGCGGGCGCTTGCAGGCATGGCTGTT